>NC_092775.1:55448283-55760158 GCF_047496795.1 Chiloscyllium punctatum
AACCTCTGCTCTTTGTGATTTTTATGAATGACTTAGTGGAAGGGTGGGTTATTATGTTTGCCGAGGACACACATGTTGGTAGAGTTGTGTATAGTGTGGAGGGTTGTTGTAGGTTGCAGTGGGACACTGACAGGATGCAGAGCTGGGCTGAGAAGCGGCAGATCGAGTTCAACCTGGAAGAGAGTAAAGTGATTCAGCTTGGGATGTCAAATTTGAATGCAGGTTACAAGGTTAAAGTCGGGATTCTTGACTGTGTGGAGGAACAGAGGGATCTTGGGGTCCTTGTCCATAGATTCCTCAAAGCTGCCAACCAAGTTGATAAGATTGTTAAGGCGGCGTATGGCATGTTGGCTGTCATTAGCAGAGGGATTGAGTTTAAAAGCTGCAGGGTTATGCTGCAACTCTATAAAACCCTACTTAGACTACACTTGGAATATTGTATTCGGTTTTGGTTGCCTAATTATAGAAAGGACGTGGAAGCTTTAGAGAGGGTGCAGAGGAGATTTACTAGTATGCTGCCTGGACTGGAGGGCATATATTATGAAGAAAGGTTGAGGAAGCTAGGGCTTTTCTCTTTGAAGTGAAGAAGGAAGAGAGGTGACCTGATAGAGGTGTACAAGATGTTGAGAAGCATAGGCAGAGGGGATAGCCTGAGACTTTTTCCCATGGCGGAAACAGTTATTACGAGGGGGCATAATTTTAAGGTGATTGGAGGAAGGTTCAGGGGAGATGTCAGAGGTAGATTTGTTACGCAGAGTGGTGGGTACATCTAATGCACGGATGGCTGTAATAGTAGAATCAGATACATTAGGGATTTTGAAATGACTCTTGGTTCAGCACATGGTTTATATTAAACTGAAGGGTATGTCGGTTAATTTGGTCTTAGAGTAGGATCAAAGGTTCGCAGAACATCAAGGACCGAAGTTCCTGTTTTATGCTCATTGATACAACATTGACCATAAGCTGTTGGCATTCACCCACCCCTAGACGAATATCCTGCAGCCACTTGTGATATCCTGGACCTCGACACCAGTGAAACAATATACAATTCTGGAATCACATTGCCCACAGAATCATCTGTCTGTTCTCCTGACTAATAAATTGTCTATCACTTGTTTGTTTTTTCATCTTATTCAACTCTTGTACAGCCAAGTTGCTTGCAGTGCCACAAATGTGACTCTGATTGCACTCCCTTAAGAAATCGGCACATTCATCAATTTCCAAGTTGGAAAACTAGTTTGAGTGGAACATTAATGGAGTCCTGCATTACCTGCCTGTTTCTCTCAAGCTGACTGGTGGTCACCCATTGCCTTCCTTTCTCCAGGCTTCTGGCTGACGTAGATCCATCTCACTGTATTAATCTATATAAGTCTCATTCTCTTGTATATGCTGCAATATCTTAAGTTCACATTCAAACTTCAGACCACAAGTTTCTGCAACTGGAAAGGCTTCCTGTACAAATGGTCATCTAAGACTCTGACTTGGTCCCTGACCTCCATAAAAGGTTCGCCATACATTGCGCTTGGCTTACTTCTGCTATCATTGTCTGGAAGGTAAGCTTACATTGACTGACTTCAGCTTCATTTCCTGATGAAGGGCTCTAGCCCGAAACGTTGATTCTCCTGCTCCTTGGATGCTGCCTGACCTGCTGTGCTTTTCCAGCACTACACTCTCAGCTGTGATCTCTAGCATCTGCAGACCTCACTTTCTCCTTACTTCAGCTTCAACACAGCAGCGAGAGAGGAGACAACATGAGGATATATTGAGGCACAGGACCATGGTCTCAGTGCTTCTGCTTCAACACAGCCATGCGAGAAAGATATATTGAAACACTGGATCAATTTTAAGCTTACTTTACTTCCTGTGTACTATTGTTCTTGTGAAAGCCTGCGTTAAAGAAAAAATGCACTTCAGAAGCAGCGCTTAACGTTAGTGATGTAATTGCGTTAGAGCCAACAAATGTTCTAGAAGTTCATGCTGTAGAAACAGCATCCCCAGTTCATCAATTGAGTTACAGCGAATATGCATTGACAAAGCGTGTGCTACAACAGAACGACATGTACTTGGCTTGCTTATATTACTTTTATTTTGTTGACCCTAACTTTCACATTACTGTTATTTCTCAGTTAATCCTTTCTTCCAAAAAAAGACTTCTTTAATCATGTACCAATCAACACACTACTTCCCTGATAAAATTAAAAACCACACAACACCAGGTTATAGTCCAACAGGTTTATTTGGGAGCACTAGCTTTCCAAGCACTGCTCCTTCAACAGGTGGCTGATGAAGGAGCAGTGCTCTGAAAGCTAGTGCTTCCAATTAAACCTGTTGGACCAGAACCTGCTGGTGTGAGATTTTTAACTTTGTCTACCCCAGTCCAACAGTGGCACATCCACATCATGGCTACTTCTGTAATGTCGCTGTTTGATTTTTATTTGTAAAATATCCTTCTTCTCTCATTGTTATGCCCCAATCGATAGTCCTCCTATTGCCTTTTTATTTGCTGCTGGGTTGAAACTTGAAGTGCTGGTATTAAAATAAGATGATCAGCCATGATCTTATTGGCAGAGCAGGCTTTATGGGCCAAATGGACTGTTCTCAACCCCATTTTCAACGTATTTTATAATGAAGGTGGCTACAGGTTGAGTAGGCAGGAGGTCATTGCTAGTTGCGGTCACAGTCTAGTGCAATGGCTAGAAATATCTTGCCAGTTGAGCCTGAAACAGGAGAAGAAAAAAAAAATTGCACTTAAGATGCATAAACACAAAGAGATAGGTTGCAAGAAGATTTTTGCACAAATTTGAAAAAAGATGAGAACTGTAGCAATGATGTAGCAACCGATACAATATAAAGAAATGATTCATTGATTTGGAAGCCATTTATCAAAATTCTTACCCACTATGTCACTGGATTATGAACCATTACAGCATCTCATGGATAGTGATAATGAGGCACAAAACATGAAGCACTGTTCACTAAAATCAAGCATCTAGCAACGGCAATGGCTGTGCTGTAATAAAATGCTGTAAATTGTTACGATCTTTGCTGATGTTATTACTTGTTTTAAATTATTCATTTACGGGACAAGGACATCACTGGCCAAGCCAGCATTTATTGCCCATCCCTGATTGCCCAGCGGACAGTTAAGAAGTCAACTGAGTTGCTGTGGACCTGGAGTACATGTAGGCCAGACCAGGTAAAGATGGCATTGGAGAACAAAATGGGTTTTTCCCAACAATCGACGATGGAGTCACAGTCATCATTACACTCTTACATTCAGATTTTACTGAGTTCACATTACACCATCAGCTGTGGCTGGGTTTGAACCTGAGTCCTCACAATATTACCTGGGTCTCTGGATTAACAGTCTATGATAATACCACCAGGCCATTGCCTCCCCTAAACAGATCAAATCCCAGACTGAAATCTGACTTTATAGATCATAGTTTTTGTTTGGTTTCAGCAAGGTGGTATCTCACTGAAAGATAAGCATGCAATGCTGCATATTTAGATTGAATCCATTCATAAGCTTATTATGCAAAAGAAACAAAGATAAAATAGAATAAACCAAACTACTTAGTTACGCCCTTTGATAGAACTCACACCAAAGACAAATACCTTCTCTGTTAACTCTAAAGGGCTCAATTTAGCTCGCAGAGAATCTGGTAGCCTCTTTCTGGAGCTTCAAACAAATAAATTAATATCTGCAACATCCTTACATTGAAGTAATCTGTTTCTACACCATTCTAAACAACTGAGCCTAGCATTGTGGCTCAGAAGGGAAGGGGGGAAAATAGAAAAGCACTAGTGGTGGGGGACTCAATAGTTAGACGGATTGACAGGAGATTTTTTGGTTAGGAAAGGGACTTCTTAGAATGTATGTTGCCTCCCTGGTTCCAGGGTCCGGGATGTTGTCGATCAGGTTTACAAGATTCTGAAGGGGGAGGGTGAGCAGTCAGAAATCGTGGTACATATTGGTACCAATGATATAGCCAGGAAAGGGATTGAGGATCTGAAAAGTGACTACTGAGAGTTAGGTTGGAAGCTGAAGAGCAGGACGAGTATAGTGATCTCAGGTTTGCTACCGGTGCCACAAGATAGTGAGATGTGGAACAGTTAGCAAATGCAGCTTTAACACGTGGCTACAAGGCTGGTGCAGGAGGGAGCGGTTCAGATACCTGGACCATTGGGATGCCTTCTGGGGAAGGTGGGACCTGTAAATGAAGAGCAGGTTGCACCTGAACTGGAGGGGCACAAATGTCCTGGGTGGGAGATTTGCTCGTGTGACTCGGGAGGGTTTAGACTAGTTTGGCAGGGGGGTGGCAATCACATCCACATGTCTGTGAGGGGGTCAGTTGCAGATGGTACAGTGACAGAATATGTTGAATCTATCAGGAAGGTTTCTCACGCGACGAAACAAAGGGATTGGTTAAACCGTGTCTGCTTTAATGCAAGGAGTGTCCGAAATAAGAGTGATGAACTTAGAGCATGGATCAGTACTTGGGGGCTACGATGTTGTGGCCATAACGGAGTTGTGGGTTTCACGGGCAGGAATGGTTGCTTGATGTACCAGGGTTTAGAACATTTAAAAAGAACAGTGAGGATGGAAAAAGAGGGAGGAGGTGTAGCATTGCTAATCAGAGAGTGCATCATCGTAACAGAAATGAAGGTTGTTGAGGGAGATTTGTCTACTGAGTCAGTTTGGTGGAAGTTAGGAACAGCAAGGGAACAGCCACCGCATTGGGGGTTTTCTACAGACTACCTAATAGCAGTAGAGAGATTGAAGATCTCTTAGACGGGCAGATTCTGGAAAAATGCAAAAGTAGCAGGGTTGTTGTTATGGGTGATTTTAACTTTCCCAATATCGACTGGAACCTCCTAAGTGCAGATGGTTTGGAGGGAGCCGTTTTTGTCAGGTGTGTTCAGGAGGGTCTCCTTACTCAGTATGTAGATAAACCGATGAGGGGAGAGGCCATTTTGGATTTGATCCACGGCAACGAGCCAGGACAGGTGTCAAATCTTGCGGTAGGAGAACACTTTGGTGAAAGTGATCACAACTGCCTCACATTTAGCATAGCCTTGGGAGAGGGAAAGGAGCAGTTACCGAGGGAAGATATTTAATTGGGGAAAAGGAAATTATGACGCTATCAGACAGGAGTTGGGAAGTACAGACTGGGCGCAATTGTTCCACAGAAAGGGCACAGCAGGCTTTGGAGAGGGTGCAAAGAAGGTTTACCAGGATGCTGCCTGGACTGGAGGGCTTGCCTTATGAAGAAAGGTTGAATAAGCTTGGACTTTTCTCTCTGGAGAGGAGGAGGAAGAGAGGAGACCTGATCGGGGTGTACAAAATAACGAGAGGAATAGATAGAGTCAATAGCCAGAGACTTTTCCCCAGGGCAGGATTGACTGGTACGAGAAGTCATAGTTTGAAGATATTAGGAGGAAGGTATAAAGGAGACGCCAGGGGTAGGTTCTTTACACAGAGAGTTGTGAATGCACGGAATGCGTTGCCAGCTGTGCTGGTGGAAGCAAAGTAATTGGGGACATTTAAGCGACTGCTGGACATGCACATGGATAGCAGTGAGTTGAGGGGTGCGTAGGTTAAATTAGTATATTTGACATGAGGATTAAAACTCGGCACAACATTGTGGGCCAAAGGGTCTGTTCTGTGCTGTACCTTTCTATGTTCTAACCCTCTCTCAGTGACTACACTTGAATCAAGACCCTGCACAACTTTTTGCCCCAGTTGGGAAAAAAAATCCATGTCCATAACTTTTAAATTAGAGTCTGATGTGCAATTGTTTACTTTGTTCTCATGTAAAATTTTCCCTGTGTAACTACAAAAATGTTACTCCCCAAAAGTGTTTTGCTCACATTGTTTCATAAAAGAAATCATTATGGCTACAAAAATATTTACATTTTAATCATTAAACCCCCTCAGTCAGACAGAAAACTGTTATGCTACTGGTTCAAGTTAGAACTTCAAAATTCAGAAACAAATTAGATTAAAATATGTATGAAATCACACATCTCACATTACCAAAGCATGATGTAACCCTGCAATGTGCTCCAGCAAGACTGACTTGGGAGCACTAATAATGTATCAAGGATAACTGTTGTATTTGACAAGATGAGAGTGGTGCTGGAAAAGCACAGCAGGTCAGGCAGCATCGGAGCAGCAGGAAAATCGATTTTGCGGGCAAAAGCCCTTCATCAGGAATGAGGCTGGGAATCTCAGGGATGGAGAGATAAATAGGAGGGGGGGGGGGGGGTGTGGGGCTGGGGGAGAAGGTGGTTGAGAGTGCAGTGGGTGAGGATGAAGGTGATAAGTTGGAGAGGAGGGTGGAGTGGATAGGTGGAAAAGAAGATTAACAGATAAGACAGGTCATGAGGACGATGCTGAGCTGGAAGGTTGGAACTGGGGTAAGGTAGGGGAAGGGGAAATGAGGAAACTGGTAAAATCCACATTGATGCCATTGGGTTGAATTGTTCCGAGGCAGAAGATGAGGCGTTCTTCCTCCAGGCAATGGTGAAGGCCCAGGACCTACTTGTCCTTGGCAGAGTGGGAGGGGGAGTTGAAATGTTCGGCCAGGGGGTGGTGTGGTTGTCCTAGAGATGTTCTCTGAAGCGCTCTGGGAGTAGGTGGCCGGAAGGCTCCTTAGAGGTCTTGGATGGAGGTGAGGGGGGAGGTGTGGGCACATGTTTTGTAATTCCTGTGGGGAAGGGAAGGTGCTGGGAGGGGAGGGTGTGTTGTTAGGAGACGTGGACCTGACCAGGAGTCGCGGAGGTAATGGTCTTTACGGAAAGTAGATCGGGGGGGGGAGGGAAAGACATCTCTCGTGGTGGGGTCCGTTTGTAGGTGGCGGAAATGACGGAGGATGATGCGATGCCGTTCACATCCATCAAAGCTTCACCTGCACTTCCACACTTGTCATTTACTGTATCCATTGCTCCCAATGCGGTCTCCTCTACATTGTGGAGATTGGCCACAGAGCGCTTCAGCGAATATGTCCGGGACACCCACACTGACCAACCTCATCGCTCTATGACTGAACACTTCAACCCCCCCACCCCCACCCACTCTGCTGAGGACATGCAGGTTTTGGGCCTCCTCCACCGCCACTCGCTTACCACCTAATGCCTGGAGGAAGAACGCCATCAACCCCATGGCATCAATGTGGACTTCACCAGCTTCCTCATTTCCCCTCCCCCCCCACCTTACCCCAGTTCCAATCTTTCGGCTCAGCACTGTCCTCATGACCTGTCCAATCTGTCAATCTTCCTTCTCACCAATCCACTCCACCCTCCTCTCCGACCTATCACCTTCACCCCCACCTCATCCACCTATTGCATTCTCAGCTATCTTCCCCACAGCCCCAACCCCTCCCATTAATCTTTCATCCTGAGGCTCCCAGCCTCATTCCTAATGAAGGGCTTTTGCCTGAACCATCGATTTTCCTACTTCTTGGATACTGACTGACTTGCTGTTCTTTTCCAGCACCACACTAATCTTTACTCTAACCTCCAGCATCTGCAGTACCCACTTTCACCCTGTTGTATTTGACAACCTTAGGCTGCGCAAATATGCATTACTGTGGCAGGCTTGGATGCTGTGATTATGGTGCTAGGTGAATGCAATTAAATAGCCCTGAGAAGTAGCCTGGTCCAATCCATATGCCTGTCTGTGGGTGTAAAATGCCCTTCTAGCTGCCTTTCGATGCCAATGTGATCTGCCACGCAAGAGTGGGCTGGTGTTGGTTTGGAGAAGTGCCATGATGATGGTGAGGGGTTGGCAGTTGGATGCCAATACCTGTGGATAAGGAGTGCGAGTGGCTGGTGATTATTGAATGTACCCTGAGATACTGTTTGGTGCTCTTTGGTGGTTCGTTGCAGCAACAAGTGGGCTGAATTCATCAGGTAATAGCTCTGATTTCCATATTGCGTTTTCTCAATATCTAACTTGCTTGGTTCCTTTGTTTAAATAGAAAGTTAAATGTCAGTGAAGCAAGTTGCAGTGATAATGAATGTTTAGCAAGCTCTGATCTCATTCGTTTGGGAACTCACTGCTCTTACCTAGTAAGAACTTGCCTTGTTGATCCATTAAGATGCTTCCAACAATAAGATAGGCCTTTCCAGACTCCTTATGTGAAGTTGCCACATGTATCTTTGTAAGATACTGCCTTTTTTTGTGTAAAGTGATGCAGATAATTATCCAGAAATACAGAGTGCCAACAAGACATTTGCCAAACTGATGAACTAAGGGAAATTAGTAAAGAGGTAATACTTGAAAAGTTAACTGGTGTGAAGATTTTTAAATTCCCAGGACTAGATGAACTGCACCCCAGAAAGACAGAATATTTTTAAATGGTGGGAGGTTGGGATGTAAGGGTGTCCAAGGGACATGGGTCCTCTTGTTTATGAGACACTTAAAATTAGCATGAGGTGCAACAAGCAACCAGGAAGGCAAATTGTAGTTTGGCTTTCATTAAAAGGATAGTTTCGCACAGGATTAACAATACCTTGCTGCAGTTGTACAGAGCCTAGGTGAGACTGCACCTGGTGTATTATGTACAGTCTTGGTTCTCTTATCTAAGGAAGGATGTACTTTGCGTGGACAGAATGCATTGGAGGTTCACCAGATTGATCACTGGGATATCAGGGTTGTCTTTCGAGGAAAGATTGAGAAAAACTGGGCCAGTATTCTCTGAAGTTTTGAAGAATAAAAAGGTGACCTGATTGAAACTAGCAAAGTACCTACAGGGAGTGGACAGGGTAGACATAAATATGATGTTTCCCTGTTTGATGAGTCTAAAACCAAGGGACATAATGTCAGGATAAAGAATAACCATTTAAGATTGAGCTGAAGAGGAATTTCTTAACTTACAGTTTTGAATCTGTGAAATTCTCTTCCCCAGAGGATTGTAGAAGCTCAAACATTGAGCATATTCAACATAGAAATCAATAGATTTGTAGAGACTCATTATATCAAGGCGTAGGACGATATTGTGGGAAAGAGGCTTTGAGATAGATGATCAGTCTTGATCTAGAACAAAGAACAATACAGGACAGGAACAGGCACTACAGCCCACCAAGCCTGCATCGATTCCTAGTCCTTACTTAGACCCGCTATTTATTGCCCATACCCGGTTTTTATCCCTCTGTTGACCCCCTGTTTGTGTGTATCAAGATATACCTTAAATGTAGCTAACATGTCTGCTTCCACCACTTCCACCGACAGTGCATTCCAGGCACCCACCACTGTCTATGTGAAAAGCTTTCCCTGCACTTTCCTCTTTTCGCCTTGAAATTGTGCCCTCTTGTGATTGACCTTTCCACCCTGGGAAAAAGCCACTGTCTATCCATCCTGTCGATGCTTCATAGTTTAGTAGATCTCTATCAGATCACCCCCTCAGTGTCGGACTTTCTAGTGAAAACAATCTTAGTTTATTCAACTTCTCCCATACCTAAAATCCTCCAGACCAAGTAAACTCTCCCCGCACTTTCTCCAAAGCATCCACATATTTCTGGTAGTATGATGACCAGAACTGCACACAATATTCTAAATTTGCCCAACTCAAGTTTTAGACCGCCATAATATACCTTGCTAGCTTTTATATTCAGTGCCCTACCTGTTGAAGGCAAGCATGCTGTATGCCGTCTTGACCACCTTAACCACGTGTCCGCTTTCAGGGTTCTGTGCATCTGTATGCCCTCAAATCTTCAATCTGTCTATAACTTGTATTCTTTGACAATCCTCTGAATTAATTGATGGAGTAGACTCAATGGCCTATTTCATGTTCCTGTGTTCTGAATGCGTTCACGAATCCCTAGACAAATCAGAGATCTAAATTGGGCAAGCTGACGGTTATAATACACAGATTTGCATTCCTGTCCCCACCCAGGGCTTCACTTAGTTTTGGATCCATGGCCACCATTCTCACCAACCCACCTACAACAGCGCCTACTATTAAATGGAGAGATTTACCTCCTTTTTCCAGATAATGCAAAGCTAAAACTTGTGATATGTAGTACTCAGTTTTAAATGTATTCTGAATAACTCAACCATATTTATTTTGCAGGAATGATTTTGGCAAAAGGATTTTGGATGCTGGTGGTAAGAAAAAAGACTTCAGTTATTTGTATGAGTAGTTGCGGTTGAATGATTCAAGCACATTACTTTATTTGGTTTCTGCATCAATAAATTGGATTTTTTTCTGGGAATTCTCTGATTAGTAACTCACATAATTTGTTTTTGCTGTACTGTGCCATGTTCATTATGCATCATAAGTTAGCTCATGAACAGTCATGTCCTGGAATGCATATTAAGTCAATCTGAAGACACCAGATTAAGAATCACTAAATTTGTCACTTACGTGTCAGAGGTTTTCTATTTTGTTTTGAATGCGTGAGCATAATTAAACTTGTTGCAAACAATAGCATCTGCAAAACTGAGCTTTGGCAATATTTTAACCCAGGGGTTTTAGTAGAAAACAGCTGGCTGAATGTTTAAAATAGTCTGTACAATTTACTACTTGTTATGTCATGTTGTTCAGCTAATTCAGCAGGAAGCGAGACGTTGTCATCAACAGCATTGCTTTTACTTCTTAATTTCCTAGAATTGTAATGCTGTATGGTCAGATTAAAGCTACAAATAAGCGTCACAAATTAAAATCTTTCAGGTCTCATTCTACTATGATCATACAATCTGAAAAATCTACAGCAAAGAAAGAGATTATTTGAAAAAAAATCAGAAATTGATCTGGACCTGAAAGCTAACTCTCTTTTCACTCCACAGATGCAGCCAGATTTGCTGTGTTTTCTAGCAATTTCCGATTTTCTTTCAGACTTCCAGCATCTGCAGTCCCTTTTTTTTTAAGGAGGCTATTTAGCTGATTGTGTTTACTCCGGCTAGCTAAAGAAGCAGTCATAATGTCATACAGCATGGAAACAGACCCCTCGGCCCAACCAGTCCATGCCAACCATTACCCCAAGCTAAACTGCTCCCACCTACCTGTGCTTGACCCATATTTCTCCAAACAAGTTCTTACTTATGCACTTACCCAAACATCTTTTAAACATTGTAACTGTACCTACATCCACCACTACCTCAGGAAGTTCATTACACTTTCAAACCAGTCTCTGTGTAAAGAAAAGAATACCCGTCAAGTCCTTTTTAAATCTTACTCCTCTCACCTTACTAATATACCTCCCAGTCTTGAAATTCCCCATTCTAGGGAAAAGACACCTGCCATTCACCTTTTTATATCCCTCACGATTTAAGTTTATTTTATAAACTGCTCTAAGGTCACCCCTCAACCTCCTAAGCTCCAGTGTATAAAATCCCAACTTATTCAACCTCTCCTATAACTCAAACTCTCTATTCACGGCAACATCTTGGTAAATCCCTTTTGAACACTCCAGCTTAATGATTCCTTCCTATAAGAGGGCAAGCATAACTGAACACAGTACTCCAAAAGAGGCCTCATCAGCCTAAACAACCTCAATATGATGTTCCAACTCCTTTACTCAAAGGTCTGAGTAATGAAGGCAAGTGTGCTGAACACCTTCTTAACTACCCTGCCTATTTGTGATGCAAATTTCAAAGAATTATGTACTTGAACCCCTATATCTCTCTGACTTACTACACTGCCGGAAGCTCTACTTTTAATTGTACAACTTTTTTAAAATCAAAATTCAATTAATGTCCGTCTGCCACTCTTTAGCCCATTCACCCAATTGATCAAGATCTGTTTGTAATCTTAGATAACCTTCTTCACTGTCCACTAAACCACAAATTTTGGCGTCATCTCCAAACTTACCACTGTGCCTTATGTATTCTCATCTAAATCATTAGCAAATTTTGAGAAGATGGAAATGACATCACCAATCCAAAGAAACCCTAATTTTTAAATAGAAAGCAGGAATCATCAGCAATGCTTTGTCCGGAGGCTCACTGAAGATGTTACCTAGTATGGTGATGAAACGTATGAACATGAACCTTCCAGCTCAGCGAGCAAATCTATATCCAGTCATCTAAATCATTTATGTAAGTGACAAACAAAAGTGGACCCAGCACTGATACCTGTGGAACTCTGCTGGTGATAGGCTTCCAGTCTGAAAAACAGCCCTGCATCATCACTGTCTGTCGCCTGCCATTAAGCCAATTTTGTATCCAATTGGCAAGCTCACCTTGAATCCCATGTGGCCTAGTTTTACCAATTAGTCTACTATGCAGAACCTTGGGGGCAAAAGCTGTGGCACTGGAAAAGCACAGCTGGTCAGGCAGCATCTGAGGAGCAGGAACATTAATGATTTGAGCATAAGCTGTTCATCAGGAATATAATCTGCAGTCCTCACTTTCTCCTGGTTCATTATAATCTTACTGAAATCTGCAGTCCTCACTTTCTCCTACCATGCAGAACCTTGTCAAAGGCTTTACTAAAGTCATGCTTAGTGTCCATTGTTTATCCCTAAACTTTTTTTCATTCAGTCATGAGATGTGGGCATCAGTGTCTGTGAAGATGGTAGCAAGTTGTTTTTTTGAACTGGTGCAGTTCGTTTTGCGCAGGTACACCCACAATGTCGTTAAGGGGGCAGTTCCACGAGTTTGATCCAACAACACAGATGGACTGGAAGCGAGATTGGTAAATGGCTTGGAAAGGAAATTGGTAATGGTGGTCTTCCCATGTATCTTCTGCTCATGTCCTTCTAGATGGAAGTGATCATGCGTTTGGAAGGTTCTGTTTTGAGATCTTTGGTGAATTTCTGCAGTGCATCTTGCAGATAATTAACACTGCTGCTACTGACTCTCAGTGGTGGAAGGCATGGATGCCTATGAATGTGCTGTCAGACAAGCAAGCTGGTTTGTCCTGGATGGTGTCAAGCTTCTTGAGTGATTTTGGAGCAGCACCCGTCTAACTAGTTGAGGAGTATTCCGTCACACACCTGACTTGTATCTGTAAATGGTGAACAGGATTTGGGGAGTTAGGAGGTGAGCTTGCTGCAGGATTCCTAGTCTTTGATTTGGTTTTGTAGACACAGTGTTTATCTGGCTCGTCCAATTCAGTTTTTGTTCAATGGTAACTTTCAGGACATTGATAGTGAGGGATGTTCAGTGATGGTAAAGCCATTGAATGTCAAGGGGTGGTTGTTAAATTCTGTCTTGTCAGATATAGTCATTGCCTGGCATTTAGTGGTATGAATGTTAGCTTCTCATCCTCAAATAGTTGTGCTCAACTACCTTTAAAAACCATTACTGGAATTAGCTTCCAACTGTGCAACTACCTTTCAAAGGTATTAATGAAATCAGCTCTCAGTTTTGCAGGGAACGTGTGGTATTTCTTGAAAACGGAGCAGAAAAAGTTTTACTTCTTCTTTAGTTTTTCAGTAATTTTAAATGAATGAAGACGGGTCTGTGAGGACGTGGAGAGGGCAAAAATGAGGATGTGGAAAGGAGTGGAAGGAAAGAGTGTCCCTTCCATCTCCCAATATCCCCTGTGCTTTGGAGGATGGCACGGACATGGGGATGGGGTGCAGGAAGGTGCAATTGGCTGCTGATGGTTGTATCACTCCCTCCTTCACATAATGGTCAAAAGTCCATCCTCCCATGTTTATGCCTGCATCCCATTTAAATGCGCATGTAGATTTAAGTCGGGGCATAATGCACATACACCGGTGTCAACAGACACTGCCTTAAATCTGTGACCTCTGGTTATGCATCTGTTAACTGGAAGGATATGTCTTCTGTTTCAACTGTATTAAAACCTTTCACTATTTTGAAAATTGCTATGAGTTCACTGAATCTTATACCATAATGCAGAAAGTAACCATTCTGCCCATCTTAACAGCATTAGCTGTCCAAATTAATGTCATTATCGTGTGTTTTCTTCATATCCTTGCATATTGTTTCAATTTAAATAATCATCTCATGCTCTCCTGAATGCCTCAACTGAACTTTCCTGGGATTAACTCCTAAAATTCTTCTGCAGGGCAATCAATTGACCTTGTGGCATAAAGCACCAGTTATCAAACAGATATCAAAGCACTTTTTGTTTTCGACTTTTTCTTTTCCCAGATATGGATAGTTGCTTTCAATTCCTGTATAAGTTCATCCTTGTTCTTTAATATTTTTTACTGGATGGAATTATTGCTGCTTCTTTCAGTCTATGGGAACAGGTATTAAAGTTCTAAACTTTATGCTATCACATTAGCTTCAGTGGATTGAAAATAAAATATAATCTTTGGAATTGTATGAATGAATTTGTGTATTGTGTATGGCAATAAAAATAAGTTTTGCACGAGCAGTGGGGGACAGTACATCTGGAGTGAAGCACAGCCTGAGTGAGTGAGTTTCTGGGAATTTAGAGCATCGTGGGAATTCGGTCTTTGGGGGGGTGGGAAGAGGTATTTTATATTTCCTTTAGTTCATTGTTAAAAGGTCTTTTTAACAGGGTAAATTGAGGCCCAGGATCAGTTGCCAACTACAAAACAAAGAGTGACATCACAAGAAAGCATCGGCTCATTGAAACATCCCTGATGTAGGGCTTATACCCGAAGTGTTAACTTTGCTGCTTCTCGGAAGCTGCCTGACCTGCTGTGATTATCTAGCGCCACTCATTTTGACTCTGATAATTTAAGCCACCATTCATGGTGGTCTGAAGGGCTTGTCCCTGTGCTGTATTGTTCAATGTAATTTGAATATTTATAATAAACTGTTTGCAGATTAAAGGTAACTGGGAGAAGTAATTTACAAATTTTAAAAAAACTAAAGACAGTTTTAAAAAAATTGACGCTTTGAGCTAATTGGCTGTTGAGGACCTACCTTTGAGACTAACCCTAAATAGCAATTATTTTAAAGTGAAACATTATTAAGGGGTTAACTGAATGTTAATTAAAATGCATGAGATAAAAGAAACAGAGAATAAGAAAAAGAGAGTAAATGTAAGGGGCGTATCTTTTTAGATGGCAAAGTTAGAAAAGTCTAGTAAGACTAAAAAAGTTTAATTTTAAATTGTGGCAGGTGAGGACAGTTGAGTGGTATGTGTGGACTGTCTTTTGTGGGAAGTCTTGGATCCTACCATAGTCCAAGATGACCACATGTACAGGAAGTGCTTCCAGTTCCACATGCTGGATTTCTGTGTTTATGTGCTCAAGTGGCTACAGGAGAAACCATGACACATTTGTAAGGCTGACTGTTACACGGATAGCATATTTAGAGATGTCGTACTAAACTCATGGGAATTGAGGGATGGCTGAGCACCAAATTTCCTGGGTCCTGATCAGAAACCAGTTTTCCATATTGGAAGCTGACAAATGTGCTAGTTTCTCAAGGTAATGCAGGAAGAATCAAGCTTCTGACACCATAAGCAGCTTGACTGTACAAGAGAGGAGGAATAAGAAAAAAAGGAGTGAAAATAAGGGGATTCATTATTTATGCGAACAAATTAGCCTTTCTGTGGTCACAAATGTGACTTCAGGATAATATGTTACCTTCCTGGTGCCCGGTTTCAGGGTTGTCATTGAGTGGCTACAGTGCATCCTGAATGGGTAAGTGATAAGACAAATTGTGGTGCACAATGATACCAGTGATGTAGACAGAATGAGGATGAGGTCTTACATCAATAGTTCAGGGTGCTGAGTAGTAGATTAAAAAGAAGGACCTTGAAGGTTATAATCTCTAGATTACTCCCAGTACCACATGCTAATGAGTAGTGACACTGAAGAATAGGGCCGATGATTAGGGCTCAGTAACTTGTGCAGGAGGGAGATTTTTAGATTTCTGGGTCACTGGGACTGTTTTTGGGGAGGGTGTGACCTCTACAAGTGGGGTGATCTGCACCTAAACCAGCGCAGGACCAACATCTTTGTGGGAAAGTTTGCTAGTGCTGTTGGGAGGAGTTTAAACAAGCTTGGCAGGGGATACAGTGCACAGCAAAATTTGTAAAAGGAACTTAGGCAGAGGGAGTTCAGACATATTGAGCCACAAGACAGAAAAGTGAAACTGGATGGCCTATGTTTTAATGCCAGAAGTATTATAGGAAGAAATAAGTTAAGAGCATGGATTGACACATGGAACTGTGATATTGTTACCAACACAGAGATGTGGTTGAGAGAGGAGCAGGACTGGCAACTCAACATTTCGGTGTACAGGATCTTCAGGCAGGAGAGTGGAGGGTGTAAAAATAATGGTGTCGCTTATTTCAGTAAGAAAGGCTGATATTTTGAAGGGTTGTCAAAAAAGTCTTTTTGGGTAGAGCTGGGGAAAAAATAATGTGCAGTCACACTGGTGGGAGTGTATTATAGATCCCCCAATGGTCAGTGGACAATTGAAGAGCAGAAATGTAGATAATTCACCGAGGTATGTAGAAATAATAGGGTAATTATATTGGGCAATTTCAAGTTTCCCAACATTAATTGGGTAATCACAGCTTAAACAGTCTAAAGGAGAATAGGTTTCTTGAAATGGGAATTTAGATAGTTTCATTAAATCTTAACATTTGTGGCTGGACCAGGAATGGTGGAGCTTGAGCTAACCACTCTATACCCAGAGGATCATGACATTATTCAGCAGATAAAATGGGCTGGGCACCTCCTCCTCCAATTACCAAACATCTGTACTTGATATTTGTAGATTCATTTTAAAGAATAATCTGGTGCTATTCTCATTCTGTCAAGGACATGACTGTTTGGATCTCTCCTGCCCAGAGAGGGATGGAGACAGTGTCACTACATATTAAGACAGAGGTAGATAGATTTTTGACTAATAGGGAAATCAAGGATTATCTGGGGTATGTGGGCATGCAGAGCTAAAACTGTAATGCACATCAGCCACAATCTTATTGAATGGTGAAGCAGGCTTGAGGTGCAGAATGGCTTATTCCTGTACCTAATTTGTATCTAATTCCAAACAATGAGAACAATATGATCATGGCTGATTTTCTACCACAACTCCATTTTCCCACCATTACCAATATTCCGAGGAAATCTAATATTTTATTACACACCATGTTCTGGTAATCTGCCTTATTAAGAAGGTGCAAGTCTGGGAATGAAAAGGAAAAAGGTTTAGATTTACCTGCTGCCAGAAATCAAAATGTAATGGATGACATTAAGACTTTGGGACAGCTTGCAGTAGTCCTCCTCATGGCTTCATTTTGTGTCCTTTACTCTTCATTTTTTTTTAAAATAAATGATCTAGGTGTGGGTGTAGAGAAGAGCATTACAGATTGTGTTTGATATGAAACTTGGCAAAGTTTTGATGCAGACACATGGGCCAAGTAGCCTCCTTCTGCGCCGTAATGCTTATGTGATTCAGTGATAATGGATGGTGTTGAGGGTAGTTTGGCATTTAGAATGGCATACAATATTGTCAAGTCAGCAGGTGCTTTCCAGATTGAGGTCAGTCTGTATAAGTTAAAGTGGTATCACTTTTAGAGGACTTAAACTGAAAGCCAAGCTATTAGATACGACATTGGAACAATATTTATAAGACATCTTGGTGCTTATGTCCACAAAGTTAAAAAGGGGGTTTAAAAATGTATATTGATATCTTGGTTCTATATTTGAGGAATTTGTATAAGAGCAAAGAGATCATGCTTATGAAGGTATAAATCATTAGTTAGTCCATAGCTGGGCACCACATTTAAAAAAAATGTCTTAGAAGCCAGAGGTGCTTTACCAGAACGTTCCCAGAGATGAGGGACTCATGCCCTGAGGAGAGGTTGGAAAATATAGAACTGTGCTTCTTTGAACATAAAGCTGTCTGAATAGAAATTTCAAAGTGAAGAGGGTTTTGATAAAGTTAACTGGAGAAAAAATGTTCCCATTATCTCGGAGTCAAGAAGAAGAGACAATATATTTATGAAAGGAGCGTTGCTGGACATCTCATTTCACGACATGTATAAATGCTTTAAAAAGGCTAAAGATTCACTTTACTCAGATGTTACCAGAGATGAAGGCAATGAGGAGAAATTTAACATGTGAAGAGATGACTTTGGGATGGAGAAAGTTAAAAGAATTGCAAAATGTTGAGAGGTTTTGATGGAACAGATAGAGGAAAATAATGACCTTGTATAGTAATTGGGTCAATGATCAAAGATCATAAATTTATAAACATCATTAAATGAACACATGATAAAGTTTCTAACTCAGTTGTCTGTATTTGGGACCCTCAATTTGAATCCATAGATAATATTTGAGAAGTTCTTGAGCATGAGGAACTTAGTGTGGTCAGCAAGCAAGGATGGGACTAAGCATGTGTTTCTTCATGCTATTTGACTAAGTTGTCAGCTGAATGCCTATCTTCTGTGCTGTAAGGTTCTATGATTCATTGAAATGTCACCAAAGTAAACGTTATTAACAAATAAAACTGTATTTACCAAATTGGCAACATACTATATTTCCATTAAGATATTGATTTAGAAAACAAATACCTTTAAATAAGCTTAACCCCATTAAAAACTTAAAGAATAGCAACACAGTGAACAATATAATATAGTAATCAAAATGCTGTATTCATATTTTGAGACACAATTAGTCCCATTTGTAAAATGACATTCCTTTATTACAGATTATAATTTACAGGTTGCTATAACAGAAAGTCTATGTAGAATGACATCCGAGACTCAGCGGCAAGAAATGGCGGATGAATGGTTTTACATGGAGTTTGTTGCTGATGCATTTAAGAGAATTAAGGACTCTGCATTTGAAACAGTAAGAACATTATATTTAATTTTAAAAAATGAAAATATTGCAAATACTCAGCTAGCAAAGTAATGTCTGTATTGGGAGGAACATGCTAATATTTCAGTTTTGATGATGATTCCCATGAATAGCCATATATGCAGAAAGTGTTGTGAAGAGCAGTGGCTTGATCTCCAGATTTCAGATCTTGAGCAGCTGCTGGCGTCCACTGCAGTGCAATTGTGAGGTTGACAACATGTTTATACGTGAGGTTACCTCAGAGCTTAAGGGTATGCAGGCAGAGACGAATGAGTGACCATGAGACAATCAGTACCAACATGTAGTGTCTGCAGAAACTCCTGAGTGCATCACATTTTCCGACCACTGTTCTATTCTACTTACTAATGAGAGTGTTGGCTTATCTGGGAAATGCAGCCAGAGCCAATTTCACAGCACCATGTTCGGCTGAGTTGTACAGAGCCCTTAGAATTGCTTCCAATAGTTTCCCCACTACTAAGGTTAGCATGACTGGTCTGTAGTTTCCAGGTGTTGGCAAGAATGGTCAAGAGTGCAGACATCCAGTGTGCTGCTTGGTTGACTGTTGACGCAGATGGACTT
This sequence comes from Chiloscyllium punctatum, assembly GCF_047496795.1. NCBI lineage: Eukaryota > Metazoa > Chordata > Chondrichthyes > Orectolobiformes > Hemiscylliidae > Chiloscyllium > Chiloscyllium punctatum. The sequence goes on from NC_092775.1 coordinate 55,467,583, forward strand.
TGAAAACATATTTGATAAAGTGGCTCAAAACAAACTTCAGGAAAGTTGATGTTGATGGAATGAAAGGCGCAACAGCATGTTACAAAATTTGCCATTTTTTTGTTTACGGATGACAGCATTGTTGTCTAAGCCAGCATTTATTTCCCATCTTTAATTACTCCTGAGAAGGTAATAGTGAATTGCCTTCTTGAGCCATAGCCATCATGATGTTGGAGCACCCATAGGAGTGCTACTGAGAGAATTCAGGATTTTGATCTAATGACAATGAAGGAACAGTGACACAGTTGCCAAGCACAGTTGTATGTGACTTGCAAGGTTCATTAGATTTAGGAGCAGGAGAAGGCCATTTGACCCTTTAAGCCTACTCTAACTATGCATTAAAATATGACTGATCTGGATGTGGTCTCTAATCCACTTTCCTGTTTACACTCAATGCTTGACTCCCTTGTGAATAAAAAAAATTGATCTAACTTTAAAGACCAAAACTTTTAAACTGTTAATGTAGCCTGGGGCGATGGTGGTGGATTGTGATATCTGAATTACTCATCCAGAATAATGGTCTGGGTACACGGGTTCAAATTCCATCCTGGCAGATGGTGGAATTTCTTTTCAATTGGTAGTAATCCTTGAATATCAAGTTGATTGTTGAAAGTAATTTATGAAACAGCTGAAAATTGTTGGACCTTGGGCACTTCCCTGAGAAGTTCCTGCAGAGATGTCTTGGGGCTGAGATGACTGACCTCCACCATCTTCCTTTGTACCAAATATGACTCTACCCAGTGGAGAATTTTCTCCTTGATTCCCATTAATCCCAGTTTTGTTAGGGCTACTTAGTGCCATACTCAAGTCAAATGCAGCCTTGATATCAAGGGTAGTCACTCACACCTAACATCTGGAATTCAGCTCTTTTGGAATTGTTTGAAGTAAGATTGTAATGAGGTTGAGCGAGAGAGAGAGATGTTGTTAGAACCCAGCTGAATATCAGTGAGCAGATTATTACTGTATGAGAGTAACTTGCTATGCTGTCAGTGATACCTTGCATCATTTTGGCAACGGTTGAGCATTGAGTGATGGAGCAATTGATGGCTTGATTAGATTTTCCTGGATTTTTGTGGACAGGGCATACCCATTTTCCTAAACTCTAATGAGTACAGGTCCAGCTTATTGACAGTACCTGCATATCTGGTATCAGGCTACTGAACCTTTTCTGGACTGTCGCAATGCCTTTCCGTAGACAATGGGCCCAATGTTATTCATATTACTTCAGCTATGGTTTGAATAGTGCCTTGTATGTTTTTTAGTAACACTTCCCTATTTTTATATTCATTCCTTTTGAAATTAAGACCAACATTCCATTTGCCTTCCTTAAGTGTCTAGTGCCTTCACCTGTCAGTCTTAGCTTCATCTGATGGCCAGTGTTCCAAAAGCTTATGATTTAAAATAAACCTGTTGCACTACAACCTAGTATTTTATGAATTTTTGCTCACCTCAGTCCTGCATTGGCATCTCCAAATTAAGTCTTAGCTTGGTGTTGGGGAAACTATTAGAAGAATTCTGAGGGACAGAATTTGGAGAGACAGGGAGTAATCAAGAATAAGAGTCGAAAATGTTTTGCTGGAAAAGCGCAGCAGGTCAGGCAGCATCCAAGGAGCAAGAGAATCGACGTTTTGGGCATGAGCCCTTCTTCAGGAAAGGCTCATGCCCGAAACGTCGATTCTCCTGCTCCTTGGATGCTGCCTGACCTGCTGCGCTTTTCCAGCAACACATTTTCGACTCTGATCTCCAGCATCTGCAGTCCTCACTTTCTCCAGTAATCAAGAATAGTCAGCATGATTTTGTTAAAAGGAGGTCATGGGTGACAAATTTGGTTGAATATTTTGATAAGGTGACCAGTAGTGTAGATCAGGGCAATGCCTTTAATGCATTCTGTTTGGAATTTACCTAGACTTCTGATAAGGTCTTGCATGGGAGACTGATAGCAAAGGTAAGTGCCCATGGGATCCAAGGATGTTTGGTAAATTGGATCCACAATTGGCTGAATGGCAGGAGGCAGAGGGTGATGGTCAAAAAATGTTTTTCCCACTCGAAGTCTGTATCTGTTTGGGTTCCACAGGGGTCAGTGTTGGGACCATTCCTATTGAATAGATGATTTAAATGATCTATTATCACTTGTACTCTACAGTGAACAACACAATAAAATACAGTGAAAAGCTTCAACTGTTGCTACTTGAATAAGGAATAAAAAGATAAACCTGAAAGGAAGTCCATCTTTGTTCCGCTGCCTCCACCAGGAGTCCTGAGCCCTCCAGTTGACCATCACATTTCAGGTGCTATCTCTTCATCCCTGGGCTTACCTCACCGACGGGCCACTGATGCCAGGTTCCTTGCTCGACCCACACTTGTCCTGCAAACAAGACCCCAGGCTCTGACTGCTGCTGCTATCAGAAATCCCTGGCTCTGGGCCTATTACAACTAGAGCTGCCGTTGCTGCCATGCTGATAATCAGGAATCTTTGCTCCAGGCCCAGTACAGCAAGGAGTCCCTGGTTCCGATGCTCTGCTGCCATTGATGCCTGGGGCCATCCCTCCCAGGAGTCCTTGGCTTGGCTCAAGCGACTGCCTCGCCAACATCTGGAGTCTGTGCTTTGGGCCTATCACAACCAGGAATCCTTGGTTCTGCTGCCAGACCAGGCCACTGTCTTACCAAGTGTCCTGCTCCAGCTGTTCTCCCTCACAATGTCACCACCTCTGCTGCCAACAGAGAGAAGATGAATAAAAAGAAAAAGAAGAAAAAGAAAGGCAAAAAGGGTAAGGAAAGAAGGAAGGAAACAGTCTAAAAGAAGTTAGGAAAGAAGTGAGGAATGGATGGGCCCAGAAATCCAAACACTGCTTAGCGTGCCAGCACTGCCTTTAGACTTTGAATGTAGGAGGGTTGAATAGTAAGATTGCAGATAATACATAGTTTGCGTAGAGAGGATAGCCTTAGATTAGTGCAAGATGTAGATGGGCTGGTCAATGGCTGATCATTGGCAAATGGAATTCAAACTGGATAGATGTGAGGTGATGCGCTTGGGCAGGACAAATAAGACAGATAAATGGTAGGATCCTGAGAAGCATTCAGGATCAGAGGGACCTTTAGTGCACATGATCATCAATTTCTTGAGGTGTCAGGTTAGTATCAGCTGGGTAAAGTGGTCAAGAAGGCATATAGGATACTTGCCTTTATTAGCTGAAGCATTAACTTTAAAAGCAAGGAGGTTATGCTGGAACTGTACAAACTTTGGTTAGCCTGCAGCTAGAGTATTGCGTGCAGTTCTAGAATCCACTTTATGGGAGAGGTGTGTAGCACAAGAGACGAGAGTCACCTGGGCTGCAGAGTTTGTTATGAAGAGAAATTAGACAGACTGGGGTTCTTTTTCTTGGAGCAAAGGATATTGAGAGAGGATGTGAAGGACATTTTCCTTTAATAGAAGTACTCTTGACCAGGAGGCATAAATTTAAGGTAAGGGTCAGAAGGTTTAGAGAAGGTGTGATGAAAAACCCTTCTACCCAGAGGGTGTTGGGAATTTGTGGCTGGCTGCCTGCAAGGGTAGTAGAGGCAGAAAGTCTCATTATTTAGATGTTCACTTGTGATGCCAAGGCTGTAGGCCTTGTGATTGAAAATGGGATTAGAATAGTTAGGTGGTTGTTTTTGACTGGTGTGGTTGTGATGGATGGAAGAGTCTGTTTTGTGTTGTAGATCGTGCTGATTCTGTGAGTGTTTCTTGATATCAGAAGGAGTGAATTGCATTAGCTGAAGATCTCAATGGGAAGCTAAGATGGATCACTTTCTGGTGAATCTGCATGCTTCTTTTTGTCTTGTTGTAGGTTTTCCAGTGAGCTTGTTCAGAGATGTTATTACAGCTTCTGGAGCAGGTAGGACATGCGGCATAGATGCGACCTCTGTACCACAACAACCCAGCCTATACTTTTTAAATAATTTGCTGGGCATTCTCTAATTCAGGCAATGAATATTTGTAGAGCCACTGTCTCTGTTTAATTGCTAAATTGCCTGCCAACATCCATGGTTCGTTATGCTAGGATTGCTGAGTTTGGATCTGATCGTTTAGTTCTGAGATCACTTAGCTCTTAATTCACAATGCGTTCCCATTGTTTACAGTCCTCTGTAGTTTATTCATGTTGACATTTCATTTTAATACTTGGCTGGTGTTGCTCTTTGTATGCCATCCTGCACTCTTCATTGAATTGGTGTTGATCATTTGCCTTGATGGAAGTGGTAGAATGTGTGTTACACTGGGCCATGAGGTTATAGGTTGTAGTTGAATACAGTTTTGAAGCTGCTGATGGTCCACAGCATCCCATGGATGCTAGATCTGTTCTGAATGTATCCTATTTGGTAATGTGACAGTGTCGGACAAACAATAGAGGATATCTTCGATGTGAAAATAGGACTGCGCCTTCATACGCATTGTGCAGTGGTCAGATGTACCTGCAATAGGTAAATTGATAAGGATGATATCTTGTAGCTTTCCCCCATGATCATTTCCTCATCACATTCTGTATATCAAATTTGACAGATGTGCCCTTCAGGATTTCACTAGTCCAGTCAGTGGAGGTTCTACAAAGCCGCGTTTGTTGATTGATATTGAAATCCCCACCCAAAATACATTGTCTGCACTTTCCATTACTAGTACTTTGTCCAAATGATATTCAACACTGTTGATGGTAGTTGGGATATTTATTGTATAATTACATGGGTTTAACAGTGTCAGACTCTTGCTTGACAGCTCTCCCAATGTTTGTTCAAAGCCTCCATGTAAGGAAGGCTTTGCAGGGTTGATGTGCCATTTTTGTGTACATTGCCAAAGTTAATGATAGTCGGTTCTATTTTACTTACAAATCACACAACACCAGGTTATAGTCCAACAGGTTTATTCAGAAGCACTAGCTTTTGGAGCGCTGTTCCTTCATCAGGTGGTTATGGAGGTTCGATTTTATTCCTTTTCAATTTGCCTTTGGCTGTTTTGTGTAACACGACGATTTGCTATTCCGCTTGGAGGGCTCATAAAAGTTAATCATAATGCTGGATGTCTGGAGTCATAGATTTATTTCCCTGAAAGAAATTAGTGAAACAGAGTTTTATTTTACAAGTATTGTTGATAGTTCTATAAGCACCATTACGTAACTAGCACTCTATCTACCATCTCAAACATTCACAATCTTCACCAACAACACATTTACAGTTTTGTGTACTAGATAAAAATTGCATTGTTGCCATTCACCATAGTTTGAGCATCAGCATCTTTGAAACCGACTGGTTCTCCCACCTGGAAGAAGAAAGGCTTTGGGTGTATGGGAATGTCATCTGCAAATTTCACTCCAGGCCACACAGCATTCTGACACTTTACTATTCTTTCAATCTTAATTAGGCACGATCAAGCTTTATTTGAATTTCCCTTCATTGTTCATGGCTGTTTATTGCATTGTTCTCGATCTCATAGAATCCTTACAGTGTGGAAACAGGCCCTTCGGCCCAATAAATCCTCACTGACCCTCTGAAGAGCAACCTGCCCAAACCCATTCTCCTACATGTATCCCAAACTAATGCACCCAACCTACACATCCCTGAACACTATGAACAATTTAGCATGGCCAATTCACCTAACCTGCACATCTTTGGATTGAGGGAGGAAACTGGAACACCCAGAGGAAACACCCAGATACGGGGAGAATGTGCAAAGTCCACACTGTCACCTGAGGTTGGAATTGAACCCAGGTCCCTGGCGTTATGAGGCAACAGTGTTAACCACTGACCCACTGTACCACCACATTGTGTGCTCCTTTTAACATTCCTGAATGATTGTAGCCATGTCCATCTGAATGAAATTGCCATTTGTGTAGAACTTGTTCCTGTCAAGTTGATTGCTGAATGGCTGTGCATCTTAGAGGGAGTATTGTTTAGAAAAAAGACTGGTACTCCCTCCTTAACAGTATTGTGTGGACCTATACCACATTGACAGGGCCAGTGGAAGAAGAAAGTTCATCACCATCTTTAGAGTCCAATAGGAGTAGATGATAAATGCTGATCTGTTTCAAAACACATGCACTATGCATGAATAAAACGGAAACAGATTAAAAGTATTTTTTGCATATGTGAAAATCACATCCTTCATGCTGGGTGGTAAAATGAAGGCACATACATATCATGATTTTAATTGACAGATCACTAGCTGTAATTTCAAATATATTTTACGTTAATTTCCAGAAGGAGCTCAACTTGAAATTGAATGTTTAACATTTTAGCTGTGATTTTTTAAAAAAAGAAGCTTAATTGTGTTGCCATGAAATGCATTATATCTTGTATATGCAATTTCTAATACATCGCCATTCCCTCTTAACAAATAAATAGCACTTATTTTCATTCACACTAAGATTGATAAATCTTTGACAGTTATTAATTTGGTAATCTGTTTGAAAGTGGAATAGACAGTATTTTAAACATTATTATTTGTAGGATTGTAGAAGATTCCTCAACCAGGTTAATGGTACGCTTGGAGAAAGGACAAGGTAAAATATTAGCCACTTTTATATTCTGATTGTGAGTGTGCTCAGTGAGAAATGTATTTCGATATTGTTAATATTGATAATGAATCAAATACTCAGCATTAGCTGCATGTGAAATAATATGGTGCTAGAGCACTTGTGAGGTCATGTTCTCTTTAAATTTATTAATCACTCACCACCAAATTAGTATTTTTCTTCAATTATAGCAGAACTGAAGGAGAGCCATATTGGACATGAATCATTCTCTCTCCACAGGCTTTAAAAACTGCTGAATTACTCCAGCATTCTCTGTTTTTGCTCCATGTTTCCAGCATCTACAGTATTTTGCTTTTATTTGAGCTTTTGGTAATAATTGGTACTAAACAAAAGTGTACCATATTAGACCAAAACAATTATGTATTTCTTTGCATTGATTTTGTCTCCAACCTTAGAAGTTTGGTCATTTTAACCAAGCTGATACATCAGTATGTTTCTGAGGACTGCTGCACTTTTCGAATGAAACATAAAGCCAAATTGTCATTTCCACTTTTAGGGACAAAGACATAGCCTATAACATTAATTTCAAAGGCCAGTAAAGTTACCCCTGGAGTGTTTATTCCTTATTCAAGTCATACAAACAGAGAATTGGCCTGCTACCACATCTCATGGTTAAAGGATCACATTCTGCAAAGCTTGCCTCCTCTGTTCCCAATGTGCTTACAGTATAAACTACTTCATCAGTTGTGAAAAGATTAGGATATTGAGTGGTGACAAGAAGGACTATATAAACGCATTCCCTTCTGTCTTTTTTATGCAATATTTATCTTCAGCACTTATCTAACTGGTGCCCTACGGTGGTGGTATCTGGCCACACCTTCCTCACACGCAATATTGAATGAATATAGCTACTGAAATGCTACCATCTTCTCTTCAATACCTCATGCTCACACTATCATTTTTGATATGCCAATGTTAATGTTGTACCACTCTCTGTATTGTCTGCAATATCTTACCCATTTATTCTCAAACACTCTTCCTTCCTTAGATGAAGTATACCCTTTTCTAGCAATACACAAATCCTTTACTACCAAATGACTATTTGGATGTAGATAGATTGAAGAGGCAAAACTGTGGCTGGTGGAGTATAATGTGGGAAGGTGGGACCTTGTCTGCTTCAGTGGGGAGAATAAGAAAACACTGTTCTATGTAAGTGGACTCATAAGTACAGAGGAATTTAGATGTCCCATTATGTGAATTGTAAAAGGTTAGTTTGCAGTTATAGAAATGTCAAGGAAGATGAATGTTAATGTTTATTGCAAGGTGAATGGAATGTAAGTATGGGGAAATTTGGTACAGGGCCTTAGTGAGATCGTATCTGGACTGCTGTGTAAGATTTTGGTCTCGTTCAAAAACACATTGAATTGCATTGAAAGCAATTCAGGCAAGTTCACTTGTCACATTCCCGGGATGAAAAATTTATCTTATGAAGAAAGGTTTGGCCTTTGATGGAGTTAGACAGGTTATGAAAGGTTTATACAGGGTAAACAGTGAAAAGCTGTGCTCAGTTTGGAGTTTAGAAGAATGAGAGTGATGTTATTGAAATAAGCTGTACAACTTGGACTGTGAGGATATTTCTCCTTGCTTCCCCTTGAAGGAGACCCAACAGAGTGTGTAAGGTTCTGAGGGGCATGGTCAGAGTGAATAGAAAGCAGCTATTCCCCTTAGTCGAAGAATCAGTTACCAGGGGTCATAATCTTAACGTGAAAGACAGAAGGTTTAGAGGCAACTTGAGGAAAGGAAATTCACCCAGAGGATGGTGTGTGTCTGGAAAGTACTGACAGAGAGAGTAGTTAAGGCAGGTAGTCACATAACCTTTGAAAAGTACTTGGATGAGCATTTGAAATATCGTAATATTCAACGCTATGGGTCTAGTTTTAGAAAGTGGGTCGTGTAGTTTATAGTATAGTTATGGTGAAGGACTCGATGGGCTGAAGGGTGTCTTCCATACTGTATGATTCTATGATTAGAAGTAGAGATATAGTTTGTAATAACTCAGGAAGGTCAACTGGAAAGGAACGTTACGTCTTGTTGAACATTAAAGTAGAGCTACTGCTTGTGGTGTACATACGCTAGCCCTAGCTTGGGACAGACGGTTCTGTAGATGCATTCCAAGGTCTGCTTTTTCTTTATGATTTTAAATAAATATTCTTTTATTGAATGAAGTTTACAATAAACCTAGCTCCTTGACTGTGTGTTAAATTGGGAATTAACCACGTGTTTAAAAATTGTTATACTAATGTCAAGAATGAAGAGAGGAATTTATTGACTCCTCCAGGTGTGATAGTCATAACACAATATAAGACTATAAATTTAGTGATAACTTCTTGACATGTAAATTAATTTAATATGTCCAATCAAATGTACATACAAACTTGATAGCAGTTATTAATTTAATTATTATTTAATTCTAATCTTGCATCTATACATAACTTTGTTCATGACGTCCAAATGGTTCAGGTGATGAGTTCTAGCTGGGCAGGTCATTAGCCAGTATCCAGAGAATTCATACTCATCAAGCTCCACAGGGAGATTAATTGTTAATTCTCCTGAGCCTTGATGGGGTCATCACATCCCTCCCTCTATGCCTGAGTTCCAGAATAGAAGCTAGTTTGGAACATTTAAAGAAACTTGGCATTAAATGCACCATTCAGCATCCATTTGCTGAATGCACCATGTCAGTCATTCCAGTAGTAAAACCAGACAACTCAATCTGTCTCTATGGGACTTATGAGTTGATAGTCAACAAAGCTCCTATTTAAATACATTCCCTATGCCATGCATGAAAGACTTTCACAAAAAGCTGATTAGGCATCATATTTACTAAACTGAATATGAGCGATACCAACTCCAACTAGAACATACATCAGACTCCTACCATTGACTTTAGCTCTGCCTTTAACATTATAATTCGAAGCAAACCTATCACCAAACTCCAAGACGTAGGAGTCTGCTTTCCACTCTGCAACTGGATTCTTGACTTCCTGCCCCACAGACTGCAATCAGTAAGGATAGACGACAACACCTCCTCCACAATAATCTCACAATTACACTGGTGCCTCGCAAGGCTGCGTACACAGCTCCTTCCTTATACACCTTATATAAATTGTGCTCATTTACAAGTTTGTTGATGACACCACCACAGTGAATTGGATCTTAATGATGAGGCAGAGTACAGGAAATAGACAGAGGGCTAAGTGGCATGGTGTAAAGGTAACAATCTCTCCCTCGATGTTGGCAAAACAAAAGAGCTGGTCATCAACTTCAGACAGCAGAGTGAAGGACACACCTCTGTCAGTATCAGTGGTGCTGTGGTAAAAACCAGCCTTCCTTCCACTGACTCCGATTAGCATTTCCTACTGCCTCAGGAAAGCAGCCAATAGAATCAAAGACCTCTCCCACCATGCCTATACTCTCTTCCACGCTTTTCCATTGGGCAGAAGACATAAGAGTTTGAGTGCATATACAGACAGATTCAAGAATGGCTTCTTCCCTGCTGCTATCAGACTTCTGAACAGAGTTCTTATAAATTAAAGTTGATCGTTCTCTGCAGCTTCTCTGAAGTTGAAACACTATATTCTACATTCTATTCTATTATCCTGATGTACTTATGCATGGTATGATTTGCCTGTTCACTGTATCTCAATGCATGTGATAATAATAAAACCAAATCAAACCAAACTTGAGGGGTCATTCAGGAAGTATGTTACTCTAAATACTTACAATGGATTGTATATGTACACTCACTTTGCCTTTGGACTGTAATCACCTTGTGCCATCTTTCAAAGGGTAATGGAAACATGCTCCAAGGAGTGCCCAGAATGGCAGTCTATCTGAATAATGTTTTAATCTCAGGAGCTACTGTAAAGAGACAGGTAGAGAGTCTGTTTGAGGTCTTATAGCATTTTTTCGGAGGCTAACATCTGGCTAAAAAGGGAACATGTATTTTCCAGGTAAACAAGGGACAGGTACAGAGGTACTCAGGTACAGAGTCGATAAGGACAGACTATATCATGTTGAAGAGATAGAGAAATGCATTAAAAGGGATTCTGATTCCAAGAAACACAATGGAGTTAAAGCTTTCCATAGATCTCACAAAGTATAAGGGAGAGACATGGCCCATATAAGGACCTTGGATCTCCAGGCATCCTGGGAGTTATCCTTAAATGGGGCTGGAAGTGTACGGGGTCAAAACCAAGCAGAAGATTGCAAAAAACACATTGATCGTGCCATGAGGTATTTAGGTGGAGACTCTAGATCTACGTAACTCTAGACCCTGATGCTTTTTATCTTTTTGAGGCCTGTTTGGAACATTTTGGGATACTTCTCAATGACTTCATATAGATCATTAGCACCATTTTAAAATCTGTTGCCAATCCAGGCAGATTTTTTTTGTAGGCAGTCACATCTCTAAAGGTTGGAACCTGGCCCTTGCAAACCATTTAAGGGAAGTCAGACTGCTGCCCTAGTATAACTGGGTGTACAGTGATCCCAATAATGTGTAACGGATGATAGGTAGTGGTACTTGTGTCTCCCTCCATGTCTAGGGGATAGCCATTTACCTGGACTTTAATCTTAATTGGGGAAACTTTGGGGGCAGTGATGTAATTTATTAGTATCAATTCCTCATCCTCTGAATTCAAGGGTTGGGGTAGGATGGTTTGGATAGAGGCAGGTATCCCCTACCAAGTTACCCTTTATTTACGCGTGTACAGTCCTTGACTATAGTTCCGCCTCATTCTGAGTCTGGCACCAGAGTGTTAGTGTCCCTGATATTCAACTTTTTTATATCAGCTAGGGGTCCCTGATTTGAACAAGATTGACTGAATGAATGAATGATTTATTGTAACTTGTATTTATTAAATAAATAGTGTAAAGTGTAATATTTCGCCATGCTCCAGTGCCATTTTTGAGTTACAGAATATATTAAGAGATAACTAGATTAACAGCCCCAATCAGGAAACTCTGACCTCCAGCTGCCTGACCTCATTACAATCACTACATCCTTTCCCCTCCAAGTTCATGGACATTGACCGGTCCTTTCTCTTTGAGTGCCTACTGAGATGTTTTAGCATCGCCATCTATGTAACGCGTGGGAGCTTGCCTCTTATATCAAGAGTGCCTCAGTAGACTTTGATTCTTTTCTTCTGGCAGTAAAGACATTGATGCAATTACTTCTGTCATGTCCATCCTAGCTTCAGTGTACTCGACAATGTTTGATGGAGAAGGTGAATCAACGGGTTCTGGTAGCACATCTGAAGATTCCAAGAGGCAGGGCACATTTTCCCCGCGTACTGTTTGCAGTATCGTGGCTGTTATAATCCACATGCTTATACAGGACTGTTGCACCTATCCGATCGTTGGTCCTGACCTTGTATCGACCAAGCCTTTTACCCATATGGTGCCACTTCTGTGATTCTGACAGCAAATTTTGACCCTTGTATTAAACGTCTGTCTTGCTTGGTAAAGTCTTGTGTCATTAGACTGTTGTTTGCCCCCCTCAACCAACTCTGGGAAAATCAGATTCAACCTGATGCAGATTCTTTTACCCATAACAACTGTGTTGGTGCTATACCCGCAGTTGTTTGTGGGCTGGTCCTACAATGAAACAAGAACCATGACAGCTTTGTATTTAACAAGGCCGTAGACTGTGTCTTCAATCCAGTCTTCAAAATTTGGAGCACGTTTTCTGCCAGGCCATTCTATTTGACTTTAAGAAATAACCAAATTCCCTGCAGAAAAGTGATGTCGCGTTATCTGTGATTAACACTTCTGGGACTCGCTGTGTTGCAAAGAATGCAAGGAATTTTTCTATTGTTATCCCAGTGTTTGATAAATGGACCCTACTATGTATGTCCACCCACTTTGAGTGGGCATCTACAATGGCTAAGAACATTGAACCCATGAAAGGATCTACATAGTCATTGTGCAACTGAGTACAAGGTTTAAAAGCAAATTACTGCGGATGCTGGAATCTGAAACCAAAAGAAAAAAATGCTAGAAAATCTCAGCAGGTCTGGCAGCATCTGTAAGGAGAGAAAAGAGCTGATGTTTTAAGTCTAACTGACCCTTTGTCAAAGCTAAAAAAAGGGAGAAATAGGGAGGTATTTATACTAGGCTGAGAGAAGGTGAGTCATGGCTCCAGAAGCAAAGAGATGATAATGACAGTGCATAGAGAGATTATAGGGAGATTAGGAGCTGTGAATGACCAAGGCTGAAGCCAGTGCTATGTGACAAAATACATGGGGGATAGGAAGGATGGGTGAAGCAGAGGCAAAATGGAAAACAGGGGACAAGGGTAGCAAAGGGGGAAGAGGAGAGGAAAAAGGTAATGAGAGAGTGGGGAGCGAGAGAAAGAGAGACAGTCAAGAAATAAGAAGTACAGAACAGTGAAAAAAAATTAAGAAAAGATAAATAAAATAAATGAAATAAAATTATGGAGCAGAATGAAAACAGAGGGATCGAAATGGGATAATCATCTGAAGTTGTTGAATTCAGTGTTGAGACCGACAGGCTGTAACGTGCCTAGTTGGAAGATGAGATGATGTTCCTCCAGTTTGCGTTGAGCTTCACTGGAACATTGCAGCAGGCCATGGACAGACATGTGGGCATGGGAGCAGGATTGTGTGTTGAAGCGGCAAGCCACGGGAAGGTCTGGGACCTGATTGCGTACAGACCGAAGGTGCTCAGCAAAGCGATCACCCAGTTGGCGTTTTGTCTCTCTGATATAGAGGAGACCACATTGGGAGCAACAAATGCAATAGACCAAATTGAAAGAGGTACAAGTGAAACGTTGCTTAATCTGAAATGAGTGTTTGGGGCCTTGGATGGTGAGCATGGAAGAGGTAAAGGGGTAGGTGTTGCACCTTCTGTGATTGCATGGGAAGGTGCTGTATGTGATGGGAGAGGTGTTAAGTGTGATGGGAAGGTGCCGTGTGTGATGGGAGAGGTGTTAGGTGTGATGGAGGAGTGGACTAAGTTGTCCTGGAGGGAACGATCTCTGCGGAATGCAGACGGGGGAGGGAAGGGAAGATGTGTTTAGTGGTGGCGTCATGTTGGAGTTGGTGAAAATGGTGGAGGATTGTTCTTTGCATGTGAAGGCTGGTGGAGTGAAAGGTGAGAACAAGAGGGACCCTATCCTTTTTCTGGGAGGGGAGGGGAGGGGGGGTGAGGGTCATGGCGCGGGAGATGGACCGCACGCTGTCGAGAGCCCTGTCAACAACTGTAGGTGGGAAGCCATAGTTGGAGAAGAAGGAGCACATATTAAAAGCACCACTTTGGAAAGTGGCCTCATCGGAACAAATGCGGCGGAGGCGAAGGAGCTGAGAGAAAGCCCTCTTAACAATCCTAAGTTCTACCCACAAAGCCTGTTTGATGATCCTTCGAGATATTATCTCTGTTTCTGGCAGTAATTGACTCCTTAATTAATAGCGATAAAGGGTAAATTCCCAATTTGTTTAGTCTTTACTAATAAGACTTTTGACATACCTGGGATCGTCCAAATGCACGGTCTCTGAACTGTCTTCAACAAAATAATATTTTTTCTTCAGTAAGGAGACCGCACCTACTCAAAACAGTCCAGTTGTTGTCTCACCAGTACCAGTTGCAATAAGACATCCGAACTATTATACTCCAACCCCTTAAACTAGCATTCCATTAGCTTTTCTGATTACCTGCTGCAGCTCGAGCTATCTTGCTGTATTTTGTGCACAAGTACCACATTGTACCGTTGTGTTGCAGCTTTCTGCAGTTTTTCTCCATTTAAACAATCCTGTGCTTTTGTTCTCCCTTCCAAAATGAACATCTTCATATTGCCACGATTAGCGTGGTGCTGGAAAAGAACAGCAGGTCAGGCAGCATCCGAGGATCAGGAAAATTGATGTTTCGGGCAAAAGCCCTTCATTAGGAATGACCAACTGTGCTTTTCCAGCACCACTCTAATCTTGACTCTAATGTCCAGCATCTGCAGTACCCACTTCTGTCATCTTCATATTGCCCCACATTATACTCCACAAACCAACTTGTTGTCCAAATACTTAACCTATCAATATCAATCTGCACTGTTTGTATCTGTCTTGCAAGTTGTCTTTCCACCTAATTTTGTGTCATCTGCAAATTTGGCTATAGTATATTCACTTCCTTCCTCCAAATCATTAATATATATTGTGAACACTTGTAGTACCAGCACTGATTTCTGTGGAACCCTATTCCTGCCTATTAGCCAATTTACTACCTCCAATCCCATGCGCTGTTACAACTGAACCTTTTGTGAGGTAGTCTGTCAAATGGCTTTTACAAGTCCAAATGCAATCCATTGATGGGTTTCTGTCTATCCTCTCTGGTTGAGACTTCATCAAAAAACTTTAATACATCAGTCTGTCACCATTTCCCTTTCATGAAGCCATGCTCACTCTACTTGATTAGATTAGGATTTTCCAAATGTGCTACTTTTTTTCCAACCATAGATGTTCGACTGATTGGCCAATAGTTACCCACTTTTTGCTTCCCTCTTTTTGAATGATGACATTGGCAGTTTTCCAATCCTTCAGTATTTCTCCAGAATCCATGAATTTTTTGTAAAATTGCAACTAAAGTATCCACTATTTCTGTAGCTACCTCTTTTAGGAAGAGACAAAAAAAACCTGCAGATGCTGGAATCCAAGGTAGACAAGTAATTCAACCTGGGTGCATGGGGAGGGAGGTGTCTGAGATGGACCAAGTGAATTTGAAGGCAGAATGGAAGTTGTGGGCAAAGTTGATGAACTGCTCCAGTTCAGACTAGGTGCAGGATGCACTCCTTTATTGACGTCTCCATTTCCATCTCCGGCAACAGTCTCCGGAGTCTTGCACCTACCTGGTTATACCTCCTCCCACCGAGTATCCTGCAAGAACTGCAGTTTCTCTGCCTCTGCCATATCTGCTTGGATGAGGCAACATTCCACTGCTAACTATCCCAGATGTCCACCTATTTTGAACAATGTGTTTTTCCTATCTCTCTCATCAGACAGCCCTCCACTGCACCACCTCATTTCCCCTTTCCACTGCCCAAAACCCCCCTCAAACGCAATAAAGACAGAGTCTCCCTTGTCCTCATCTACCACCCCACCAGGGTCCAAATCCAGCGCATCATCCTTAAATACTTCTGCCAACTCCAACTAGACCTCACCACCAAGAAAGTCATCCTCTCCCCATCCCTCTGCCTTCTGCGAGGACTGTTCCCTCTGCCAGTCCTTGGTTTGTGCCACCCTTCCCAGCAACCTCCTGAATCCCAGGTACTTTCCCCTGCAACCGGAAAAGATGCAAAATCTGCCAGTACCCCACTCCCCTCACCTTCATACAGGGCCCCAAACAGACCTTCCAGGTGAGACAGAGGTTCACCAGCCTCTCTTCCAACCTAGTTTACTGCATCAGGTGCTCCCGATGTGGTCTTCTCTACATTGAGGAGACCAAGCATAAACGTAGGGAACGGTTCGTTGAGCATCTCAGTCAGGCCCGCACAGGCTGACCAGACTTTCCAGTCACCTCCCATTGTAATTCCCCTTCCCACTTTCTGACATGACCATCCTTGATTTCCTCATTTGCCACAATGAACCAAACTGCAATTTGAAGAAACAACATTTCACCCTCTGTCTGGGTAGCCTACAGCTTCGACAACTCAACGTTGAATTCTCCAATTTCAAATAATCTCCCTTCCCTTCTACTCCTCCCAGCCACCTATGAGATTTCCTCCCATTGACCAGGCTGTACCCTCTATCTATCTTCACCTATCCCCATTTCACCTCCCTGCTCCGCCACCCCTTTTATCTGCAGCTCCCCTTACACCCATCCTCAATCCTGAAGGAAGGTTACACCTGAAGTGTCAATTTCTCCACCACCTGATGCTGCCCTGCCTGCAGTGTTCTTCCAGCCTCCTGCTTGTCAACTTCTTTTAGGAGGGCTGGAGACCTATTTGCCTTTAGTCCTATTAGTTTGTCTAAAACTAAGTTTCGAATGATGGTGGCTTCTTAGCTCCTATTCTGTATTTTTAGTATTAATGGGATTTTTGACGTGTCTTCCAGTGTAAAATCTAATGCAAAACATCTACTCAACTCTGTTTCCATAACTATCTCTTTCATTTTGTGAGAGGCCTATATTCACTTTGACCTCTGTTTATATATTTAAAGAAAGTCTTATTGTCAGTTCAGTTGCCTTCATAGTTTATTTTCTCCTTCCTTTCCCTCTGTTTAACCCACCTTTACTGAATTCTGAATATATCCCAATCTTTGTGGCCAGAAATAGAAACAATCAAAAGTCTTATCAGATGGAGTCACATGCATCCGTGTAGTACAAAATGTTTGCTTTCTGGCAGTGATTGCAGTGATTCTTGCAGATTAATATTACTTTGAAACCCATGCAGGGCCCAGGACAGAGGGGTGTATCACTGCAGTGTAACTGGGACATAGGCTCCGGGAGGCACACAATACTTAGCTGTGATGCTCTCGGGTTGCAGAAAGTGAGGGATTATCCAGATGCCCTTCAGATATAACACCTGGAACTGTGATCCTGGAAGGTCTTGGCAGTGTCAAGGTCCTCCTGTTTGTCTCCCTATAAGGTTAGTGTTCTCCTTGTGTGTGTCTTGCCAGACATCCTAATCTGCCTTTAAGAGAAGTAACTCCTACCTCCACACTGGGCACTAGCTTAATAGTGCATAATAGAAGATTCTGCCAATTAATTCTGTATCTTTCTCCACAGATACTGCCTGCCATGTTAAGTATGTTATGAATGGTTTTTGTTTAAGATTTCCAGTATTGACACCATTTTGCTTCTCATTTAGATTGAAACTGTTTTCTTTTGGGAAGGAGGCAGAAGTGGGATCATGTTGAATGTTTTCTGTAGTGTTAGGTTCAATTGGTTAAAGTATACTGAGTGATATGCTGCTCCAACTTCTAACCTTAAGAATTTCTTTTTTTTCATCTGCAGTGTTTACACATTTCCATGTTTGGAAGCGTTTCTTAATAAACATGAGGTACGTTAAAACATTTTTAAAAATTCATTCTATGGGATATGTGTGACACTTTAATGGACCAGAATTTATTGCTTTTCCCTGCTGTTCTTGAGAAATTGGTGAGTTGCCTTTTTGCATGGCTGCAGTTCATTTGCTGGGGAATTCCAGGATTTTAATCCAGTAATCCTGAAGAAATGGCAGTATATTTCCAAGTCAGAATGGTGCGTGGCTTGGAAAGGAGCTTGCTGGTGGTTGTGTCCCCGTGTGTCTTCTGCCTTGTCCTTCCAGGTGATAGCGTTTGTGGGTTTGGAAATTGCTGTCTGTCTGAGGAAACAGATTTCTGCAGTTCATCTCATAGATGGTACAGACTAATGCTACTGAGCATTGGTGGTAGAGGAAGTATATGTTGTCAATATGGCATCCATCAAGCAGGTTGCTTTGTTCTGAAAGTGTCAAGCTTCTTGAGTGTGATTACAGATGCATTGATAGGCTGTTGGGGGGAGGGGGAGGAGTGGTAATCTGGGATCTGGGGATGAGTTACTCCCTGCTTCTGACTGTTCTTGTAGGGCTAGTCCAGTTCAGTTTATGGTCAATGATAACTCTGTTCAGGATATCAATAATGGGGATTCATAATGATAATGCTATTGAGTATCATGGGACAAAGAAAGATTCTCCCGTGTTGGAGATCATGACCTGTGTGGTGCTATTGCTCATTTAACATGTTGTCCTCAGTTTTGTTTTCAGAGTTCGTAAAGTCAGAGGTTCTGATATGTCTGGGTGAATGCTTTTAAGTCTTTCTTCTAAAATACTTGTACAATGAAAGGGGAGTGGTCACTTCTCCCAATTAAGGGTTTGGTTGGTTTGGATTTAGCAAGCAGTCAGTTTTTGAGGCTGCTGGTCAAAGAAACAGCTCCACGTGGATCCTCTCTCTTTCTGACAGCTCTCCTGTAAGAACCTGTGTTTGATTTTACTTATTTTGCCACAGGGTGTGTTTATTGGCTGTACAAGTATTTGGAACAGCATCATGTTGGGATAGAGTCGGTTGTGTTTTCAAATTGTTATGTTATTCCAAATTCAGTTTTCTTTTTGTGTAAAAATAAATTCTGTTTTGTT
The DNA here is from genome assembly GCF_047496795.1 of Chiloscyllium punctatum. NCBI lineage: Eukaryota > Metazoa > Chordata > Chondrichthyes > Orectolobiformes > Hemiscylliidae > Chiloscyllium > Chiloscyllium punctatum. The sequence continues at coordinate 55,486,279 of NC_092775.1, forward strand.
TAAAACTGAGTGGTTGGGCCAGCTGCGACACTGCTGGTACATACACTCTACACCTGCTTATAACAACTAGAGAGTTAGAGTTTGGGCTACCTTTTTGAAATGTTTTGAGGGGGTCTGGCCTGGTCCATTACACCTGGCAGTGAGTAGTGCAAATGTTGTCATTTGTCAGCCCAGATTTGGATATTGCTCGAGCCTTACTGCATTTGTACATGAACTGCTTCGATATCTAAAGAGTTGTGAATGGTGCTGAACACCTTTTGACAGATGAAATGTCATTGATGAAGTTCCTGAAGGTGGTTGTGCAGGGAATGACCGAGAGATGAGATGACTGACCTCCAGTGACCGCAACTGTCTTCCTTTATGACAGATGTAACACCAATCAGCAGAGAATTTTGCTGTCTGATTCCCATTGGCTCCAATTTTGCAAAGGTTTTTTATGTCTCACTCAGTCAAATGAAGAAAGAACAAGGGTTTGGAAGAGACTGTCATATATCTTGTAAAATTGCAACGTAAGAACAGACCCATCATCCCTCCAAGCCTGCGCCAATCCAGGTCCTCTATCTAAACCTGTCATCTGTTTTCTAAGGGTCTGTGTCTCTTGGTTCCCTGCCCATTCATGTATCTGTCTAGATACAACTTAAATGACACTATCGTGCCTGCCTCTACCACCTCTGCTGGTAACACATTCCAGGCACTCACCACCCTCTGAATAAAGAATTTTCCATGCTGGAGACCCCACTCTAGGGAAAAAGCTTCTTGCTATCCACCTTGTCTGTGCCTCTCAGAAATTTGTAGATCTCAATCAGGGCTCCCCTGAACTTCCATCTTTCTCATGAAGATAATCCTAATCTACTCACCTCTCTTCATAGCTAGCATTCTCCAGACCAGGCAACATCCTGTTGAATCTCCTTTGCATCCTCTCCAAAGTATCCACTCTCCTTTGGTAATATGGCGACCAGAACTGTACGCAGTATTCCAAATGTGGTAAAACCAAAATCTTATACAGCTATAACATGACCTGTCAACTCATGTACTCAGTACCCCTTCCAATGAAGAAAAGCATGCCATGTGCCTTCTTCACTACGCTATCAACCTGCATTGCCACCTTCAAGGTACTATGGACCTCAGCACTCAGATGTCTCTGTACATCAATTTTCCCCAGGACTTACCATTTACTGTATTGTTCGCTCTTGAATTCGATCTTCCAAAATGCATCACCTCACATATGCCCGGATTGAACTCCATCTGCCATTTCTCTGCCCAAGTCTTCAATTTGTTGATATTCTGCATTCTCTGACAGCCCCCTTCACTATCTGCTGCTCCACCAAACTTTCTGTCATCTGTAAACTTTCTAATCAGACCAGCTATACCTTCCTCCACATCATTCATGTATATCACAAACAGCAGTAGTTCCAGCATGGATCCCTGTGGAATACCATTGATTACAGTTCTCCGTTTTGAGAAACTCCTTTCCACTACTACTCTCTGTCTCCTGCTGCCCAACCAGTTCTCGATCCATCCAGCTAGTACACCCTGGACCCCATGCGACTTCACTTTCTCGGTTAGGTTATCAAACACCCTATTGAAGTCCATGTATATAACATCTACAACCCTTCCCTCATCAATCAACTTTGTCACTTCCTCAAAGAATTCTATTAAGTTGGTAAGACATGACCTTCCTTGCACAAAACCATGTTGCCTATCACTATTTTCTTCCAAATGGGAATAGATCCTATCCCTCAGTATCTTCTCGAGCAGCTTCCCTACCACTGACATCAGGCTCACCATTCTATAATTATCTGGATTATCCCTGCTACCTTTCTTAAACGAGGGACAACATTAGCAATTTTCCAGTCCTCTGGGATCTCAATCATGTTTAAGGATGCTGCAAAGGTATCTGTTAAAGCCCCAGCTATTTCCTCTCTCGCTTCCCTCATGGGAACGTGGGATAGATCCCATCCGAACCTGGGGGCTTGTCCAGCTTAATGATTTTTAGAATAACCAACACTTCCTCCCCCTTTATGCCGACTTGACATGGAGTAATCAAACATCTATCCCTAATCTCAATATCCATCATGTCCCTCTCGTTAAGAATCTCACCCATTTTCTCTGACTCCACATGTAACTCCTCTTTTCTTGAGTGGGCCAGCCCTTTCTCTAGTTAACCTCTTGGTCCCTACATATGAACAAAAAGCTTTGGGCTTTTCCTTAACCCTGTTTGCTAAAGATATTTCATGACCCCTTTTAGCCCTCTTAATTATTCATTTCAGATTGGACCTACATTCCCGATATTCTTCCAAAGCATAGTCTGACTTCAGTCGCCTAGACCTTATAGAATATAGAACATAGCAATTATAGCGCAGTTCAAAGCCTTCAGCCCTCGATGTTGCGCCAATCTGTTGAAACAATCTGAAGCCCATCGCTACGCTATTCCATTTTCATCCATACATTTATCCAATGACCATTTAAATGTCCTTAAGACTGGTGAGTCTACTACTGTTGCATGCAGTGCATTCCACACCCCTGTTGGTCTCTGAGTAAAGAAACTACCTTTGATATCTGTCCGGTTTTTATCACACCTCAATTTAAAGGTATGTTCCCTCGTGCTTGTCGTCACCATCCGCGGAAAAATGCTCTCATTGTCCACACTATCTAACCCTCTGTTTATCTTGTATGTCTCAATTCAGTCACCTCTCAACCTTCTCTCTAACAAAAACAGCCTCACGTCCCTTAGCCTTTTCTCATAAGACCTTCTCTCCATACCAGGTAACATACCAGTAAATCTCTGCTGGACCCTTTTCAAAGCTTCCACATCCTTCCTATAATGTGGTGACCGGAACTGCACGCAATACTCGAGTGCGGCCGCACCAGAGTTTTGTAGAGATGCAGCATGACCTCATGGCTATGAACGCAGTCCCTCTACCAATAAAAGCTAACACACTGTATGTCTTCTTAACAACCGTATCAACCTGGGTGGCATCTTACAGGGATCTATGTACATGCACATCAAGATCTCTTTGCTCATCACGCTATCAAGAATCTTACCGTTAGCCCATCACTCTACATTTCTGTTGCTCCTTCCAAAGTGAATTACCTCACACTTTTCCGTATTAAACTCCATTTGCCACCTCTCAGCCCAGCTCTGCAGCTTATCTATGTCCCTCTGTAACCTGCAAATCATTCAGCCCTGTCCACAACTACACCGACCTTAGTGCCATTGCAAATTTATGAACTCATCCTTCTATGCCTACATCCAGTCATTTATAAAAATGACAAACAGCAGTGGACCCAAAACAGATGCTAGCAGTACACCACTAGTAACTGAACTCCAGAATGAACATTTCCCATCAACCACTACTCTGTCTTCTTTCAGCTAGCCAACTTCTGATCCCAAACATTAAATTACCCTTAATCCCATGCCTCCATATTTTGTGAAATAGCCTACCTTATCAAATGCTTTACTGAAATCCATATACACTACATCAACTGCTTTACCCTCATCCACCTGTTTGGTCACCTTCTCAGAGAACTCAATAAGGTTTATGAGGCACAACCCATCCTTCACAAAAACTGTGTTGACTATCCCTAATCAACTTGTTCCTCTCTAGATGATTATAAATCCTATCTCTTATAACTTTAGGTTGTCAAATGATGCTTTGTGGGTAGAGTTTAGGAATTAATAAGCAATGTGTTATAGCTCCCCCCAAGCAGTCAGTGGGCAATTGAGGAGCAGACATGCAGTCAATTCAGTGAAAGGTGCCCAAAAATAGTAATTATATTCGGAGATTTCAATTACTCAACATTAATTGGAGTAATCATTGTATGAAAGGTTTAAAGGGATAAATTTCTTGAAGTATATTCTGGAAAGCTTTTTATATCAACACATTGATGATCTTACTTTGTACAATGGAATAGTGGACCTAATTCTGGGGAATGAAGTGGCAGTAGGCAAGTGTTTTCGTGATAGTGATCACAACGCCACGTGTTTTATGCTTTTTGTGGAAAAGGAAAAAGATGGTCTGTCAAAAGCTGTTTTGGATTGGGAAAAGCAGATCTTAATACATGGCAGAATCTGATCAAAGTAGACTGGGAACAGCTGCTCAGGAGTAAACCTGCACCAGAACAGTGACAGGTATTTACAAAGATACAAGGGAGACCACATGCCCAACATGTTCTCTTTAGGATGATTAGTAGAGAAGAGGGTCCAGAGACCTGTCACTGGGTGTCAAAGAGTATTCAGAACTGAATAAAAAGGAAAAGAAGCATATAACAGATGCAAAGGGTGGAAATCAATGAAGGCAAGGAGGAACTTAATAAGGAATTAGGAGAGCAGAGAGGGGGAATGAAGTAATACTAGTGGGCAAAAATTAGGGAGTCTAATAATAAGAGTATAATAAGAGGAAGAGAATAACCAAGTTGTTAGCACTGCTGCCTTACAGTGCCAGGGACGACCTGGTTCTATTCCAGCCTTGGGTAACTGTGAGTGTAGTTTGCATGTTCTTCCCATGTCTGCATGGATTTTTGCCGGTACTCTGGTATCCTTCCACAAAGATGTGCAGGTTAGGTGGATTGGCCATATTAAATTACCCCATGGTGTCCAGGTATATGCAAGCTAGGTGGATTGTTGATGGTAAATGTGTGGTTGCGGGTACAAGATAGGGGGCTGAGTCTAGGTGAGTCGGTGCAGACCAAATGGCCTCTTTCCATACTGCATTAAATGATTCTAAAGGAGGACCCATTATGGACGAAGGGACTAATCTTTGTGTAGAGCCAGAGGATATTGCTTGACTGTATTTTACATCTCTCTTGATAAGGACAATGAGGATGTTGGTATAGAATTTGAGAAAATCATGGACTGTTCTTGAGCAGTTTACTTTAGGCAGTACCAGAGGTTTAGTGGATTTAATAGTGGACAAATCCCCAGGTCTGAATGAGAGATGAGAGAGGTAATGATGGGGCCCCTGGCACATTTTTAATTCCTTTCTGGACTGGAGGACATTTTATGTGGTTCCACTTTAAGCTTTTGGTAAGAAATGGACTAGGGCAAGCCAGACGAATGAGTCGAGCAACAGTGGTAGAAAAACATATGGAGAAAATATGATGGAGAAAGTTCATTTTCATTTCCACAGGCAAGGTTTGGATAGTCAGCATGGCTTTGTCAGACGGATAATACCTAACAAAGAGGTGACCAAGCGTTTAGATGAGGATAGTACAGTTGATCTGGTTTAAATGGATTTCACTAAGGGCTTCAACAAAGTTCCATTTGGGATACTGATAAAAAAGTTATAAGCACATGAGATCCAGGATAGCTTGCTACATTGGAACCAAAATTAGCTTTGTGGCTGGAGACAATGGTAATGGTAGAAGGCTGTTCATGAGAATGGAGGCCAGCATTTAGAATATCACAAGGATCAGTGCTGGATCTCTTATTCTTAATGCTGTATATAAATAATGTAGATGAAAATTATAGTGGGGGTGATAAGCAAGTTGCAGGTGACATGAAGATTAGCCAGATGGTTGACAGTGAAGAAGGAGGTCTAAGGTTAAAGGAGGATTTAGAGTGATTGATCATATGGGTAGATCAGTGGCAGATGGAATTTAACCCTGATAAGTGTGAGGTGATGAACATTTGAAGAAGTAACAAAACAGGGAATGCTCAATGAATGTTAGAATCCTCAGCAGTTCAGAGAAACAGCGGGATCTTGACGTGTTTGTCGACAAATTTGTGAAGGTGGCAGGGCAGTTTAATAGGGTAGCTAAGATATACAGAACACTTGCCTTTATCGGTTGAGGCATAGTTAAAGGGAGGTTACATTGGAGCTGTGCAGGTCTATGGTTCAGCCATAGCTGGATTTAGATTCTTGGGTCATTGGTTTGGTTCTGTTAACTGAAGGATGTGATTGCACTGGACAGTGATTCACTCGGATGTTGCCTCTGTTGGAGCATTGAAGAGAGGTTGGAGGAACAGAGAAGGTTGATGGGGACCTGAGAAAGGTGTGTAAGATTATGAGGGCATGGACAGATTGGGTAGAAAGCAAGCTAGGTCCTTCAGTTTAATAAGAAACAGGTATAATTTTAAATTGAAGAGTACGTTGTTCAGAGGGGACTTGAGGAAATTGTTTTCACCCAGACGGTGATAGTGGTCTGGAATGCACTGGGTATTTGAGATGGGTAACATCACAACCTCTTATAAAGTACTTGGATCAACCCTTGGAATGTCATAATATGAGCGTAATGTAGGAAAGTGCGACCAGTATATATTTAGTGTATTCTTGGTGGTTGATGGGCCAAGAGGGCCATAGTCTGTATTGTATAATTCTAGGTTACCCTCTCTACCCTCTCCAGTGCAATTCTTATAATGTGGATTCCAGAACTGGTACACTATTGTTTAGCTGTGGCCTAATCAACTTTTTATACATTTCTAGCATCACCTTGATATTCTTGAATTCTGTACTTCAGTTAATAAAGACAAGTATCCAATTTGCTGCCTTAACCACATTAACTACCTGACCAGCTACCTTAAGGAGCTGGTGTAAAGATATACCAAGGTTCATCTGATTCTGTGATTCCCAGGCATTCCCATTCATTCTCTTATATTGTTTGTTCTGCACAAGTACATCACCTCCAGATTGAAATTTATTTGCCACTGATCATCCCATCTGATCAGCCTGTCTGTGTTCTCCTGTAATCTAAGGCTATCCTTTTCACTATTTCTCGCCAACCAAAATTTTGCATCATCTCTGAATTTACTCATCTAGATAGATGTCACAAACGGCAAAAACCTGATCACTTCATCCTCTGCTTTCTGCTACTCAGGCAATTTTGGATCTTATTAGCCAAATTTCCTTTGATTTCATGGGCTCATGAAATTGTTGTCAGTCTCACATGCAGGATATTATCAAAAGCCTTGCTGAAGTCCAAGTAGACCTTATTAAAAGAATTTCCCTCACTTACACACGTGGTTGCCTCTTTTAAATATTTTATCAAATTTATCAGACGTGGACCTCCCCCTAACACAATGATGCTGACTGTTCTTGGTTAATCCCTCCCTCTCCAAATGCAGATTAATTCTGTCCCTCAAAATTGTTTTGAAATACTTTCCCGACCACTCAGGTTAGCCTAGTTAGCCTATAGTTTCTGAGTTCACCTCTTGCTCCTTTCTTGAATAGTGGTACATGTAATATTCTTTACAATCTCTTTTTTAGAACAGTGTTCAGTTTTGATTCCCTCACTGGATGGGGCAAGTAGGTACGGGTGATGTTGCCATAGTCCTGGTAGACCAGAGGGCTGCTATCTCACTGGAGAGAGATGACTGGTGATGGTTTCACATGAGGGTCACCGTGCCTTAGGCAAGTAGAGAGGTTGAGAACATTGAACAGTACAGCATAGTATAGGCCTTTCACTCCTTGGTGTTGCGTCAAACTTTTATCCTACTCAAACAAACCTACATACTTGATTTTACTATCATTCACGTGTCTATCCAAGGGTCGCTTGAATGTCCCTAATGTATCTGATTCTACTAATGTATCTGATTCTACTACCATTGTGGGCAGTGTATTTCATGCGCCCACCACTCTCTGTGTAAAGAACCTACCTCTGACATCTCTAGTCACCTTAAAATTAAGCTCCCTTGTGATGGCCATTTCCACTCTGGGGAAAAAGGCTCTGGCTACCCACTCTATTTGTGCCTCTCATCATCTTGTACACCTCCATCAAGTCTTCCCTCATCCTTCTTTGCTCCAATGAAAAAAGTCCTAGCTCCCCCAACCTTCATTAGATCTGCCATCCTGTCCAGGCAGCATCCTGGTAAATCTCATCTGCACCTCTGTAAGGCTTCCACGTCCTTCCTATAATGAGGTGACCAAAACTGATTCCAATGTGATTTAACCAGGACTTTATAGAGCTGCAGCATACCTTGCTAATGAAAACCAACACACCATACATATTCTCAAAGATTTCAATAAGGTTTGTGAGATATGACCTGCCCCTCAAGAAGCCATGCTGACTATCTGTAATCAAGCTATGCTTTTTATAATAATCATAAATCCTGTTTATCAGAATCCTCTCTAATAATTTGTCCACTACTGACAGAAGACTGATTGGTCTGTAATTACCAAAATTAACCCTATTCCTTTTCTTGAACAAGTGAATAACATTTGCCACCCTCCAAACATCTGGTACTACTCCAGTGGAGAGTGAGAATGCAAAGATCATCGCCAAAGATGCAGCAATCTCTTCACTCACTTCGTGTAGAAACCTTGCATATCCCATCTGGCCCAGGGGACTAATCTATCCTCATGAGTTTCAAAATTCCCAGCACATCCTCTTTCTTAACATCAAACTGTTCAAGCATATCAGTCTGTTGTCTGCTGAACTTACAAATGACAAGGTCCCTATCACTAGGGAATACTGAAGCAAAGTATTCATTAAAGACCACCCCTACCTCCTCCGACTCCATGCATAAGTTCCCTCCAATATCCCTGATCGGCCCATCCTCATTCCGGCCATCCTCTTGTTCCTTACTTAAGTGTTAAATGCCTTCGGGTTTTTCTTACTCCTACCCGCCAAGGTTTTTTCTCCCCCCCCAACCCTTCTAGCTCTTCTCAGGACATTCTTCACTTCCTTGCTGGCTACCTTGTAACTCTCTAGAGCTCTGTCTGATCCTTGCTTCCTTCTTCCTCTTGACTAGATGTTCCACATCTCTTGTCATCTGTGATTCCTTCACCCTACCATCCCTTCCTTGCCTCAGTGGGACAAACCTAACCAGCATTCACAGCAAATGTTCCCTAAACAACCTCAAACATTTCTGTTAAGCATTTCCTGAGAATATCTGTTCCCAATTTATGCTCTAAAGTTCCTACCTAATAGCATTGTAATTTCCCCTTCCCAATTAAATATTTGCACATACTGTCTGCTCCTATCCCTCTCCATGTCTACGGTAAAGGTCAGGGAGTTGTGCTCACTACCACTGAAATGCTCTCCCTTTAAGAAATCTGATACCTGACCTTGTTCGTTGCCAAGCACCAAATCCAATATGACCACCCCTGTAGTCGGCCTATCTACATATTGCGTCAGGAATCCTTCCTGGACACACCTGACAAAGTCTACTCCATCCAAATTATTTGCACTAAGGAGGTTCCACTCAGTATAAGGTAAGTTGAAGTCACTCATGACAACAACCCTGTTATTTCTACACCTTTCTAAAATCTGCCTCCCAATGTGCTCATCCATGTCTCTGTTGCTATTCAGGGATCTGTTGAAAACTTCCAATCAAGTGACTCCTCCTTTCCTGTTTCTGATACCACCTATAGTGATCCAGTAAACAAATGCTCCTTGATGAGCTCCCTTTCTGCAGCCATTATGCTATCCCAAATTAATAATGCCACTCTCCCATCTCTTTTACCTCCCTCCCTATCGCTGCCTGTGTGATATCCAGTTCTCCGTAATTGCCACAACGTTGTAGCTTCAAGTACTGCTCCATGCTCTAAGTTCATCACCCTTATTCCTGACACTTCCTGCGTTAAAATAGACACACTTCAACCCATCATACTCACTGCAATTATGTGCTATCAATTATCTAAACTTCCTCACAGATTGTCTGCACACTGTATCTGCCTGTTCACTAGCTACCCCATCCTCTGATCTGTAGCTCCAGTTCCCATCCTCCTGCCAAAATAGTTTAAACTCACCTGAAGAGCTCTAGCAAACCTCCCATCCAGGATATTGGTACCCCTCCAGTTCAGGTGCATCTCATCCTCAGAAGGTATCCCAATAATCCACATATCTGAAGCCCTCGCTCCTCCACCAGCTCTGCAGCCACCTGTTCAGCTGCAGTCGCTCTCTGTTCCTAGCCTCACTAGTCTGAGGTGCCAGTAGCAATCCTGAGATTACTAGCTGCTTGTCCTGTCTTTTAGCTTCCAACCTAATTCCCTATATTCACTTTTTAGGTCCTCATCCCTTTTCCTAGCTATGTCATTGGTACAAATATGTACCAAAACTTCTGGCTGCTCACCTTAAGAATCCTGTAAACTTAATCACAGACATCCCTGACCCTGGCATCTGGGAGGCAACATATCATCTGGGAGTTTTGTTCTCCATAGAATCTCCTGTCTAATCCTCTAACCATTGAATCTCCTATCACTATTGCTCCCCTGTTCTCCCCCCTTCTCTTTAGGCCCCTGTGGCTTTCCACTGGTTGGTAGTTCCTCACCAACAGTATCCAAAATGGTATACTTACCACATATATACTTGAGTAATAGTCAATCTCATGTAAAAATCGACCCCTATTTTTGGCCAAATAATCCGGAATTTTCCATATTTCTCATGTAAAAGTTGACTCTAGTTCTTCACAGATATCAGATCAATGTTTACGAATCAGTGTGCCACCTGTCATGTCCCACTCCAGAGTTCCAGTGTGCTAGTTGTTCCACTCTGCTCCCGGTCTTCCAGTCCACTGGTGATTGTGTTGGTTCCACTCCAGGTATTGAGAATTACCATAATTCGTTTTTTATCTCTTTATTCGTTTAGAGATCAGTTGGACTTCTGCTAATGATATGGTGTGAGTTTTGATGGGCATGAATTTCAGCCCGTCAAAAATAGTGTCTATGTAATAATCGACCGCATACATTTAACATTAAAAAGTAGTCAGAAAAATTCAAATATTACTCAAGTATATACGGTATTGTTGAGCGAACAGCCACAAGAGATCCCTGCACTGACTGCCTATTCCTTTTCTCTCTGCTGACAGTTACCCAGCTATCTTTATCATTAATAAAATTATCTTATTTAGGCTGAACAAAGATAAATACAAGTATATTAATAATAAATTGTTAATTGCTTTGCTTAAGCTATTAGCTTGGTGTCTGGTAGTGATTATTTGAAAAGTCTGGTTAGGAATCATTGGAGCAAATTTTAAGGATATTGTGTATTTTAATTTCATTGTGTTGTGAATAAAGATATGAGGAAACTAATTTAATTTGGCTCTCTATCTCTGTGTTGTAGCATAATTATGGCTACCTGACTACTCACTGATACTCAGTGGCTCAGTGGTTAGCACTACTGCCTCATAGCGCTAGGAAGTCAGGTTCGATTCCCACCTCAGTGACTGTGTGGAGTTTGCACATTCTCCCCGTGTCTGTGTGGGTTTCTTCCAGGTGCTCCAGTTTACACTCACAGTCCAAGATGTGCAGGTTAGGTGAATTAGCCATGTTAAATTGCCCATAGTGTTAAGTGCATTAGTCAGAGGATAATGGGTCTGGGTGGATTACTCTTTGGAGGGTCGGTGTAGATTTGTTGGGCTGAAGGGCCTGTTTCCACATGAGATAACCTAATATAACTATCATAGTTATAAGATGTAAAGCAAGGCGAGAAGAGAAAAATGAATTTGGTATAAAGCCATTTGAGATGAGTAGGGGTGAACTCAATATTAAAGAGCAGAAGGGAGAACAATAAATTCAGTATAAAGCAGTAGGTAAGAAGAGTGGTGAAATCTGTATGACAAGCATGAGGGGAGAACAGTGAACCTAGTATGATGAAGCGAGAGAGAAGAGCAGTGAACTTGGTATAAAGCTGTGTGAGTAGAAGTGGTGAACTCGTTGAGAGTGCTGGTAGGCTGGTGAAATAGTGGGTTTTTAAATATCTCTAAATTAGAAAGCACTGAGAACAGATTCAGGTGAGTACGTCTACTTTTACTAATAGTAAACTGATGTTGTCCATTAGCTTTCACAAAATACAGTTGGAACATTTGGCCCTTTTGTGGCACAATAGTAGTGTCACTATCCCTGGACTGGGGGGCCTGGGTGCATGTACCACCTGTTCCAGAAATGAGTAACAATATAATTGAACAGGTTGATTAGAAAATTAAATAAAAAGTTTTTAACAAGTAATAGTAGGAACTTCAGACTATAGTGGGAGTGTTTAGTAAAATGGTCCTGAGCATAATTAGTATTCTTTAAAAGGAGTAATTAACAAGCTTAAGCTAATGGGAAGTCACGACAGTAGAGCTTGTACCCTTGATGTGCTCTCTCTGCATTATGTGGGAAGCCCTGGACACTTCCAAAGACCCTGTGGAAAAGCACTGCAGGTCAGGCAGCATCCGAGGAGCAGGAGAATCGACGTTTTGGGCAAAAGCGTCGGAGTTCCTAGCAAACATGCATGCAGGATGTGTGTGCAGCTACAGTTACTGACTAACTGCATTTGAGAGCTGGAACTGCTGGTTGACTCATGTGGAGCATCTGCAATGCTGAGATTATTGAGGGCTCCAGGATCAGTAGTGGTGGCCATATCACAGTTAATGACTGACCAGGCAGAAAGCGGATGGGTGGCCACAGACCAGTACAGAAAGACAGGTGGTAAAGAAGACCCCTTTTGGATCTTTTGGGGGGAGAAAACCCCTCGGAATGGCTGTGTCAATGGCACCCTGGGGGTTGCTGCATAAGATAGGAGGAAGAAGACTGGCAGGGCTACAGTGCTAAGGGATTCAATAATGAGGGAAACAAACATGCATTTCTGTGGTTGCAAAAGATGGTATGTTTTCTCCCTAGTTGCAGGGTCAAGGATACCTCAGAGAGGCTGTAAAGCATTCTGAAGTGGAGAAATTGGTCATGGTACACACAACATCAACTTAAAAAAAAGATGATGTGACCAGCTATTTCCTTATGCTGTCAGGAAGTGTTTAAATTAAAATGGCAGGGGAATTGAAACCTGAGAAGGGAGACAGAAAGGAGGTACAGAGATAAAATTGAAAGACAGAAAAATAAGGAACAAACATTGCAGGTTTAAAAACACAAGATAAAAAGCAAATGACACCATAGTACAAGGCTAACAAGGCTAACAAAGTACAAAAGACAAGTTGAAGGCTTTGAGCTTTATTACATAAACCATTCACAAAAGGTAGATGTATTAACAGCTCAAAGAGATGTACATTATGATGGTATAGTTACAGTTATGGAATGGGAAGTGAACATCCAAGGATGTTCAGGAGGGATGCACAATTATGGAAAGGAGGTGGTGTAGCATTACGAGTAAAGGACTGTCACAATGCTGCAGTGAGGGAGAATACTTTCTTGGCAAATCATTATGTGGAAGCTTAATGTGGTAAGATAAGAAATACTAAGACTGTGGAGCAGTACGTCTGTAGCAGCAAATGGAGGATTAGATTACTTACTTACAGTGTGGAAACAGGCCCTTCGGCCCAACAAGTCCACACCGCCCCGCCGAAGCGTAACCCACCCATACCCCTACCCCTACCCCTACATCTACATCTACATCTACCCCTTACCTAACACTACGGGCAATTTAGCATGGCCAATTCACCTGACCTGCACATCTTTGGACTGTGGGAGGAAACCGGAGCACCCGGAGGAAACCCACGCAGACAAGGGGAGAACGCGCAAACTCCACACAGTCAGTCGCCTGAGGCAGGAATTGAACCCGGGTCTCTGGCGCTGTGAGGCAGCAGTGCTAACCACTGTGCCACCGTGCTGATATAACCAAAGATGGCAATTATTAAAAAAGACAGAGCAGCTGTTTACAGACTTAACACCCTGTAGAAGGGAAATACTGGAGTACTGTAACAGTTGTGATAATAGAACATTTATAAAGCTTTAATAAAATTAGTCAGCAAGAGGTTTGTGAAACAGAAATCATTATTATCTAATCTACTGGACTTTTGTGAGGATGAAACTAGTAAAATAGATAAGGAACAACCAGAACAACCATAAGGATGTGGAAAAATTGGCTTTCAATGAGACTTTTGATAAGGTCCCACATGAAGAGATTAGTGGACCAAATTAAAACACAGGAGGTTAGGGGAAATATACTGGCATGGGTTTAGAATTGGTTGACAACCCAGAAACCAAATGAGAATAAATACTCATTTTTCATCCAGGCTTTGTCAGTGACTAGTGGTGTTTTTTTTAAATTATTCACTCATGGGACGTGGATATCACTGTTTGGGCAGCATTTATTGCCTATTCCAAGTTGCCTTTAAAGCGATGGTGAGCTGTTTTCTTGAACTATAGAAGTATATCTGGTGTAGGTAGACCCACAATTCCAGAATTTGTTCCAAGTGAAGGAATTGTGATATATTCCAAGTCAGGATGCTGAATGGCTTGAAGGGGAATGGCAGGTGGTGGTGTTCCCATGCTTCTGCTGCCCTTGTAGGTAGAAATGGTTGTGGATTTGGAACGAGCTATCTAAGGACCAAGGAGATCAATTCTTGAAGTGTTTCATCACATCCTTGACATGTGGCTTTTAGGTGTCAGTAAAACTTTGGGTTTTGAAGATATGAGTCACTCACTGTAAAACATTCAGATTCAGTGATGATAATATCATTGAACATTGCGGGGTGTTATTTAAACTAACTTGTTATGATCCTGGAGACTGATAAATTTTAAAAGGAGACTTAAATTCCTAGAGGCTGGCTGGACCACACAAGATTTCATGTTTTAAAACTTTTACTACAACAAACAAACCAAAATCAACATTGACTAAACATTACTCAAGTTGGTAGTTAATACACTAAAGTCCAAAGGTTTACTATGGTTTATAAAAATGGATGTTTCTTAATATGGCTGAGAACCATATTTCATGTGTATATATTCTGCTGTACTGTTAACAGAAATGTAGTCTTGATTTTATTCAAGACCCAACTTCCCTCCCATTGATTCAACAGATTCTGTCAAACAGCAAGGCACCATCTAGTGGCAACTTAGTCTTTAAATTTTTACAGGGTCCATATATTCCAGACTTTCCCACCAGCATTCTGCTGTCACAACAATAGTTTCCCTGATTTCTCTCTGTTTGTTTCCAGGGTCAGAGAGATTAATTCTGATTAAAGCAAAGCAACCAATTTCTGTCCTTCTGTCCAGACAGATGAGGAATTGTTTTTTTTTTGTTATGGGTTAGTGAATCTATGGAATTCTTTCCTGCACTGTTATGTATACTTAAGGCTGAAATGGATGGATTGCCATTCACAGCAGGGATCAAGGGTAAGGGGGGAAAGTCTTTTTTTATTTGCTTGTAGAGCGTGGGCATCGCTGCTAACCAGCATTTATTGCCCATCCCTAGTTTCCCTGGAGAAGGTGATGGTGAGCTTCCTTTTTGAACTGCAGCTGCCTCTGTGGTGTAGGTAGACCAAAATTCCCACTAGGAAAGGATTTCTAGGGTTTTGACTGAGCATCAGAGAAGCAGTGGCAATACATGTCCAAGTCAGGATGGTGAGGTTGGAAGGGAGGTTGCAAGTGATGGTGTTCCTCTGTATCTGCTACCCTTGACCTTCTGGATGAAAGTGGTCATGGGTTTGGAAGATGCAGATCTGGTCAAACTAAAATCCTTGTTCTAAGTTTGGGAGAAGATTTGTAGCTCGGGTGCTCGTTGTTGTGGTTCTGTTCGCTGAGCTGGGAATTTGTCTGTGGAGCCTGACTCCACCCATTCATGCTAGAGGAAGGATGTGTGGAAGCTTTGGAGAGGGTACAAAAGAGGATTGCCTAGATTGGAGTGTATTAGCTATAAGGCAAAGTTGGACAAACTTGGATTGTTTTGCTGGAGCGTCAGCGGCTGAGGGGTGACTTGATACATGTATACAAAATAATGAGAGATGTGCATAGTCTGAGTCTTTTACCCAGGGTGGACATGCCAGATGCTGGGGTTCATTGCTTAAGGTGATAGGGGAAAAGTCAACGGCAGATTTGCAAAGCAAGTTATTTTTACACAGAGGGTAGTAAGTGCCTAGAATGCACTGCCAGGGATTGTGGTAGAAGCAGAGATGATAGCAATGTTTAAGTGGCACTTACACAGACAGATAAACAGGTACAGGAAGAGGGAAATGGACCATGTGCATGCAGTTGGGATTAGTTTAGAATGGAATCCTGGTTGGCACAAACGTGTTCTGCTGAAGGATCAGTTCTTTTGGTTCCTGTGCTATACTGTTGGATGTTCTATGTTCCTGTGTTAGGGACCAGACCAAACCCTCTCAAAATATAACCCTAGACCATAACGGAAGAGCTTATGCTTGAAATGTCGACTCTCCTGCTCCTTGGATCCTGCCTTCCTGGATGTGCTTTTCCAGTGCAACACTTTTGGACTCTGATCTCCAGCATCTGCAGTCCTTACTTGATTTTAAGCAAGCGTACTTTCTCTACAGTTAAAATGCAAACAAAAGAATGAATAATTTATATAACTTTAACTCTATTGGAAAAGTTAACAGAATAATAAATTATTTAACTACATAAAGCAATTGTTTCAATATAGTAGCATCCTATAATCAAACCCTGGGAAGAGCAAATTCAGTAAGATAGATTGTCTCACATGGAATGTTTCTCCAGCCTAGGAGAAAAGAACACTAAGAGAACATTCTGGCAGGGAGCGAGCATTCAGGCTTTTTGCTCTGGCAGAGAGATGTATCACAGCCTCCACAGCCATCTTCAAAACCCCAACAGTTGAAAATCAAACTAAAACCCTTGTTCTAAGTTTGGGAGAAGATTTGTAGCTCGGGTGCTCGTTGTTGTGGTTCTGTTCGCCAAGCTGGGAATTTGTCTGGAACTTGTTCTGTGGAGTCTGACTCCACCCATTCATGCTGCTTTATTGTTCTAACTTTAAATAAATTTCCAGGGCCTCACAAGCTGTTAACTTTATTGTCTGGGAAGAGATAGCTCTGCATTTCTTTTTTTCAACCTCTCTTCATAAAAAAAGGACAAAATGGACCTTTTGAAGCTATGGTACTGGCATATGTGTTCATAATGAATAATTACATTTGTGTTTAATAACATCTGGAAATAAAAGCTAGTCCGTTGACAACTGTGCAGTCAATGCTGTAAAGGCCTACCTGGTTCACTAACATCCTTTAGGGAAGCAATTCTGCTATCTTGAGTCTGGCCTACTTGTGATTACAGACCCACAGCAAAATGGTTGATTCTTAACTGGCCCCTAAAGTTTCCTGGAAAGCAAGTCCAATTGCATTTATGATTGGGCAACAAATCAATGTTAATGTCAAATGCAAGAAAAAGTATCTAGTTTGTTCTCAGATCATTTTTTTTGGCTGTAGGAATTTGTTAGAACAATTACAATGGTAAAGTTCAGTTAGTGTCTTTATGTTTTAATTATTTTAGCTGAAGATGCCATCTGATGATAAACTGGAAGAGTTCTGGATTGATTTCAATGTTGGTAGCCAAAGCATATCATTTTATGTCATTACTGAGGAAGATGATGAGGTAAGTGTATTATAATAATTTGACTGGTAAGTGCTGTAATTGGCATGCACACAAAAATAAAGTGTCAATTAAATAATGTGATGCTCAAAAATTCTGATCCTAGCAAAATTGATTACCACTCATCAGTGAATTAGAGTGATTAGCTGTTGAAAACCCTGGACTGACTGCTCCTCAGTGGAAATGTGGATTAAATAGGGTGAGGACTGATCTTGAAGCATGTGATGGAAAGGGATTTAGCTAAGGCAAGAATAGCGGCAATGCTTGACAGTATGAACTACAATAAAATGAACTGTCATCTTTAAGGAAGACTTGTTTCATAAAACATAGAATAGTACAGTACAGCACAGCACAGCACAGGCCCTTTGGCCCACGATTTTGTGCTGATGAATTTTATTAATCTAAGATCAATTTAACCTACACTCCCCTCAATTTACTGCCGTCTATATGCTTGTCCAGCAGTTACTTAAATGTCCTTAACATCTCTGATTTTGCTACCACCGCTGGCAGTGCATTCCACACATTCATCACTCTCTGCGTAAAGAACCTACCTCTGACATCTCCCCTATGCCTTTCTGCAATCACCCTTCATGACAGCCATTTCTGCCCTGGGGAAAATTCTCTGGTTATACACTCTATCTATGCCTCTCATTACCTTGTACACCTCTAACAAGTCATGTCTCTTCCTCCTCCTCTCCAGTGTGAAAAGCCTTAGCTCACTCAACCTCCCTTCATAATGCACCCAATCAAGGCAGCAACCTGGTAAATCTCCTCTGCACCGTCTCTAGAGCATCTGCATCCTTCCTATGATGAAGCGACCAGAACTGGACACAATATTTCAAGTGTGGTCTAACCAGAGCTTTGTAGGGCTGTAGCAGAACGTAGCGGCTCTTAAACTTAATCCCCCCAGTTATTGAAAGTCAAAACACTATATGTCTTGTTAACAACTTTATCAACTTGGGTAGAACTTTGAGAGGTCTGTGTATGTGGGCCCCAAGATCCCACTGTTCCTCCACGCTGCCAAGAATCCTGTCTTTAACCCAGTATTCAGCATTCAAATTCAACCTTCCAAAATGAATCACTTCGCATTTACCCAGTGTGAACTCTATCTGCCACTTCTCAGTCCAGCTCTGCATCCTGCCAGTGTATTGTTGTAGCCCGCAACAGCCCTTGACACTATCCATAAGACCACCGACCTCTGTGTCATTGGCAAACTCTTCCACTTCATCCAAGTCATTTATAAAAACTATAAAGAGCAGAGGCCCAAGAACAGATCTCTGCGGGACAACGCTGGTCACCAACCTCCAGGAGGAATGCTTTCCATCCACTACCACTCACTGTCTTCTTTCAGCCAGCTACTTCTGTATCCAGACAGCCAAATTTCCCTGTATCCCATACCTCATAACTTTCTGAATGAGCCTACAATGGAGAACCTTATCCAATGCCTTACTAAAATCCATATATGTCACGTGCAGTGTTCGACCATCTTCACCTTGTCTCATCACATCCTCAAAGACTTGTGAGGCATGACTTGCCCCCTCATAAAGACGAAAGTGAGGACTGCAGATGCTGAAGATGAGAGTAGTGCTGGAAAAGCACAGCTGGTCAGGCAGCATCCGAGGAGCAGGAAAATCGACATTCCTGATGAAGGGCTCCTGCCTGAAGCGTCGATTTTCCTGCTCCTCGGATGCTGCCTGACCTGCTGTGCTCTGCCCCTCATAAAGCCATGCTGACTATCTTTAATCAAACTATGTTTTTCCAAATAGTCATAAATCCTATTTCTCAGACTCCTTTTCAGTACCTTGCTTACCACAGATGTAAGACTGACTAATGTATAATTCCCAGGGGTTTCCCTATTCCCTTTCTTGAACAGTGGATCAACATTTGCCTCCCTCCAATCATCTGGTAGTACCTCTGTGGAGAGTGAGGATGCAGAGATCATCTCTAGTGGCTCAGCAATCTCATTCCTCTATTCCCATAGTAACCTTGAATATATCTGGTCTGGCCCTGGCAAATTTTTCTATCTTGATGCTTCCCAGAATTTCTGGCACATCCACTTCTTTAATATCAATCTGTTCAAGCCTATTAACCTGGTTCAAGGGTTTTCCCATTATCAACAAGGTTCATCTCTAGTGAATACTGAAGCAAAAACCTCATTAAAGGCCTCCCCTACCTCTTCAGGCACAAGTTCCCTCCATGGTCTCTGATTGGCCCAACAAGTCCACACCAACCTTCTGAAGAGTAACCCACCCAGACCCTTTCCCCTATATTTATCCCTGAACAATGCATCTAACCCCCTCAGCCCTGAACACTATGGAAATTTAGCATGGCCAATCCATCTAATCCTCCCACATCTTTGGATTGTGGGAGGAAACCAGAGCACCTGGAGGAATATGCAAACTGCACACAGTTAGTCACCCGAGGCTGGAATCGAACCCAGGTCCCTGACTCTGTGAGGCAGCAGTGCTAACCACTGAACCATCATGCCATCCCAAAGTGTGTAAGTGTAGAACGCCTTTGCGTTTTCCCTATTCCTTCCCACAAAGACTTTTTTTGTGCACCCTCCCAGCTCCCCTAAGTCCATTTTTGAGTTCTGTCCTAGCTACCCTATAATCCTGTAAAGCTGTGCCAGATCCTTGTTTCCTTAACCTTAAGCAAGCTTACTTCTTCCTCCTTGATGAGAAATTCCTCTTGTCATCCAAAGCTCCTTCATCTTCCCATTCCTTGCCTGTCTCAGTGGGACATGATTATCCAAGACTCGCAACAAGTGCTGTTTAAATAACCTCCACATTTCTGTTGTGCATTTCCCGTGGAATAATTGTTCTCAGTTTATACTCCACAGCTTCTGTCTAATAGAAGTATAATTTCCTCATCCCGATTAAATACATTCCCATACTGTCTGTTCCTATCCTTCTCCATGGCTATGGTAAAGTTATGGTAGTTGTGGTCTCTGTCACCAAAATGCTCTCCCACTGAGATATCTGATACCTGGCCTGCCTCATTGCCTAGCACCAAATCCAATATGGCCTCCCCCCAGTTGGCCTACCTCCGTATTGTGTCAGGGTTCCTACCTGGACACACCTGACAAAATCGGCTCCATCCAGACCAACTCTGTTATATCTGCAGCTTTCTGAGATCTGTTGTCCAATCTGCTATTGGAGTGTCTATGCACCTAATAAAGTGGCAGCTCCTTTCCTGCTACTGACTTCTACCCATACTGTCAACAACCTCCTTTTCTGCAGCTGTGATGCACTCTAATTAACAATGCTACTCCCCCTCCTCTTTTACCTGTTCTTTTTAGAAGATTGAAACCCTGGAACATCCAGCAACCATCCCTGCCCCTGTGAAATCCATGTCCCTGTTCTGGCCACAACATCGTACTTCCAGGTACTGATCCATGCTCTAAATTCATCACACTTATTCCTTACATTCTATGTTTTGAAAATGGCACACTGTAACGCATGCCTGTGTCCTATCAACTATGTATCCTGCGTGAAGAACTCTCTGCATTCTATTTCTGCCTGATCAACAACTACCCTCTCCTCTGATCTTAGCTCTGGTTCCCACCCCCCTGCCAAACTAGTTTAAACCCTCCTGAAGTGCTCTGGTAAATTTTAGATTTAGATTAAATTACAGTGTGGAAACAGCCCCTCGGCCCAACAAATTCACACCGACCCGCTGAAGCTCAACCCACCCATGCCCCTACATTTACCCACCTTACCTAACACTACGGGCAACTTAGCATGGCCAATTCACCGGACCTGCACATCTTTGGACTGTGGGAGGAAACCGGAACACCCGGAGAAAACCCACGCAGACACAGGGAGAATGTGCAAACTCCACACAGAGAGTTGCCTGAGGTGGGAATTGAACCTGGGTTTCTAGCGCTGTAAGGTAGCAGTGCTAACCACTGTGCCACCGTGCCGCCCAAGACATTAATGCCCCTCCAGTTTAAGTGCAACCCATCCTTCATGTATAGGTGCCACCTTCCCCAGAAGGTACCCAAATGATCTATGTATCTGAATCCCTCCTTCCTGCACCAGCCCTGTAGCCACATGTTTAGCTGCACTTGCTTCCTGTTCTTCACCTCACAAGCACATGGCACTGTAGACACCCCAATAGCAGCAGAGAGATGGAAGAACAGATTGGACAACAGATCTTGGAAAGGTGCAGATGTAACAGAGTTGTTGTTATGGGTGACTTCAATTTCCCCAATTTTGATTGGAACCTCCTTAGTGCAGATGATCTGGATGAAGTCGATTTTGTCAGGTGTGTCCAGGAAGGATTCTGACACAATACATCGATAGGCTGATTGGGGAAGGCCATATTGGATTTGGTGCTAGGCAACGAGGCAGGCCAGGTGTCAGATCTCTCAGTGGGAGAGTAAAACTACTTCACTTTTACCATAGCCATGGAGAGGGATAGGACAGACAATGTTGATAATATTAACCCTCAGATTACTACTCTGCTAATCCTGCTTTTTAGCTTCCAAGCTAACTTCCTGAAATCACTTTTTGGATCCTCCTCCCTTTTGCTGGCTATGTCATTGGTGCCAACGTGCACCATGGCTTCTGGCTGCTCACCCTCCCCCTCAGAATTTTGTAAGGCTCAATCAGAGACATCCTGGACCCTGGCACCCGGGAGGCAACATACCTTTCAGGAGACCGTTTGTGACCACAGAATCTCCTGTCCATTCCTCTAACTATTGAGTCTCTTGCCACTAGCACTTTTCTATTCTCTCCCCTTCCCTTCAGCGTCAGAGACCTGGCCACTATGGCTTCCTCCTGGTAGGTCATCCTCCCCAACAGTATCTAAAATGGTATACTTATTACTGAGGGGACAAGCCACAGGGAATCACTGCACTGTCTGTCTGTTCCCTTTCCATCTCCTGACTGTAATCCATCTACCTTTTTCCTGTACTTGAGTTGAGACTATCTCCCTGTGACTCCTCTCTAGTACCCCCTCTGCCTCCCATATGATCAAAGGTTTATCCAACTCCAGCTCCAGTTCCAATTCCCTAACGTGGTTTCTGAGGAACTGGAGTTGGGTGCACTTTTCACAGATGAAGTGGTAATCCTTACCTCCCACATCCTACAGAAGGAGCATGCAACTGCATTAACATCCATTCCCACTGTTCTGAATTCCCAAAGAGGCTATTGAACAAAACTAGTAACCTTACTGTAACTGTTTTATTGGGTTAGAGGAGAAGGATGGGTGGGAGAAATTACCTAAGTAGTGTTTTGGGTAAATATGTTACCTCACTTCTCAACAGTCCCATGTCTGCTTCTGCTCATGAGCCGCTCCAACTATTTATGAGATAAATAATTAAAGGATTAATTTATCTTCCCGGCGGCCCCTGGTCCTCGCTCTCACCGCTCCCACTGCTGCTCCAAATATGAAGGCACCTGATCCCACAAGGTAACGTTTTAAAGGAGGAATTTACCCTCCTGGTGGCCTTTGGCCCTCGCTCTCACCACTCCTGCTGCTGCAAACATGGAGGCTGATGTTCCATACGAAACAACAGATTCCGTAGGACATTTCAGAAGAGACCGGGATATATATTTGAAAGTGATGAATTTAGAGTGCTATGGAGATATAAAATGGGAGAATGGGGCTAGTTAGGTGGCTCTTTGAGGAACTGGTATAGACAATGATAGGTCGAATGGGCTCCTTCTGCCAGACTAAACAGATGATATATGCTTAACTCTATTATGAATTATCTTTTACCAAGAGAATAAAATAATAGAAGCAGTAATGGTGTAGTATGAGATGGCAATGCCTAGAATATATAAATGCCTGGTTCGTATGCCTTGCATCCCAGGTTGATAAAGGAAGTGGGATTCGTGTTAATGGATAGGGTTGCTACAATCTTCAGTAGAATCATAGATGGTGCCCAAAGATTTCAAATATGACACTCTTGTTCAAGATGGATGTCAACTCAGTCTTAGGGTTGCCTGAAAAGAATTATTGAAACCTTTTCTTTGATATTTCCTTGTGTGATAGACAAAAGGCATGGAACTGGCTCAACACTTAATTAAACAAGCCTTTCTTTATTTAACTTGAAGTACCAATGCAACATTTACTTCTCACTTCATCTAACGTGACTTCAACTTTAACTCACTTCATTTAACTTCACTTTGCCTTAGTTTTAACTTAATCCACATTTAAACCTAACTCTACCCTTTAATGGTATAAGTTTGGCTTGAACCAAATGCTAACCTGATTTGAGTGAACTGGCCCCCAAACCATTGTTGCACAACATCAACCCAGGTCCTATTCTTGTAGACACAGTGAAGCCTCCTATAAGGCTGAGAAGCAATGAACCATAATAGTACCACAAGTCTCTAGCCTCTCTTTAAGAGCTCCAAAGTAAAAGTATCATGTCCACTGAAAACACACATAATAAACCACATATCTATTTATTCTGATGTCAAAATGCCACAGTAGCCAAGAATGGCATGACCCATCAGCTATATGATTCAGTGACCATAACCAGGCTCTACTGGTGCAGACCAAGAAGGGGAGTACAGCTAGTGGCTTCTGGCTGTCCAAGACCCATCCCACAAAAGGTCTGTTGGTTCAGATGCTATAAGGGAGGGCATAGGAATTAATTGTTCCCGTGTCCCCAGACACCTTAGCTTGGATCATAGTCTGCAAGATGTAGAACAGCTGTGGAATCTATGTCACATAATTGTTCTTAACCTTGGAGAATTGCATGCCTAGATCATTGACTTAGAATAAATAGTTTTAGGTATGGCTTCTAAATAGGAAAGCTATCTCCAACCATGTGAAAGAGCTTTATGCCTGCAGGAGTGTCCCATATTACCTTTCTCTCCTACTTGTTTGTGTAGTAGATATAAGCACAAAAAGATCTGACAGAAAAAGAATCTCCTGAGAATGGGAAACCTGGGAATGGGACTATTAAGGAGGTTATCAAAACTCACTTGTAAGAGGATATTAATGATAGCAATTGTTCCATTAAAGGTGGACAAAATTAATGTGAGCTTGGTATAGTTCTGGTTCCTGTAGTGTTGGAGTCAAACAAATCATCTTTATTCCCTGGGGAAGAGGGACAGATTAGCTGGGTAGTACTGTGAGGATCTCCATTCCTACTTCTTGTGACCTTTAGTGTCTAACAAATTCCAGACTGTGTACCTAACCCCAGGAACCACAAAAACTGCTCAGACATCAGGAGGAGAAAAAGATGACTGAGGAGGTAGCTTCATGTTAAAATCATGAACCCAGGCAGCAGTGCAGAAGTGTATACCTCGTTGAGCTCATGTATGGCATCAACGAGTTATACTATTGACAGGAAATGTGATGCCGAAGACCCTTTGGATGGTTTATTTTATAGATGGGACTGTAGCAGTGTGCCCAATGGTCATTGAGGAAGAGTATTTTTACACACAGTTTGGACTGAGTGCTTGTAATAGAAACAGCAGCCATGAGACTATATTCTCTGAAGCACTGTGAGTTCATGCTCAACAAAATGGAAGGGTCCATGGAGCAATAAAGTCCTCCTTATTTGTTAATTTCCAGAACTTCTTTTGACTTTAGAGAATGGCATCTCATTCTGTTTTCAACTCCATCGTGCTGCTGTGATTTTGAAACCTTCCCATTGTCATTAAAATCCTAGAGATCCTGAATCAGCAATAAGCCTAATAGTGCACTTGCCATCTCACACTGTGTGCAAATTCTTAACCCGTCTCTTTCCTATGCTAATGAAATGTTCACTCTGGATTTGGGTGTGGGGTTATATTTTCTGTTCTTATTTCCCAGATGACCAGCATCCACAGCTTTTTGTTTTTTATTAAGTTGGAATGTGAATTTATACAATTCCTTATCTCATATTTTAAGGAAATGCCAGAAAAATATACCAAACTGCTTTAATTGTGAAACAAAACTGATTGAAATAACTGCTAATGCTGCATGATACTTACACCCCAAGAATGACAGTGGTAATCACTGATGGAGTTTAATACTTAGCATTTTAAATATTTTAACATTGAGAAACAAAGATGGCTAACATCTTAGGTAGGAGTAGCTTTTGCAAAGTTTGAAATAATCAAGCAGATTTGAGATAAGCAGGGATAGGTTGTAAATAGTTTGCAGGATTTTCAAAGCTAGTATTCAGTGTAATATTCTAGTTGTTTTGGAAGAAGGTTTGTGGTTAAACATCATGGATTGTTTCAAAACCCGGGGCAAATTTCTTCTTTTAATTCTAGGAACCAATGTGGGAAACTGTCTGTTTACCTGAAGAGGATGTAGAAAGTTACAGTGTTGAAGGTAAAGATGATCAAATATTGATTATACATCTATTGCATGCATTCCAAGTCATATTCCTGCTTTGCTACCTATATTATTTTGGAGGTTAACTGGACTGTGATATGTCTTAAAATTCAGCTTAACTGATTGTGGACGTGCCCTGTATTTTCTGAAATGCAGTCACTGCTGTAACAAACTTAAGGGCACAATTTTGATATGATTTGGGTATATTTCTCAGCAGAAGTCACACACTTAAGCAGTGACTGCATTTTAGAAAATACAGGGCAAGTTGTTGGCAGAGAAACAGGCCTTTGCTATCAAAGAATCACCCAAATGCACAAATCCCATTTACCTGCACTGGCCAATAGCCTACTGTGCCCTGGAAGTTAAGAGCTCATCCAGATGCTTCCAAATGTTGTGAGAATATCTGAACCCATCACCCTTTCAGGCAGTGTGTTCCATATTTCTACTGTGCTTAGAACAAAATGCTTTCCTCAGATCTTCTTGAAACACTTCGTTGTCATCTTAAATTGTGGCCTCTGGCATTAGACATTACGACCATGGGGAATTATTCTTATAAGAACATAGGAACATGAGGACAAGTAGCTTGATTAGGCCATCTGGCCCTTCAAGCCTGTTCTGCCTTCAATAAGATCGTGGCTGATCTTATTGTGGGCTCAGCTTCACTTAAGTGCCCTCACACCACAACGCTTAATTCCTTTATTGTTCAAAGAATTAACTATTTTAGCTTTCAAAACATTTACTGAGGAAGCCTCAATTACTTTACTGAGAATTCCATTGGTCCACAACCCTCTGGGTGATGAAGTTCCTTCTCAATTCAGTTCTAAATCTTCTCCCCTTAATTTTGAGCCTATGACCTCTTGTCCTACTTTCACCCTTGAGTGGAAACATCCTCTGTAATTCTATCCTATTAATTTCCTTCATAATTTTATATGCTGCTATAAGATTGCCTCCCCTCATTCTCCTAAATTCCAATGAATATAATCCCAATCTACTCAGTCTCTTCTCAGAAACCAACCACCTCAACTCTGAAATCAACAAAGTGAACCTCTTCTGCACCCATTCTAGTGCCAGTACATCCTTTCTCAAGAAAGGAGACCAAAACTGTAAGGAGCATCCAGGAGGGTTTTATAGAGCAGTACGTAAATAGTCCAACTCAGGAAGGGGCCATACTGAACCTGGTGTTGGGGAATGAGCTCGGACAGGTGGTTGGCATTTCAGTAGGGGATTACTTTGGGAATAGTGATCACAGTTCTGTAAGTTTTAAAATATACATGGACAAAGATGAGAGTGGTCCAAAAGGAAGAGTGCTAAATTGGGGCAAGGCAAACTATAGCAAAATTCGTCAGGAGGCTGGAGAATGTGGATTGGGAGCAGCTCTTTGAAGGTAACCCCATATTTGATATGTGGGAAGCTTTTAAAGAGAGGTTGATTAGAGTGCAGGACAGACATATTCCTATGAAAATGAGGGAAAGAAATGGCAAGATTAGGGAACTGCGGATGACAGGGGAAATTGTAAGACTAGCTAAGAGGAAAAAAGGAAGCATATAGAAGGTCTAGGCAACTGAAAACAGATGAAGCTTTGGAACAATATCAGGAAAGTAGAGCCAATCTGAAATGAGGAATTAAGAAGGCTAAAAGAGGTCATGAAATATCTTTAGGTTAAGGAAAATCCCAAAGTCTTTTATTTGTATGTAAGGAGCAAGAGGGTAACAAAAGAAAGGGTTGTCCCACTCAAAGACAAAGGAGGGAAGTTGTGTGTGGAGTCAGAGAAAATGTGTGAAATTCTTAATAAGTACATTGCATTGGTATTCATCGAGGAGAGGGACATGATGGAATTTGAGGTTAGGGATAGATGTATGATTACTCTAGGTCAAGTCGGCATAAGGAGGAAGGAAGTGTTGGGTATTCTAAAAGGGTTTAAGGTGGACAAGTTCTCGGAGGGGTGGGGGTGGGGGATCCAAATGGGATCTATCACAGGTTACTGAGGGACGCGAATGGGGAAATAGTTGGGGCCTTAACAGATATTTTTGCGGCATCCCTTTGAACATGGGTGAGGTCCCAGAGGACTGGGAAATTGCTAATGTTGTTCCCTCATTTAAGAAGGGTAGCAGGGATAATCCAGGTAATTGTAGGCCAGTGAATCCAATATCAGTGGTAGGGAAGCTGCTGGAGAGGATACTGAGGAATAGGATCTATTTACACTTGGAAGAAAATGGGCTTATCAGTGATGGGTAGCATGGAATTGTACAGGGAAGGTCATGTCTTACCAACTTTATAGAATTCTTTAAGGAAGTGATAAAGTTGATTGTTTAAGGGAAGGGCTGCAGTAAGGCATTTGATAACGTTCCCCATGGTAGGGTGATGGAGAAAATGAAGTCATATGGGGTCCAGGGTGTATTAGTTAGATGGATAGAGAACTGGCTGGGCAATGGGGCACAGAGAGCAGTAGTGGAAGGGAGTTTCTCAAAATGGAGAACTGTGACCAGCGATGTTCCACAAGGATCCATGTTGGCACCACTGTTGTTTGTGATTTTCATAAATGATCTGGAGGAAGGTATAGGATGGTCTGAAAAGCAAGCTTGCAGATGACACTAAGATTGGTGGAGTAGCAGATAGTGAAGGGACTGTCAGAGAATGCAGTGGAATGTAGATAGATTGGAGAGTTGGGCAGAGAAATGGCAAATGGAGTTCAATCTGGGCAAATGTGAGGTGATGCATTTTGAAAGATCCAATTCTACAGCGAGCCAAATGGTAGATGGAAAAGCCCCAGGGAAATTTGACATACAGAGAAATCTGGGTGTTCAGGTCCATTATACCCTGAAGATGGCAACGAAGGTCCGGTCGATCGAGTGGTCAAAAAGGCATCTGGCATGCTTTCCTTCATCGGACAGGGTATTGAGTACAAGAGTTGAAGGTCATGTTACAGTTGTATAAGACTGGTTCGGCCATGTTTGGAATACTGCGTACAGTTCTGGTCACCACATTACTAAAAGGTTGTGGATGCTTTGGAGAAAGTGCAAAGGAGGCTCACCAGATGTTGGTGGGTGTCTGGAATGCATTGCCAGCGGAGGTGTTAGAGGCAGGTACGATAGTGTCATTTAAGATGTGTCTAGACCAATACAGAAGTAGGCAGGGAGCAAATGGATACAGGTCCTTAGAAAATAGGTGATAGATTTAGTTAGAGGATCTGGATCGGCACAGCTAGGAGGGGGGCTGAAGGGCCTGCTCCTTAGTGTAATTTTTGTTGTTCTTTGTTTGTTCTGATCGCAGTACTCCAGATCTGGCCTCACCAGCATCTAATGCAGCTGCAACATAACTTCCCCTCTTTTGAATCAATGAAGGACAAAATTCCATTACCTGTTGCACCTGCAGACCAACCTTCTGTGATTCATGCGTAAGGACACCCAGGTTCCTCTGCATAACAGCATGTTGCAATTGTTTATCATTCAAGTGGTAGCCCTTTTTTTTTACTGTTATTCTTGCCAATTTGTGCTCCATCTGCCAGACCTTTGCCCACTCACTGAAACTGTTTATGTCCTTTTGCAAAGTTTCACAGTCCTCTCCACACTTTGCTCTACCACTCATCTTTGTGTCATCTGCAAACGGTGACACACTACACGTGATCCCCAAATGATCTACATAAATTATCCCCGTTCTTTGCTTCCTGTTAGTTTCGATCCTCCATCCATGCTAATACTTTGCCTGTAACGCCATGGATCCTTATCTTATATCACAGCCTTTTGTATGGCACCTTGTCAAATGCCTTTTGGAATTCTAGATACACTACATCTACTTGGTCCCTGTTGTCCACTGTACTCGTAATGTCTTCATTAAATTCTAGTAGATTAGTTAAGCATGATGTGCCCTTCATGAACCCATGCTGCGGTCTGCCCAACGGGACAATTTCTAACTAGATGCTTGCTATTTCTTCCTGGTAATAGATTTGATAATAGATTCAAGCATTTTCCCTACTACAGAATTTAAGTTAATTGGTCTATAGTTCTCATCTTTTGTCTACCTCCTTTTGGATCTAGCTTGTCATTAGGCCTCTCAACAACTTTGTGCACCTCAATTAGATCCCCCACCTCAGCCTCCTCTGTTCCAAGGAGAACAAACCTTACCTATCCAGTCTCTTCTTATAACTGAGATATTCCATTCCAGGCAACACCTCTCCAACACTCCCTATACTCCTGAAGAGCAGCTCTATTTTTCATGCATTGTGCCTAACATACATTTCTTTCATTTATTTTTTCAAAACCTGGGTATTTTTGACATCCAGCATTTCCTGGATTTGGTGTCCTTCCCCAACATTCTTTGAGGAACTTGCTGGTCCTGAATTCTCACTATGTTCCTATTAAAAGACTCTCAGTTTCCAAACGTAGGGTGATCCACAAGTAACGGCTCCCAGTGTACATTTGCTAGATCCTGTGTACTGATACTGAAATTGGACTTCACCCAATTTAAATGCTTACTTTCTGCACTGTCCTTATCCCTTTCCATAATGACTTTGAAATTTACAGTCATGGTCACTGTCCACAAAACAAGTGCACTGACACTTAAAACCACTTTGCTAGCTTTATTTCCTGTTATTAGGTGTGCACTGCTCCATTTCTCATAGGAGTATCTATGAGATGCATTTCTTAAAATTCTGTCATCTAATCCTTTCATACTAAGGTAATCCCAGTTAATGTTAGCAAATTTGAAGTCGTCTGAAACTATTACCTCTTCCTGTCTCATCTTCCTGTGATTTGCTTATACATCTGCTCCCCTACTTCCTCCTGATTATTGGAAGGTCTGTAGTATGATGTCAACAAAGTAATTGCCCTTGCTTTTGTTTGTGAGCTCTACCTGGATGGCTTTCTAGAACATCCTCCCTCATCTTTCCTTACTGCAATGATGGTTTCCTTTAACAATACTGCAATGCTTCCACCTCTATTACAATCCTCCTCATCACACCTGAAACTTCTGTCCCCCCCCCCCCTTCTTTCAACCACTGTGTCAGTGATTACAGTAATATTCCCATGTACTGATCTTCACTTTAAGTTAATCCGCCTTACCAGTCAAGCTCCTTGCAATCAAGTAGATATGAATTAGCTTTACAGGCCTCCTGTTCACATTATCATGCCTATGTCATATCTGCCTGCTGGGGTCTCCTACCATTATATCTATGTCTGATTGGATCTTGCCCAATCCCCTGCCTAATCCCCAACAACATAAGCAAACCTTCCAGCAGGAGTTTTGGGCCATTTCAGTTCAGGTGCAAACCAGTCTGTCTATTCCAGAAGCTCTGAATGGTCCAGAAATCAAAAGCCCTGCACCATCTCTTTAGCCAAACATTCATCTGAGATATCTTCCTGTTCCTATACTCAGGAGTACATGCTAATGTAAGTAATCAGGATATTATGACCTTAATAGTCATCTTCTCATCCACTACCTAGCGGTCTCAATTCCTGTTACAGCATCTCATTTTTTTGCCCATGTTGTTGGTACTGCCATGTACCATGACTGCTGGCTGTTCGCCCCCCAACTACCTTCAGAAAGCCCTGCAACCAATCTGAAACATCCCTGACCCTGGCACCAGGGAGGCAACATACCAATTGAGAGTCTGTTTGTGGCCACAGCACCACCTGAGATTTCCCCTTACAAACAAGTTCCCATTCACTGAAGTGTGTCTCCCTGTCTTTTTCCTTCCCTGCTATGTAGCAGAACCGTGGTGCACAGACTTGGCTGTTGATGCTTTCCCCGAAGATGTTATTGTCCCAACATGATATATCTGTTTGTGATTGGGGTGGCCACAGTGGACTTCTGCACAACCTCCTGCTGGTCTTCCTGCTGGTCATCGATTGCTTTTCTGTTTATGTAGTCATTGGTTGTGGTGTAAGCACTATGCTAAACATGCTATCCATGACGTTCTCAGCCTCATGGATGAGTTCAGCTGCAGCTCAAGGTGCTCCATGCAGTCAGTCAGGAGCTGCACATGATAACACTTAGTGTAGGGTGGCACAGTGGCTCAGTGGTTTGCACTGCTGCCTCACAGTGCCAGGGACTCGGGTTTGATTCCAATGTTGAGTGATTGTCGGTATGGAGTTTGCACATTCTCCTTTGTCTGTGTTGGTTTCCTTCAGGTGCTCCAGTCTCTTCCCACAGACCAAAGATATGCAGGCTAAGTGTATTGGCCATGCTAAATTGCTCATAGTGTTCAGGGATGTGTAGGCAAGGTGCATTAGTCAGAGGAAATGTAAATTAATAGAGGTAGGGGAATGGGTCTGGGTGGCATACTGTTTGGAGCGTCGGTGTGGACTTGTGCCAAATGGCCTGTTTCCACACTGTAGGGATTCTGTGATTCTATATGTGATCACCACATATTGCAGGAGCAGCATTCCACAGGGATGAATTATCTTGACGTTGTGATTGTTACCAATTACAACCAATAAAGTAGGAAGAAAATGATGAAATGTATGCAGTACAAGCCAAATCAGATTGTTCTCTCTTGCTCACTTGCCACTCCCCCAAATAAACTTGCTATGCTTCACATTTTGAACACTGACATCATTACAGGAGATCTGCCTCTGGATTCAGCGAAATTTGGTGTTTGCTGGTTGTCATAGACATAGTGATCTGAAGAGCCTGTATCTATGCTGTGTTGTGTGAATCTTTGACTAACAAAGCAAACATATTGAACTCTATGAAGTACAGAGGATCAGAGGCAACATGGTATATGTGTTCATAGATCTTTGAAGACAACAGGACAGGAAAATAAGATGGTTAAGAAGGCATTTGGGCTGTTTGCCTTCATTAGTGAAGGCATTGAATGCAAGAGCAAGGAAATTGTGATGTAGCTGTATATAATTTTAGTTAGGCCACAGCTAGAATGCCATGTGCTGTTTTGGTCGCACACCAGGGAGAGATGTAATTGCACTGGAGAGGGTGCCAAAAATATTTACCAGGATGTTAAGGGACGTGATGTCCTAGTGACCTAACAATTGATACATTATTAATCTAGAAACTCAGCTAATACTCTGGGATCCTGGGTTCACATCCTTTCACAACAGATGTTGGAATTTGAATATAACAAAAAATCTGGAATTAAAGAATCTACTGATGACCATAAAATGATTGCCAATTGTCATATAACAAAAATCTGCTTCGCTAATGCTCTTTAGGGGAAAGAAATCTTCCATCCAGATCTGTTCTGGCCTATATGTGATTCCAGAGCCGATCAGTTCGAGGGAACCAGAGAAAGGCTATAAATCCTGGCCAGCCAGTGACGCTGATGTCCTACAAGTGAATTAAAATAAAAAAAAGGTTATGAAGAAAGACTAAATTGGCTGGGGTTGTTTTCCTTAAAGAGCAGGCTGAGGGAGGATCTGATTGTGGTGTACCAAGTTCTGAGGGGCATAGACAAGGTAGATAGGATGAAACATTTCCCCTTAATAGTGGAGTCAATAGCTATGGAGTACAGCTTTTAGAGAAGGAGCAAGTGGCAGACATGGATTTGAGGAAATACTTTTTTATCCAGAGTTTATGGGTATCTGGAACTCAATGCTTGACAGGAGGAGTAGAATTCAGGGCCCTGAAGACATTTAAGAAATATTCAGATGAGCACTGGAAAGCTTACAAGGCTGCGGGCCAATGGCTGAGAAACAGGGTTAGAATTGATGATTGGCATGGACATGATTGGCTAAAGGACCTTCTTCCATGCTTTAAAATTCAAATCTGTGATGAGTAAGGTTCAAACGACAAGTCTAAAGACTTTGTGTCTTAATGTTCAGAGCATTTCTGATCAGGTAGATGAATTAGCAGCGCAGGTAGATAATTTGTTTATGATATAGTTGAGATCACAGAGACGTGGCTGCAGGGTCACTAAGGATTTGATCTGAATACCCAGGTTTATTTTTTATTTGGGGTATAGGCAAAAAGGCAAAGAAAGAAGAGTAGTTTTGTTAATTATGGAGTAAGAATCAAGTTATGGTTCTTTGGAATTTTGCCTCAGAAAATTTTCATAGAGTCTCCATAGTGTGGAAACAGACTATTCAGCTCAACAAGTCCACATCAACCTCTGAAGAGCATCCCACCCAGACCATTCTCCTACCCTTTCTCTGTAACCCTGTACTTCTCAAGGCTAATGCGGCTAACCTACACATCCTGAACACTATGGGCAATTTTCATGCACATAACATACATCTAACTTGCACATCTTTGGACTGTTAGAGAAAACCAGAGTACTTAGCGGAAACCCATGGAGATATGGGGAGAACGTGCAAACCGTACACAGACAGTCACCCAAGGTTAGAATTGAACCCAGCTCCCTAGTCCTTTGACCCATCAGTGCTAACCCCTGGGCGACCATGCTGCCCTTGTTATGATGTTGTATCTCTGAGTGGTGATAGGAGACAACATGGGACTGTCAATTTTTTTAAATTTATTTATGGGATGAAAGCATCACTGGTTAGCATTTATTGCTCATCTCAGAGGGTAGTTAAGAGTTAACTGCATTGCTGTGAGTCTGGAGTCACACGTAAGGCAGACCAGGTAAGGATGTTAGTTTCCCTCCCTAAAGGACATCAGTGAAACACATGGGTTTTTACAATTGACAATGGATTTATGGTCATCATTAGACTCTCAAATTCCTGATTTTTATTGAATTCAAATTCTGCCATCTGCTGTGGCAGGACTCGGCAGCATTTTCAAACCTGTGCCCTGACAACATAAACTGGGTCTCTGAATTAACAGTCCAGCAATAATACCATTAGGCCATTCACTCCCGTTTGTGCCCCCAAATAGTCGTGTACACGAAGGTATTAAACAAGAAATCAGAGAGGCATGTAATAAGGATGCAACTGTAATCATGGGAGACCTTAATCTACATATAGATTGAACAAATCAAACATGCAATGACATTGTGAGGAGGATGATCTGGAGTGTGAGAGGATCTAGGGGAATGAGAAATGTAA
The DNA here is from genome assembly GCF_047496795.1 of Chiloscyllium punctatum. NCBI lineage: Eukaryota > Metazoa > Chordata > Chondrichthyes > Orectolobiformes > Hemiscylliidae > Chiloscyllium > Chiloscyllium punctatum. The sequence goes on from NC_092775.1 coordinate 55,520,729, forward strand.
CCAGAGAGAGAATAAAAGCAAAGAATTACAGATGAGTTAGCCTAATATCAGTACTGGGGAGAAATGCGAGAATCTATTATGAAGGACATTTGGAAACCATAAACTGATTTGGACATCTCCAGTGTAGCTTTGTGAATTTTGAATCATGCTTGACTTATCTACTAGTGTTTTTAAGGATGTAACTAATAAAATATTTAAGCGTGAACCAGTGTACCTGCTATATCTGGATTTTCTGAAGGCTGTTGTAAGATACCTCATTAATTAAAGCACTTGGGGTTGGGGGAAATAAAATGGCATCGTTGTCTTCACACTTTGAACACTTGATACCAGAAGCTTGACACCATGAAGAACAATGCAACCCACTTGATTGGCACCACATCTGTTAACATTCATTCTATCCACTATTGACGCTCAGTTGCATTGCAGAAATTTGCCAAAAGTCCTGGGACAGTGCCTTCCAAACCCATAGCTCATACCATCTAGAAGGACATGGGGAGCAAATACTTGCGAACACCTCTAATTGCAAGTTCCCCTCCAAGCAACTCAACATCCTGACTTGGAAGTATAACCGTGTTCCTTCACTGGTACTGGAATAAAATACTAGAATTCCATCCCTAGGGACACTGTGGGTCTGCCTACAGCACATGGACTGCAGTGGTTCAAGAAGGCAGCTTACCCCCATCTTCTCAAGGGGAGCTAGAGACGGGCAATAATTGCTGGCCTAACCAGTGATATCCACATCCCATAAATCAATAAAGAAAGTAAATAATCAACTGATACAGGTTGTTCAAGTGATCTAAGGAGAGATCTACCTCAATTACCAAGTTGAAACAAAACTCTGCAGTATGCAGAAAAGTTATCTTTATTTTGTTAGTATCTCATTACCTGCATTCCAGTCTGCTTTCATACACAACAAACATCTGTCTCTCCTCTGTAATAGGTTAATGTGTTATGGTCTCCTTCAGCCAGCAAGGGAGTAAACAATTTGTCTTGCTTTGGATGTTTCTTTCTCTTCTTTTGTCAGTGTTTGCCTCCTGTTTGGACAGGTACCCACAGAGATTCTGCTCACACTAGCCTCCAAATTGTTTTTAGAGCTGAAAATGTGTTGCTGGTTCCAGCAACACATTTTCAGCTCTGATCTCCAGCCTCTGCAGTCCTCACTTTCTCCTCCAAGTTCTTTTTAGCATGGAAGCATAATTTATCCCTTATAATTTAAAATCTAAATTTACCTCTAACAGCATGGATTGAGAATTGGTTGACACATAGGAAATAGTGTGTGGGAATAAATTTGTCTTTTTCTGGTAGGCAGATGGTGACTAGTGAGTATTGCAAAGATTAATGCTTGGTCCCCAACTATTCTGATATAGATAAGTGATCTGGAATGCAACATTTTCAAGTTTGCTGACAACATAAACTGGGTGGTGTTGTGAGTTGTAAGGAGAATGCAAGGAGGCTTCAAGGTAGTTTAGTCAAATTGAGTGACTGGGCAAACCAATGGCAGATGGAGTACAGTTTGGCTAAATGTGAAGTTATACACGGAATATGAAAAAGAGAAAGATCACTTGAATATAGTTTGTCTTTCTATAATGTGATGGTTGCGTTCTTGTGCAACCCCGCATGATAGAAAAATCGCGCTTTATAATCAGTGCTTAAGTTTTGGCAATGTAATCACGTGACAGCCAACACACATTTTAAAAATTCGAGCTTGAGCAACAGTGTCCCCAATTCATAAATTGAATTATGAGTTACAGCAAATTCATGTTAACGAAACGCAAGTTATAGCGGAACAGCCTTTAGTGATATATTATGTAATGTTGATGTACAAAGGGTTCTGGCTGTTCTTGTACACCAGTCAGTGAAAATGGACAGGAAAGTATAGTAAACAATTTGAGTAGTTCATGTTATACTGGCCTGAATTGCAAGGGGATTTAAATTCAGAAGCAGAGATTAGCTGTCTGACTGCATTTGACAAGTTCTGTCCTTTCGATGAAAATCATGCCTATGAATCCGTTATTTCCTGAGGCAGCCGTTAGAAGCTAATAATTCTCTTAACTCCTTTCCAACTCCCAGATCAAAATGTGGACCCCGTCACTGTTTCTCAAGTTTTTCTTCTTATGAATTGCTTGAATTATATTCATTTAAATTTCTGTCCTAAACAGTAAAAGATGAGAAGAAATTGCTAGCTATGGACACGAATACTCTCTTCAGAATTGGGAATATTGAAGGAAACCAGATACAGATATTCTTTGATTTGACTCTGGACATCTTCAATACTGTTCAAAAAGTTTATGGTTCGACAAAATTCAAGGTATGTTCCACTGCTATTGACAATTAATAATTTTACAAAGAAGACTTATTTAAAGTCTTTGAGCTCCTTGACATTTATAAGGGTTTGTTTTGGATACATAGGGTTGGACTTTCAGATTTGAAGACTTCATGGACCTCTCAAAATGACAGATGAGAGCCAGATTCAGAAATCTTGAGGCTTTTTCTGACAAATATCATTTTTCAACATGCGATGACTCACAAATGAGGGAAGTCTAAACTAAGCAGGGTCATCTGAACTTAGTGTTGAGGTCAAACAGACCTCATTTTCAATGTAGAAATAACCCCAAGTGTGCAAGTCACAGTTTTTTAGTGTAGCTATATATTTCTGCTTGTGATGGGCAGGTGATTTTTGTACAAATGTCAAGCTGTGAAGTTATTTCAAATTTCAGCATTTTAAACATTAGGAAAGTAGGCTACCTGTATTGGTGAGGGTTGAAAAATGTGAAAAATATCTATTCCAGAAGTTAGAATAGCTGCATGTTGACATCTCCTTATGCGTTATCATTATGGACTGAATTTGATATTTTTTGGCCAAGGTAGACTTGTGCCTAGATTTTCGGAGTGTTTCTGTTTGCAAAACCTAGTGAGATTTCTCACCTTGTCTTTTCACCCTCAACTCCTGACCTAACTGCCATGTTGTTATTGTACTCTTCTTGTGTGATTCTAGACCCATCTAACTGCACTGTTCCAGCAATACTGCCATTGTATTGTAAATTTTACTGTAATTGATGGAAACTTTAAAAGATCGTAATAAGGAATACATTGACTAGGGATAGTCAACATGGTTTTATGAAGGGTAGGTCGTGCCTCACAAACCTTATTGAGTTCTTTGAGAAGGTGACCGAACAGGTGGATGAGGGTAAAGCGGTTGATAAGGTTCCCCATGGTAGGCCATTGCAGATAAAATGGAGGCATGAGATTGAGGGTGATTTCGTGGTTTGGATCAGAAATTGGCTAGCTGAAAGAATACAGAGTGTGGTGGTTCATGGGAAATGTTCATCCTGGAGTTCAGTTACTAGTGGTATACCGCAAGGACTTGTTTTGGGTCCACCGCTGTTTGTCATTTTCATAAATGACCTGGATGAGGGCGTAGAACGATGGTGTAGTAAATTTGCAGATGACACTATGGTCAGTAGAGTTGTGGACAGAGCCAAAGGATATTGCAGGTTACAGAGGGATGTGGATTAAGCTGCAGAGCTTGGCTGAAAGTGGCAAATGGAGTTTAATGTGGACAAATGTGAGGAGATTCGCTTTGGAAGGAGTAACAGGAATGCAGAGTACTGGACTAATGGTAAGATTCTTGGCAGTGTAAATGAGCAGAGAGATCTTGGTCTCCATGTATATAGACCCCTGAAAGTTGCCACTCAGATTGGTAAGGTTATTAAGAAGGCACACGGTGTATTAGCTTTTATTGGCAGAGGGATTGAATTTTGGAGCTATGGGGTCATGTTGCAGCTGTACAAAACTCTGGTACGGCTGCACTTGGAGTATTGCGTACAGTTTTGGTCACTGCATTACAGGAAGGATGTGGAAGCTTTGGAGAGGGTTCAGAGGTGATTTACTAGGATGTTGCCTGGTATGGAGGGAAGGTCGTATGAGGAAAAGCTGAGGGACTTGAGGTTGTTTCCTTCAGAAAGAAGAAGGTTGAGAAATGACTTAATAGAGACATATAAGATAATCACAGGATTAGATAGGTTGGACAGTGAGAGCCTTTTTCCTTGGATGGTGATGGCTAGCACGAGGGGACATAGCTTTAAATTGATGTCTGATAGATATAGGACAGATGTCAGAAGTAGTTTCTTTACTCCGAGAGTAGTAGGGGCGTGGAATGCCCTGCCTGCAACAGTAGTAGACTCGCCAACTTTAAGGGCATTTAAATGGTCATTGGATAAACATATGGATGAAAATGGAAAAATGTAGGATAGATAGGCTTCAAATTGATTGCACAGGTCGGTGTAACATCAAGGGCCGTCGGGCTGTACTGTGCTATAATGTTTTATGTTCTATCATTAACAAATCTGGAGCAGTATCAGTCTAGAGATCTGAAGGAGGGTAACTGGACATGAAACATTGACTTTGCTTTCTGTTCACTGCTGCTGCTAGACCTAGCTTTCTCCAGCTATTTTTATTTTCGTAAATCCAAAGCTACCCTGCACCATTCCTGACATTGGGCAAAGTTGAAAAGGGAAATTTGGCAATCTGCTTTGCAACATGGTCCAGAAGGTCTGCTGGATGTAGTGATGCACAGGCAGAACATGGTGTGCTGGAGACAATTTCCAAGGTTGCAGATGATACCAAACTTGGAAGAATTGTATACTGAGTTGCATCGGCAGGACCGGTGGACAGAGCAGTAAATAAGGCATGCAATGCAGATGGCTTTAATGACAGGGGCAGAAAGTACAAAGAGGAAAGAGATGGTTGAACTTGTACAAAGTAGCTTGTTAGACCTCAGCTGGAGTATAGTGTGCAGTCGTTGGTGCACATTATAGAAAAGATGTCAATGCATTGGGGACAGTACAGAAAGAATTTATTTAAATGGTTTCAAATATGAGAAACTTCATCTATGAGGGTAGATTGAGGAAGTTGAGGTTGTTCTCTCTGGAGAGAAGAGGGCTGAGAGGAGATTTAATTGAGGTTTTAAAACCATCAACAGGACAGAGTAGATAGCATAAAGCTGTTTCCACTTGGAAAAGAAACAACAATGAGAGGGCATGGATGTAAAGTGATGTGAAAACTAAGAAAGAGTGATGTGGGAATAACCTTTGTCATACAGCGAGAACTTCAAGTATAGAATGCACTGCGTGGAAATGTGGTGGAGGCAGATTCAATTAAAGCTTTCCATCCGCCTTCCTTTTCTATCTTTTCTGAACATTTTGTTCCCAAGAATATTTAACACCCCGTCTTGCTTGAGCTGTTGTCTGTTATCATCACAACACCATACATGCCGATAACTCCCTGGTCTTATTAAGTATACTGTGTACATTCACGTACATCACTGATTTATACTCAGTTTTCTTTTCCCTTACAGCAACTTTACTTCATTGAAATATAGAATCAGACTCATAGAGGACAGAAGAGTCCCTTTGGTCCATCAAGTCTGTACTGTCAAAAAGTACATTACTTTCTACAGTCGGCTCACTTTGCCATGCTAGGCCCATTGCCGTAAATGTTATGACAACTCAAAAAACAAAGAACGGAAAATTACAGCACAGGAACAGGCCCTTCAGCCCTCAAAGTCTGCGCTGATCCAGACCCTCTATCTGAACCTGTTGCCTATTTTCTAAAGATCTGTATTCCTCTGTCTAGATACATCCTTAAATGACGCTATTGTGCCTATCTCTACCACCTTTGCTGGTAACGTGTTCCAGGCACTCACTACCCTCTGCATAAAGAACTTTTCACGCATATTTCCTTAAATCTTCTCTCCTCGCACCTTGAACTCGTGACCCCTAGTAAGCGAGTCCCCCACTTTGGGAAAAAGCTTCTTGCTATCCACCCTGTCTATACCTCTGTTTAGCTTGTCCTATGATTGTTGTGTTATCCCAGTTGAATTTGTGGTCCTTGTCACCTATGCGTATGGCTACTAGAGACAGTTGACTGTGGTGTTTGTTGGCAAGTTGGGGTTTGTGGATGTGCATTGCTGATTGTCTGCTTGTTTTTCCTATATAATATTTTGTGTAGCCATTGCACGGAATCTTGTAAATTATGTTCGTTATGCACATGATGGGTACAGGGTCTTTTGTTCTGGTGAGTAGTCAGTTTATAGGCTGCCATGAATCCAAGTGGTCAGAGAAGTTTGGTTGTTAGTTCAGAGACATTTTTTTACATCAAGATGCGGAGGTGCCGGTGGACAAAGTTAAAAATCACACAACACCAGGTTACAGACCAACATGTTTATTTGGAGGAATGGAGGAGCCTCGATTATCTGAGTAAGATGGGCGGGCACTATTTTGTTCAGATAATTGATTATTTGGTTAATTGATTCAATGCGTCTCCTCTGGGGCTTGGAGTTTTCTGAATTTGCCTTTTTCCTCGCTCTGCCTGCCTTGCTCCCTCTCTCTGTCTCAGGGTTTGTTTCTGAGCAGACACACACTTGTGTATAAGAGACCTGCGGCATTGCTGAAGCCCCCCCCCCCCCCACCTCATTAGTTCAATGAGATTACCCATTTTGGAGATGAGGCAGCAGCACTCCGCGTGCGGGACCCCCCACCCCCCCCCCCACCCCTCTTGTCCGATCTAGCCTGGCCCCATCTGACCCATTCCCTCAACCCCACTCCCATCTAACCCCTGCCCCCATCCGACCCCCACCAACCTCGTCCACACACCCCCATCCAACCCCACCTCTGCCCACAATCCATCCCCCCCAACCGCTACCTAAAGTCGTCTAACTATCTTGCCCCATCTGCCGCCACACCCACATTCCATACCTCCCATCCGCGTCACCACGACCTGTCCACCCTGCCCTCCCGTGGCCCCCCCCCCCCCACCCCACACCTGACCCTCTGGGGCAGCCAGACTGGACAGCAACAGTAAGGCTTGCTGCCTTTGGGGTTGAGTCTCCAAATAGCGCGCGCACACATGCACACACACACATGCACACACACACACACCCCTTTTATTGCAGCTTTTTCACAAGTCCCATCCTTGCCCTGTACAGGGAAATGGTGGCGAGATTATCTGGGGAAGGGGCGTTCAGGGTATATGCCTGTAGAACTGGAGGGAAAGTATGGGGAGAGAAGGGGCAGGCGGTCAGCCATTTGGAGATGGTGCCTGGGCTCCCATCAATGTCCAGGACTGTTCTTGGCAGCATTTCATTAAGCCAAGATCATTTTTAGTCATTGTAAACAAAAGACACGATCAGTGTTGGATATAATGTTTTATCGGGACCTTGAGATCTCCTTAGGATAATCTGATATTCGGATAATTGAGGTTCCTCTGTACTAGCTTTCAGAATGCTGCTCCATCATCAGGTAACTGTAGAGCAGGATCATAGACACAGAATTTGTAGCAAAAGATCTCAGTGTCATTCAGATGAAATGATATATTGAACAAACTTAGATTGCCATTAAGTCTCTCAACTTTTAGAATGAGTTGCAGGTTTCGGTTCAATAATATGTAAATGCCAGAACTTCTTTCCAGTCATTTTCTTGAGATAACTTAAAGTTTTATAAAAAATGGGACATCTCAGCTCAGACGATGCATCAAAGATGTGAGGTTTAAGTCTGTCTGTATCCTAATGATGAGCCAGAGTGATTCTTTTCCAAAGTAGGAATTTATAAAATGATACATAGATTGACTGCTTGCATTGACTGGCTGCAGATTGTGTGCTTTTTGAACAAAATAGAATGTGTATATTTGTCAGTGCGTGAGTGTGTTTGTCAGTGCGTGTGAGAGTGTGTGTTTGTCAGTGCGTGCGAGAGTATATGTTTGTCAATGCGTGTGAGAGTGTGTGTTTGTCAGAGAGTGTGTGTTTGAGAGTATATGTTTTCAGTGTGTGTCAGTGCGTTCGAGAGTGTGTGTTTGTCAGTGCGTGAGAGTATATGTTTGTCAGTGCGTGTGAGAGTGTGTTTGTCATTGCGTGTGAGAGTGTGTGTTGGTCATTGCGTGTGAGAGTGTGTTTGTCAGCACGTGTGAGAGTGTGTGCTTGTCAACGCGTGTGAGAGCGTGTGCTTGTCAGTGCATGGGAGAGTATATGTTTGTCAGTGCGTGTGAGAGTGTGTGTTGGTCATTGCGTGTGAGTGTTTGTCAGTGCGTGTGAGAGTATGTGTTTGTCAGTGCGTGTGAGAGTATGTGTTTGTCAGTGCATGTGAGAGTGTGTTTGTCAGTGCGTGTGAGAGTGTGTTGGTCATTGCGTGTGAGTGTTTGTCAGTGCGTGTGAGAGTGTGTGCTTGTCAGTGCGTGTGAGAGTGTGTACTTGTCAGTGCGTGTTTGTCAGTGCGTGTGAGAGTATATGTCAGTGCGTGTGAGAGTGTGTCAGTGCGAGCGAGAGTGTGTTTGTCAGCGTGTGTGAGAGCATATGTTTGTCAGTGCGTGCAAGAGTTTGTGTTTGTTAGCATGTGCAAGAGTGTCTGTTTGTCAGCGCGTGTGAGAGTATGTTTGTCAGCGCGTGCGAGAGTGTGTGTTTGTCAGCGCGTGCAAGAGTGTGTGTTTGTCAGTGCATGCGAGAGTGTGTGCTTGTCAGTGCATGTGAAAGTATGTCTTTGTCAGTGCGTGTTTATCAGTGCATGTGAGAGTGTGTGTATGTCAGCGCGTGTGAGAGTGTGTGTTTGTCAGTGCGTGTGAGAGAGTGTGTTTGTCAGTGCATGTGAGAGAGTGTGTTTGTCAGTGCGTGTGAGAGAGTGTGTTTGTCAGTGCGTGTGAGAGTGTGTGTTTGTCAGTGCGTGTGAGAGTATGTGTTTGTCAGTGCGTGTGAGAGTGTGTGTTTGTCAGTGCGTGTGAGAGTATGTGTTTGTCAGTGTGTGTGAGTGTGTGTGTGTTGGTCATTGTGTGTGAGAGTGTGTTTGCCAGTGCATGTGAGAGTATATGTTTGTCAGTGCGTGTGAGAGTGTGTTTGTCAGTGCGTGTGAGAGTGTGTTTGTCAGTGCATGCGAGAGAGTGTGTTTGTCAGTGCGTGTGAGAGAGTGTGTTTGTCAGTGCATGTGAGAGTGTGTGTTTGTCAGTATGTGTGAGAGTGTGTTTGTCAGTGCGTGCAAGAGTTTGTGTTTGTTAGCATGTGCAAGAGTGTGTGTTTGTCAGTGCGTGCGAGAGTGTGTGTTTGTCAGCGCGTGCAAGAGTGTGTGTTTGTCAGTGCATGCGAGAGTGTGTGCTTGTCAGTGCATGTGAAAGTATGTCTTTGTCAGTGTGTGTTTATCAGTGCATGTGAGAGTGTGTGTATGTCAGCGCATGTGAGAGTGTGTGTATGTCAGTGCGTGTGAGAGTGTGTGTTTGTCAGTGCGTGTGAGAGTATGTGTTTGTCAGTGTGTGTGAGTGTGTGTGTGTTGGTCATTGTGTGTGAGAGTGTGTTTGCCAGTGCATGTGAGAGTATATGTTTGTCAGTGCGTGTGAGAGTGTGTTTGTCAGTGCATGCGAGAGAGTGTGTTTGTCAGTGCGTGTGAGAGAGTGTGTTTGTCAGTGCATGTGAGAGTGTGTGTTTGTCAGTATGTGTGAGAGTGTGTTTGTCAGTGCGTGCAAGAGTTTGTGTTTGTTAGCATGTGCAAGAGTGTGTGTTTGTCAGTGCGTGCGAGAGTGTGTGTTTGTCAGCGCGTGCAAGAGTTTGTGTTTGTTAGCATGTGCAAGAGTGTGTGCTTGTCAGTGCATGTGAAAGTATGTCTTTGTCAGTGCGTGTTTATCAGTGCATGTGAGAGTGTGCGTATGTCAGCGTGTGTGAGAGTGTGTGTTTGTCAGTGCGTGTGAGAGAGTGTGTTTGTCAGTGCGTGCAAGAGTTTGTGTTTGTTAGCATGTGCAAGAGTGTCTGTTTGTCAGCGCGTGTGAGAGTATCTGTCAGCGCATGCGAGAGTGTGTGTTTGTCAGCGCGTGCAAGAGTGTGTGTTTGTCAGTGCATGCGAGAGTGTGTGCTTGTCAGTGCATGTGAAAGTATGTCTTTGTCAGTGCGTGTTTATCAGTGCATGTGAGAGTGTGTGTATGTCAGCACGTGTGAGAGTGTGTGTTTGTCAGTGCGTGTGAGAGAGTGTGTTTGTCAGTGCATGTGAGAGAGTGTGTTTGTCAGTGCGTGTGAGAGAGTGTGTTTGTCAGTGCGTGTGAGAGAGTGTGTTTGTCAGTGCGTGTGAGAGTATGTGTTTGTCAGTGCGTGTGAGAGTGTGTGTTTGTCAGTGCGTGTGAGAGTATGTGTTTGTCAGTGTGTGTGAGTGTGTGTGTGTTGGTCATTGTGTGTGAGAGTGTGTTTGCCAGTGCATGTGAGAGTATATGTTTGTCAGTGCGTGTGAGAGTGTGTTTGTCAGTGCATGCGAGAGAGTGTGTTTGTCAGTGCGTGTGAGAGAGTGTGTTTGTCAGTGCATGTGAGAGTGTGTGTTTGTCAGTATGTGTGAGAGCGTGTTTGTCAGTGCGTGCAAGAGTTTGTGTTTGTTAGCATGTGCAAGAGTGTGTGTTTGTCAGCGCGTGCAAGAGTTTGTGTTTGTTAGCATGTGCAAGAGTGTGTGCTTGTCAGTGCATGTGAAAGTATGTCTTTGTCAGTGCGTGTTTATCAGTGCATGTGAGAGTGTGTTTGTCAGTGCGTGTGAGAGAGTGTGTTTGTCAGTGCGTATGAGAGTGTGTGTTTGTCAGTGCGTGTGAGAGTATGTGTTTGTCAGTGTGTGTGTTGGTCATTGCGTGTGAGAGTATGTTTGTCAGTGCATGTGAGAGTATATGTTTGTCAGTGCGTATGAGAGTGTGTTTGTCAGTGCGTGTGAGAGTGTGTTTGTCAGTGCGTGCAAGAGTGTGTGTTTGTCAGTGCGTGCGAGAGTGTGTGTTTGTCAGTGCGTGTGAGAGTGTGTGTTTGTCAGTACGTGTGAGAGTGTGCTTGTCAGCGCGTGTGAGAGTGTGTGCTTGTCAGTGCGTGTGAGAGTGTGTTTGTCAGTGCGTGCAGGAGTTTGTGTTTGTCAGCGCGTGTGAGAGTATCTGTCAGCGCCTGCGAGAGTGTGTGTTTGTCAGCGCGTGCAAGAGTGTGTGTTTGTCAGTGCGTGTGAGAGTATCTGTTTGTCAGTGCATGCGAGAGTGTGTGCTTGTCAGTGCGTGTTTATCAATGCATGTGAGAGTGTATGTCAGCGCGTGTGAGAGTGTGTGTTTGTCAGTGCGTGTGAGAGTGTGTTTCAGTTCATGTGAGAGTGTGTTTGTTAGTGCGTGTGAGAGTGTGTGTTTGTTCGTGCGTGCGAGCGAGTGTGTTTGTCAGTGCGTGCGAGAGAGTGTGTTTGTCAGTGCATGTGAAAGTATGTCTTTGTCAGTGCGTGTTTATCAGTGCATGTGAGAGTGTGTGTATGTCAGCGCGTGTGAGAGTGTGTGTTTGTCAGTGCGTGTGAGAGTGTGTTTGTCAGTGCGTGTGAGAGAGTGTGTTTGTCAGTGCGTGTGAGAGAGTATGTTTGTCAGTGCGTGTGAGAGTGTGTGTTTGTCAGTGCGTGTGAGAGTATGTGTTTGTCAGTGTGTGTGTTGGTCATTGCGTGTGAGAGTGTGTTTGTCAGTATGTGTGAGAGTGTGTTTGTCAGTGCGTGCGAGAGAGTGTGTTTGTCAGTGCGTGCGAGAGAGTGTGTTTGTCAGTGCGTGCGAGACAGTGTGTTTGTCAGTGTGTGTGTGTTGGTCATTGCGTGTGAGAGTATGTTTGTCAGTGCATGTGAGAGTATATGTTTGTCAGTGCGTGTGAGTGTGTTTGTCAGTGCGTGTGAGAGTGTGTTTGTCAGTGCGTGCGAGAGTGTGTGTTTGTCAGTGCGTGTGAGAGAGTGTGTTTGTCAGTACGTGTGAGAGTGTGTTTGTCAGCGCGTGTGAGAGTGTGTGCTTGTCAGTGCGTGTGAGAGTGTGTTTGTCAGTGCGTGCAGGAGTTTGTGTTTGTCAGCGCGTGTGAGAGTATCTGTCAGCGCCTGCGAGAGTGTGTGTTTGTCAGCGCGTGCAAGAATGTGTGTTTGTCAGTGCGTGTGAGAGTATCTGTTTGTCAGTGCATGCGAGAGTGTGTGCTTGTCAGTGCATGTGAGAGTATTATGTTTGTCAGTGCGTGTTTATCAATGCATGTGAGAGTGTATGTCAGCGCGTGTGAGAGTGTGTGTCAGTGCGTGTGAGAGTGTGTTTCAGTTCGTGTGAGAGTGTGTGTTTGTTAGTGCGTGCGAGAGAGTGTGTTTGTCAGTGCATGTGAGAATATGTGTTTGTCAGTGCGTGCGAGTGTATGTTGGTCATTGCGTGTGAGAGTATGTTTGTCAGTGCGTGTGAGAGTATGTTTGTCAGTGCGTGTGAGAGTGTGTTTGTCAGCGTGTGTGAGAGTGTGTGTTTGTCAGTGCGTGTGAGAGTATATGTCAGCGCGTGTGAGTGTGTGTGTTTGTCAGCGCGTGTGAGTGTGTGTGCTTGTCAGCGCGTGTGAGAGTGTGTGTTTGTCAGTGCGTGTGTCAGTGTGTGTTTGTCAGCGCATGCGAGTGTATCTGTCACTGCATGCGAGAGTGTGTGCTTGTCAGTGCATGTGAGAGTATATGTTTGTCAGTGTGTGTTTGTTAGTGCGTGTGAGAGTGTGTGTTTGTCAGTGCGTGAGTGGGTGTGTGTTTGCTTATGGTCAAGCATATGTGTGTGAAGGAATATATATCTGTGAGAGGGTGTGTGCCAGGGTGAGTGTGTGGGGGCTACATCTAAGTGTGTCTCGGAGGGAGCATGTGAATGAGAGAGGGTCTGCGTGAGTATGTATGTGTGACATGAACCCAAGGTTCCGGTTGAGGCCATCCTCATGGGTATCAAACTTGATTATGAGCCTCTGCTCATCACTCTGCGTTGCTACATATCCCGAAGTCCGCCTTGGAAAGAAGTTCTGGGACAACATCAAAAACATAAACATAGAAAAGGATGAAGCATGAATGAATTTAAAAAACAAATCTGTGCTGACTCTTCCTAAGCAGCCTGCCTTTTCCCTTGGGATTACTAATTTAATTTTGAAGAATTGTTTCAAGTGGCTTCCTACCTCTAAAGTCAAAGTAACGTACCTGTAATTGCAGGACTTATCCTTATGACCTTTATTGAACAAATTGCCAAGGGCAACTGCAAGATTATGGCTAGTGCTCGTGGAAGTTCTATCCAAAATCCTTGCATGTAGCTCATCTGGTCCCAGTGCCTTGTCAACTTTACGTACCAATGATCTAGCCAAGACATTTTCTATTTTGGTTCTGAAGCCATCAAGTGACAAATTTCCTTCACTGTCACCACGGCCTGGGCAGCAACCTCCTCTTTTTTAAAGACTGATGCATCTCGGCTCAGCTGTGGTCTCTGCGGTCTCTGATAACCATACTCTTCCTTTAACAGTAACTGTGTTACTGTTCAGGTGTTATAGATGACTTTGAGATTTTCCTTTAAATTAGCTGCTAGTTCCCCATTGCTTCTCTCATTGTTTCTTCACCTCCCCTCCCTCCACCCCAACCCCCTCCCCAAACCTTTATTATTCTATTGTTTCTTATTTGTGTTTTCTTATACCTGTCACATTTACAACCTTATGTTAATTTCTACTTTGTGTGTCAGCCACGAAACTCTGGATTTATTTGTCCTGTCTTTTCCATTTGAGGGAGTATACCTTAGCTGTGCCTTAACCATTTGTTCTTTGAAGAATGTTTAATTACTATACAGGTAGAGATAGAACATTACAGTCAGTACAGACCCTTTGACCCCCATGGTGATGAAAGCTGCTTGCTTTCATCGATCAGAGTATTGAGTATAGGAATTGGGACGTCATATTGCAGCTGTACAAGATGTAGGTTAGGCCACATTTGGAGTACTGTGTATCGTTCTGGTTGCTCTCCTGGAGAAAGGATAGAATTAAACTAGAAAGAGTGCAGAAACTATTTACAAGAATGCTATCTGGATTGCAAGGTTTGAGTTGTAAGGAGAGGCTGGATAGGCTGGAACATTTTTCCCTGGAGTGCAGGGGATTGAGTGCAGCCTTATAGAGATCTATGAAATCATGAAAGGCATAGATAAGGTAGATAGCCAATAGCTTTTCCCCATGGTAGGGAAGTCCAAAACTAGAGGACATAGGTTTAAGGGGAGAGATACAGAAAGGTCCGGGGCAATTTCGTTCACACACAGGATGGTGAGTGTCTGGAATAGGCTGCCAGAGGGAGCCATTTAAAATTTTGTCATTTAAGAAACATTTGGGCACGAACATGATGGTATGGTGGGATATGGATCAAACAACGGCAAATGAGGCTAGAATAATTGTGAAAAGTGAATGACATGGACACGTTAGGCTGAGGGGCCTGTTTCCATGCTGTAACCTTTTATTCCAATCAATTCTGCTCAGCTCCATTCTTGTCCCATTTCAGTCAGCTCTTGGGAAATTCAAATTTCTTAGAACAAACAACAAAGAAAATTTACAGCACAGGAACAGGCCCTTTGGCCCATCAAGCCTGAGCCGATCCAAATCTACTGTCTAAACCTGTCGCCCAATTCCTAAGCATCTGTATCCCTCTGCACCCCACCTACTCATGCATCTGTCCAGATGCATCTTAAATGAATCTACCGTGCCTGCCTCTACCACCTCTGCTGGTAACACGTTCCAGATACCCAACACCCTCTGTGTGAAGTACTTGCCGTGTGCCCCCCTTAAACTTTCCACCTCTCACCTTGAAACTGTCACCTCTCATTATTGAATCCTTCACCCTGAGAAAAAGCTTGTCTCTATTCACCCTGTCTATATCCTTCATGATTTTGTAGACCTCAATCAGGTCCCCCCTCAATCTCCTTTTTTCTAATGAAAACAAACCTAACCTACTCAACCTCTCTTCATAGCTAGCATCTTCCATACCAGGCAACATCCTTGTAAACCTTCTCTGCACCCTCTCCAAAGCATCCACATCCTTTTGGTAATGTGGCGACCAAAACTGTACACAGTATTCTAAATGTGACCGAACCAATGTCTTGTATAATTTTAACATGACTTGCCAGCTCTCATACTCAATACCCCGTCCAATGAAGGCAAACATACTATATGCCTTCTTGACCACTCTATCCATCTGTGCAGCAACCTTCAGGGTACAATGGACCTGCACTCCCAGATTTCTCTGCCCATCAACTTTTCCCAAGACTCTTCCGTTCATTGTATAATTTGCTCTAGAATTAGTCTTGCCTGAATGCATCACCTCACATTTGTCTGGATTGAAATCCATCTGCCACTTTTCCACCCAACTCTCCAGTCTATCTATATCCTCCTGTATTCTTTGACAGTCCCTGATGCTTTCTGCTACTCCACCAATGCTCATGTCATCTGCAAACTTGCTGATCATACCAACAGTGCCCTCTTCCAGATCATTTATGTATATCACAAACAACTGGCCTCAACACTGACCCCTGTGGAACACTACTGGTCACCTTGCTCCATTTCGAGAAACTCCCTTCAACTACTATTCTCTGCATCGTGTTGCTCAACCAGTTCTTTATCCGTCTAGCTAGAACACCCTGCACACCATGTGACTTCACTTTTTCCATTAGTCTACCATGGGCAACCTTATCAAGCACCTTACTAAAGTCCATGTATATGACATCAACAGCCCTTCCTTCATCTATCAACTAGGTCACTTCCTCAAAGAACTCTATTAAGTTGGTAAGGCACAATCTCCCCTGCACAAAACCTTGTTGCCTATCACTGATAAGCCCATTCTTTTCTAAATATAAATAGATCCCATCCCTCAGTACCCTCTCCAGCAACTTTCCCACTACCGACGTCAGGCTCACTTGTCTGTAGTTACCCGGAATATCCCTACTCTTGTACAGGGGGACAACATTAGCAACCTTCCAGTCCTCCGGCACCTTACCTATATTTAAGGATGCCACAAAGATATCTGTCAGAGCCCCAGCTATTTCCTTTCTCGCCTCCCTCAGCAACCTGGGATTGATCCCTTCCTATCCTGGGGATTTGTCCACCTTAATAACCTCTAGCCTACCCAACACGTCTTCCCTACTTATGTCAACGTGATGCAGACTAATCAAACTTCTATCTTTAATCTCAAGATTAATCATGTCCCTCTCCTCAGTGAACACAGATGCAAAGTAATCATTCAGAATTTCACCCATTCTCTCAGGTTCGACACACGGCCTTCCTTCATTATCCTTTAGTAGACCAATCCTTTCCCTAGTTACCTTATATAAGAATAAAATGCTATGGGATTCTCCTTAATCCTGCTCGCTAAAGCTATTTCATGACCGCTTTTAAGCTGGTTGATTCCTCATTTAAGATTTGTCCTACTCTTCCGATATTCCTCAAGGGCCCTTTTTGGCTGCCTAGACGTTATGTATGCTTCCCTTTTCCTCTTGGCTAGTCATACAATTTCTCCTGTCATCCAGTATTCATGAATCTTGCCCTTCCTATCCTTTGCCTTCAATGGGACATGGCTATCCTGCACTACCTTTAACCTATCTTTGAAAGCCTCCCACATATCAAATTTGGACTTCCCTTCAAATAGCTGTATCCAATCCACATTTCCGAGCTCCTGCCTAATTTTGATATAATTGGACTTGGCCCAGTTTAGTATGCTTCCCTTAGGACCACTCTCATCTCTATCTACGAGTATTCTAAAACTTACAGAATTGTGGTCACTGTTCCCAAAGAAATCCCCCACCACAACTTCTACCACCTGTCCTGGCTCGTTCCCCAGTACCAGGTTCAATATGGCCTCTTCCCTCATTGGACTATTGACATACTACTCTAGAAAACTTCTCACAAATTCTACCCCATCCAGACCTCTAACGCTAAGTGTATTCCAGTCAATGTTGGGAAACTTTAAATCTCCCATCACCACTACCCTATTGCCTCTACATCTTTCCATAATCTGTTTACCTATTTGTTCTTCTACCTCACACTCACTGTTGGGAGGCCTGTAATACAGTCCCAACAATGTAACTGCACCCTTCTTATTTCTCAGCTCCACCCATGATGCCTCACTACCTAAGACCTCCATAGTGTCGTCCTTTAGCACAGCTGTGATATCGTCCCTGATCAGCAATGCAACTCCACCCCCCCCCCCCCCCCCCCCCCCCTTTTACTTCCCACTCTGTCCTGTCTGAAGCATCTGTCTGAACATTTAGTTGCCAATCATCATGCCTTTCCTTCAACCAAGTCTCTGTGATTGCAATAACATCATACTTCCAGGCACCAATCCAAGCCCTAAGTCCATCTGCCTTACACACTATACTCCTTGTATTAAAGTAGATGCATTTCAGGCCACAAGTTCTTTTGCGCTCATCTGCTTTCTGCCTACTCTTCCCTTTATTAATATTATCTTCATGATTCTTACAGTCTCCAGTTTCCACCTTGCTGCCTACTTGTTTTCTCTTCTGGTTCCCAGTCCCCTGCCACATTAGTCTAAAACCTTCCCAACAGCAGTAGCAAAAACTCCCCCAAGGGCATTGATTTCGTCCATTTTGTCCCACCTTCCCTAGAAGCGGTCCCAATGTCGAACAAATCTGAACCCCTCCCACCTACACCATCCCTCAAGCCACGTGTTCTTCCTGCTTATTTTTTCATTTCTATGCTGGCTAGCACATGGCACTGGTAGTAATCCCGAGATCACTACCTTTGAGGTCCTCCTCTTTAACTTCTCTCCTAGCTCCCTGAATTCTTCTTTCAGGACCTCATCTCGTTTTTTACTTATATCGTTGGTGCACCAAGGCAACTGGCTGTTCACCCTCCCCTTCCACAATGCTCTGCAGCCGATCGCTGACATCCCTGACCCGAGCATCTGGGAGGCAACACACCATCCGGGAGTCCCGTTTTCGGTCACAGAACCGCCTATCTACTCCCCTCACTATAGAATCCCCTATGACTATGCCTCTACGGATCTTTCTCCCCCCACTTCTGAACAGCAGTGCCTGCCATAATGCCATGATCTTGACAACTGCTGCCATCTCCCCCAACAGTATCCAAAACGGTATATCTGTCTTGGAGGGAGATAACTGCAAGGGCACACCTGCACTGCCTTCCTACTCTTTTTCTGTCTTTTGTTCACCACTGTCTCCCTCAGCAATTCTAACCTGCTTTGTGACCAGTTCACTAAACGTGCTATCCACAACCTTCTCAGCATCGCGGATGCTCCACAGTAAGTCCATCCGCAGCTCCAGAGCTGTCATGTGGTGAAACAAGAGCTGCAGCTGGACACACTTCTTGCAAGTGTAAGAGACAGGAACATCAGATACGTTCCTAAGCTCCCACATCAAGCAAGAGGCACATGCCATGGATCTGAGGACCCCTGCCATTGTAAGCTTAGCTTTATATAAACTAACTAAAACCAACAATGCACTTAAATATATGAAAAAGAAAGATAAAAAAAATCCTTACCTTACAAGAGTCTTTTTCTTCCAGTGAGAGGAGGAGGGGGGTGCGCGGGAGGGAGATACTACGTGTGTAGTATCGGGTTTAGCCACTGCCCAAATATAAACTAAGCCTTACCTTCCCAGCAGCCCTCGCTTCACCTCACCTTCTCTCCTCACCGCTCTGTTAACTCTGGAGTGTTGCATATTATTCAAAATCATCTTTTTGATACAATGATGACTGTCTCCTAAATGTTCCCTACTGACGCTTGATTCCTGATGAAGGGCTTTTGCCCGAAACGTCGATTTCGCTGCTCCTTGGATGCTGCCTGAACTGCTGTGCTCTTTCAGCACCACTAATCCAGAAACTTGATCCATTTGGCCAATCTCATTTCCATTATCAGGTCCAAAAATGCATACATCGTTGTTGGTCTGGACACACACTTGTAAGAAACTTCACTGAACGCAATCTAGAAGCACTTACCCCTTGCTGTCCCTTGCAATACTAGTATCCTGGTCTATACTTAGGTAGTTGAAATCCCTTACTATGGCTACTCTATAATGCTGGTATTTCTCTGCAGATTTGTTCCTATATATCCTTTCCACTAATTGGTTGTTTATGGCCTTTTTATTCTGGGGTTCTTGCTAAATTGACCCTGTCCCTGAACCCCTGAATCATCATCTTGCTTCTGCACCACCGTTCCTCTTCAACCAAAAATGCTATCCCCCTCCTTTCCTGCCTTTACTTTGTTTCCTGGGCAACTTATACCCTGGAATCATAGAGTCATAGAGATGTGCAGCATGGAAACAGACCCTTTAGTCCAACTTGTCCATGCTGACCAGATATCCCAACCCAATCTAGTCCCACCTGCCCCATATCTCCCTCCAAACCCTTCAATCAAACCCAGATGCCTTTTAAATATTGCAATTGTACTAGCAGCTCTGGCAGCTCATTCCATATACCACCCTCTGAGTGAACAAATTGCCCCTTAGGTTTCTTTTATATCTTTCCCCTCTCACCCTAAAGCTCTGCCCTCTCGTTCTGGACTCACCCACCCCAGGGAAGAGACTTTGTCTGTTTAATCTATTCTTGCCCCTCATGATTTTATAAACCTCCATAAGGTCAGCCCTCAGCCTCCGATGTTCCAGGGAAAACCACCCTATTCAACCTCTCTCTATAGCTCAAATCCTCCAACCCTGGCAACATCCTTGTAAATCCTTTTTGAACCCCTTCAAGTTTCACACCATCCTTCCAAAAGGAAAGAGACCAGAATTGCACACAGTGTTCCAAAAGTGGTCTAACCAATTTCTGCACAGCAGCAACATGACCTCCCAAATCTTGTACTCCATACTCTGACCAGTAAGGGAAAGCATATCAAATGCCTTCTTCACTATCTTATCTACCTGCGACTGTACTTTCAAGGTCCTGTGGACCTGCACTACAAGGTCTCTTTGTTCAGCAAAACTCCAGAGGACCTTATCATTAAGTATATAAGTCCTGCCCTGATTTGCTTTCCCAAAATGCAGCATCTCACATTTATCTAAGTTAAACTCCATCTGCCACTCATCAGCTCAACGGCCCAACTGATTAAGATCCCATTGTAATCTGAGGTACCCTTCTTTGCTGTCCACTACACCTCCAATTTTGGTGTCATCTGCAAACTTACTAACTATACCTCTTATGCTCACATCCAAATCATTTATATAAATGACATATATCTAACATTCTGTCTTGCCCTTCTCTGTCATAGAATCATAGAATCCCCACAGTGTGGAAACAGGCCCTTCTGCCCAACAAGTCCACACCAACCCTCTGGAGAGTAACTCACGCAGATCCATTCCCCTACCCTATTATCCTGTATTTGCCCCTGACTAATGCACCTAACCAACACATCCTTGAACACCCTGGACAATTTAGCATGGCCAATCCACCTAACCTGCACATCTTTTTTTTGGGTTGTGGGATGGCTGCATCAAGATAATTTGACATTGCAATCTGTGTCTGTAACTCCCCACCCTTATTGACCATAGTCCGTGAATTAACACACATGCACTCTAACAGTTGTTTTCAACCATCTTTCTTACCTATAGACCAGTGAGCCTGACCTTGGTGGTGGGCAAGTTGTTGGAGGGAATCCTGAGAGACAGGATGCACATGTATTTGGAAAGGCAAGGACTGATCAGGGATAGTCAACATGGATTTGTGCGTGGAAAATCATGTCTCACAAACTTGATTAAGTTTTTTGAGGAAGTAACAAAGAGAATTGATGAGGGCAGAGTGATAGATGTGATCTATATGGACTTCAGTAAGGCGTTCGGCAAGGTTCTCCCATGGGAGACTGATTAGCAAGGTTAGATCTCACAGAATACAGGGAGAACTAGCCATTTGGATACAGAAATGGCTCAAAGGTAGAAGACAGAGGGTGGTGGTGGAGGGTTGTTTTTCAGACTGGAGGCCTGTGACCAGTGGAGTGCCACAAGGATTGGTGCTGGCTCCTCTACTTTTTGTCATTTACATAAATGATTTGGATGCAAGCATAAGAGGTACAGTTAGTTAGTTTGCAGATGACACCAAAATTGGAGGTGTAGTGGACAGCGAAGAGGGTTACCTCAGGTTACAACAGGATCTTGACCAGATGTACCATTGGGCTGAGAAGTGGCAGATGGAGTTTAATTCAGATAAATGCGAGGTGCTGCATTTTGGAAAAGCAAATCTTAGCAGGACTTATACAATTAACGGTAAGGTTGTAGGGAGTGTTGCTGAACAAAGAGACCTTGGAGTGCAGGTTCATAGCTCCTTGAAAGTGGAGTCACAGGTAGATAGGATAGTGAAGAAGGCGTTTTGTATGCTTTCCTTTATTGGTCAGAGTATTGAGTACAGGAGTTAGGAGGTCACGTTGCCGCTGTACAAGACATTGGTTAGGCCACTGTTGGAATATTGCGTGCAATTCTGGTCTCCTTCATATCAGAAAGATGTTGTGAAACTTGAAAGGGTTCAGAAAAGATTTACAAGGATGTTGCCAAGGTTGGAGGATTTGAGTTATAGGGAGAGGCTGAACAG
The DNA here is from genome assembly GCF_047496795.1 of Chiloscyllium punctatum. Classification (NCBI taxonomy): domain Eukaryota; kingdom Metazoa; phylum Chordata; class Chondrichthyes; order Orectolobiformes; family Hemiscylliidae; genus Chiloscyllium; species Chiloscyllium punctatum. The sequence continues at coordinate 55,542,066 of NC_092775.1, forward strand.
CCTGGGGCTCTTTTTCCTGGAGTTTTGGAGGCTGAGGAGTGACCTTATAGAGGTTTACAAAATTATGTGGGGCATGGATAGGGTAAATAGGCCAAGTCTTTTCCCTGGGGTCAGGGAGTCCAGAACTAGAGGGTATAGGTTTAGGGTGAGAGGGGAAAGATATAAAAGAGACCTAAGGGGCAACTTTTTCACACAGAGGGTGGTATGTGTATTGAATGAGCTGCCAGAGGAAGTGGTGGAGGCTGGTACAATCACGACATTTAAGAGGCATTTGGATGGGTATATAAATAGGAAGGGTTTGGAGGGATATGCGCCAGGTGCTGGCAGTTGGGACTAGATTGGGTCGGGATATCTGGCCGGCATGGACGGGTTGAACCGAAGGGTCTGTTTCCATGCTGTACATTCCTATAACTCTATCTCCTACTCCAATATTGTCTATTAACTTACTAACTCAGTGCCAGTGCCAGCTGTATCTGTAAGTATTTTGCAAGCCCTGGAACTTTCCTCTACAATTCTTTCTTGGTTCCCGCACTCGTGCCGAGTTAATCTAAAGCCTTCCCAATGCTCAAGCAGACTGCCTAGTTGTAGCTCTGTTCAGGTGCAATTCATCTGGGTTGTACAGGTGCCATCTTCCTCAGATCCACTCCTAGAAATCTAAAATCCTCCTCCATCTTTCCATTCATGACTGAAAGAGAGTTGATAGGTTGTATTTTTATCAATGGTTTGGGAAGCATTTTCATGTATTTGCTAATCGCCTATTCCCGATTTTGTAAATGCAGTCCATTAAACTGACATTTTGACGTCTGAAAATCTGTGCATGCTGCAGTTGTGGCATTGCCTCATGATTAAAACCCAAAGTTAGAATAGAGCTGGCTAGATGCCATGATGGACCAATTCGTCACATCCTGTCACTAGGCTCTCAAGCCCTCATAACTTAATTAGATGAGAATGAATTGGGCACAGATCAAATAATGTTAAAAATTGACAACGAAAATGGTATCTGAACAATGGCTGCCTGTGGAGAAAAGATAGTTGCTGCACAATGTGGTGGGAAACAGTTGAGTAGTTTTGAGGGTTGTTGATGTTTTAAGTTCATTCTGTTGCAAAACCAGTGATAATTAGCCTGATTTGATTTCGCCTGCTGTTTCTGTGTTGCAACAGTAGACAGCTACTTTTTCAAGGTGAAGAAAGTCAAAGAAATCCTAAATTTCCTCAAAGATTGTAGAGATTAAGATGAAGAAAAAGATGCATGATTATGACATGTCAGATGGACAGTACAATTCAGAACCAGGCTGAATATTGATGGTTCAGAGAATTGAAGAAGCCTGTCAAAGAAACATGGAGAGTGTGGAAACAGACTATCATCTAATGTAATGGGAAAATAAAGCATATTCTGTCGAGATATCCTAGTAAAACATTGGTAAAAGCTGGAATGGGAAATTAGCCCTCATGTTCCATGCATGTTGATTGGTATGCCAATCAGGATCATGACACTGAGTTCTGGTTCTGGAACCTGTTGCTTGCACGCACCTTACAGGACCACATGGAAGAAAACAAAATTAGAGATTATGCCAATGGAAGCTGGCGAACATGGCTGTACTATTAAATAAACAGTTCTTTACCAAGGAGAAAATGCTGAACAGATAGTGGTGAAGTAAGAGAGTATTCTACATTTAATATGAAAGAGGTATTTGCGTAGGCTGTACCAGACCAGATGAGATGCAGGGAGAAAGTGAGGACTGCAGATGTTGGAGATCAGAGTTGAGAGTGGTACTAGAAAAGCACAGCAGGTCAGGCAGCATCTGAGGAGCTGGAAAATCGATGTTTCGCTTCTAGGTGAGAATCAGCCTACTAAAGAAAGAGTAGAAATTGCAAAGGCAATAGTCACAATTTTTCAGTCTTGGATTCAGGAGTGGTGCCAAAGGACTGCAGACTTGCAAATGTTGCACCCTTGTTCAAAAACAATGTGAAGATAAACTCCGATGCTACAGATTAATCTGTTTAACCTGATTTGGGGACGCTTCTAGAAAGCATAATTAAGGACAACATTAATAATCACGTGAGCAAATGCAGATTACTTAAATTTATTAAGAGAATAATTTATTAAGAGAAAGTTGTGTTCAGATAATTTTCTGGAGATGTTTAATGAGTAACAGTGTGCGTTCAAGGAGGTGAAATTATTGGATAGCGCCTAGTGAATTGATTAGAACCATACTCTACGGTGTGGAAACCGGCCATTTGGCCCAACAAGTCCATACCGATCCTGTGAAGAGAAACTCACCCAGACCCATTCACCTACCTCTGTTACTCTACATTTACCCCTGACTAATGCACCTAACCTACACATCCCTGAACAATATAGGCAATTTAGCATGGCCAATTCACCTGACCGGCACATCTTTAGATCATGGGAGGAAACTGGAGCATCCGCAGGAAATTGACGCATACACGGGAAGAATGTGCAAACTCCACACAGTCACGTGAGGCTGGAATTAAACCTGGGTTCCTGATGCTGTGAGGCAGCAGTGCTAACCACTGTGTTGCCCCCATTGTGGAGAATATCAGAAATCCATCATTTTGCTTTTACATTTTGACTTTGGGAGCTTCCTAAAATTAACAAACTTTCACTGACTGACAGCATATCGTATTAAGCGGTTTCATGGGTGGCTGTGTAGGTTTATGGACATGAGGACTGAAAATCAGTCGATTTGTAGGTGATGTCATTAATAATCAGTTTTTTTTAAAAGATAAAGTTTCAGATTGAAACTTGCTGTTGCTAAGTGCATTAAGTCAGTGGATTGCAATGTTTGGAGAAGCAGAAGAAGAAGAAAGCATTGAGCTGCTCCTCCAGTCAAAATTTCTGTCTCTCAGCCTTGGGTGATACAAATAGAACAAAGAATAAAGAAAATTACAGCAAAGGAACAGGCCCTTTGGCCCTCACAGCCTGTGCCGATCCTAATCCTCTATCTAAACCTGTCGCCTATTTTTCAAGGATCTGTATCGCTCTGCTCCGTGCCCATTCATATATCTGTCTAGGTGCATCTTAAATGACACTACTGTGCACGCCTCTGCTGGCAATGTGTTCCAGGTACCCAGCACCCTCTGCGTAAAGAACTTGCTACGCATATTTCTCTTATAACTTCTTCCTTTTCTTATTGAATCCATGACCCTGTGTAATTGAGTTCCCCCACTCTGAAAAAAAAGCATCTTGCTATCCACCCTGTCCATACCTCTCATGATTTTGTAGCCCTCAATCAGGTCCTCCCTCAACCTCCGTCTTTCTGATGAAAATAACCCTAATCTACTCAACCTCTCTTCATAGACAGTGCCCTCCATACCAGCCAACATCCTGGTGAGCCTCCTGTGCACCTTCTCCAAAGCATTCACATCCTTTTGGTAATGTGGTGACCAGAACTGTACGCAGTATTCCAAACATGGCCGAACCAGTCTTATACAACTGTAACATGACCTGCCAACGTTTGTACTCAATACCCTGTCCGATGAAGGAAAGCATGCCAGATGCCTTTTTGACCACTCGATCGACCTTCGTTGCCATCTTCAGGGTATAATGGACCTGAGCACCCAGATTTCTCTGTATGTCAAATTTCCCTGGGGCTTTTCCATTTACCATTTGGCTTGCTGTAGAATTGGATCTTTCAAAATGCATCACCTCACATTTGCCCAGATTGAACTCCATCTGCCATTTCTCTGCCCAACTCTCCAATCTATCTGTATTCAGCTGCATTCTCTGACAGTCCCTTCACTGTCTGCTACTGCATCAATCGTAGTGTCATCTGCAAACTTTCTAATCAAACCACCTATACCTTCCTCCAGATCATTTATGAAAATCACAAACAACAGTGGTGCCAACATGGATCCTTGTGGAACATCGCTGGTCACAGTTCTCCATTTTGAGAAACTCCCTTCCACTACTGCTCTCTGTGCCCCATTGCCCAGCCAGTTCTCTATCCATCTAACTAGTACACCATGGACCCCATATGACTTCACTTTCTCCATCACCCTACCATGGGGAACGTTATCAAATGCCTTACTGAAGACCATGTATGTGACATCTGCAGCCCTTCCCTTAAACAATCAACTTTATCACTTCCTTAAAGAATTCTATAAAGTTGGTAAGACATGACCTTCCCTGTACAAAACCATGCTGCCCATCACTGATAAGCCCATTTCTTTCCAAATGTAAATAGATCTATCCCTCAGTATCTTCTCCAGCTGCCTCCGTATCACTGACATTGGAGTCACCATTCTACAATTATCTGGATTATCCTTGCTACATTTCTTCGACAAGGGCACAACATTAGCAATTCTCCAGTGCTCCGTGATTTCACCCGTGTTCAAGGATGCTACAACAATATCTGTTAAGGCCCCATCTATTTTCTCTTTTGCTTTCCTCAATAACCTGTGATAGGTCCCATCCAGACCTGGGATTTGTCCAGCTTATGCCTTTTAGAATACCCAATACTTCCTCGCTCCTATGCTGACTTGACCTAGAGTAATCGAACATGTATTCTTAACCTCAACATTCATCATGTCCCTCTCCTCGGTGAGTACCGATGCAAAGTACTCATTAAGAATCACACCCATTTTCTGTGACTCCACATAACTTTTCTCCTTTGTCCTCGAGTGGGACAACCCTTTCTTTAGTTATTCCCTTGCTCCTTTTATATGAATAAAAGGCTTTGGGATTTTCCTTAACCCTGTTCTCTAAAGATATTTCATGACCCCTTTTACCCCTCTTAATTCTTGGTTTTAGACTGGTCCTATTTTCCCGATATTCTTCCAAAGCTTCATCTGTTTTCAGTCACCAAGACCTTCTATATGCTTCCTTTCTCCTTTTAGCTAGTCTGACAATTTCACCTGTCTTTCATGGTTCCCTAATCATGCCATTTCTATCACTCATTTTCACAGGGACGTGTCTCTCCTGCGCTCTAATCAACCTCTCTTTAAAAGCCTCCTACATATCAAATATGGATTTAATTTCAAAGAGGTGCTTCCAACCTGCATTTTCCAGCTCCTGCTGAATTTTGGTATAGTTGACCTTCCCCCAATTTAGCACTCTTCTTTTAGGACCACTCTTGTCTTTGTCCACGAGTATTCTAAAACTTACGGAATTCTGATCAATATTTCCAAAGTAGTCCCCTGCTGAAAATTCAACCACCTGGCTGGGCACATTCCCCAACACCAGGTCAAGTATAACCCTTCCCGTGTTGGATTATTTACATACTGCCCTAAAAAAGAGACCATGTAGTCTGTTGCGTTTGTAGTGGCTAATAAACAAGGCCCATTCTAATGCCACTTTCTAGTACCTGGCCCATAGCCTTGGTGGTTATTGTACTTCAGGTGCCGATTAAGTTTTCCTTTTAAATAAGTTGCATTTCTCCCTCAACTACCAAACCAAGGAGCAAATTCTAGATGTCAACCACCTCTGGGTGGACAATTTTCTCGTATATCTGCTAATTATTGTGCCATTGATGTTGTATCTCTGACTTATGGCAATTAACCTTTTTATTAGGGCAAACAAGTCTTCCCTGACCCATCTGTTCAGATGTTTCATTATTGTGTGCAACTCAATTAAATTACCCCTCAGCATTCTCTGTTCTAAGCAAAACAATCCTGTCTAATATAGAAAACAACCTGCCTAATATATCCTGTATATAACAAAGTACTTAATACTGAGTTTTGTGGAACATCACTGGAATCCCTTTTCCTTATGCAGAAGTATGTGCTTACTGTTCTGTGTAACTGATGTACTTTTGATTCCAACTTGTCACATTCACTTGTATCCCATAGGATTTTACTTTTCTGACTAATTTCAGTGCTTTACTAAAATCTATGCAGACAACATCCTCTACATTCCCTTCATCGATCCTCCTATTTCCCCAAAAAATACAATTAAGTTAACAGGATGCAATTTTCCCTTAACAGAACCATGTTGATGATCAATGTGTTTATAGGTAACATTTAATCCTCTCATTCAATGTTGATTTCAGTTTTTTGTCCAAGCTAGACTTACATGCCAATAATTTTTTTTATCCCTTGCACCCTTTCTGAATGATGTTACACAGACTTTAAACATTTTTGTATCTTGTCTGGATTTAATGTGATTGGAAGATGATCATCAGAGCATCTGCTGTTTGCTACCAGGTTTCCATTAACAGGATAGGATACAATCTATCTGGTCTGGTGCTGTAAACACCTTCAAGGAGGTCAGTCCCTCCGGTTTTCATCCGTATCATTGTCTTATTTTGTGAAATTTATTGACTGAAAGATGTCAGAGGTGGATTCTTTACTCAGAGAGTAGTAGGGGCATGGAATGTGCTGCATGCAACAGTAGTAGACTCGCCAAATTTATGGGCATTAAATGGTCATTGGATAAATATATGGCTGAAAATTGAATAGTGTAGGATAGATAGGCTTCAGATTGATTCCACTGTGTGCTGCAAAATTGAGGGCCGATGGGCCTGTGCTGCGCTGTTATGTTCTATGAACTATGAAGCTGAACATGTGGCAGAGTTTTACTTTTTACGTGACATCATAGCAACAATTCTGTCTTGCATCTTGAAAGTTTCTGAATTGGTAAATTGAAGAACCACTGAAATTCAGTGCAGAATTCAAAACACAAATTACTTTGGTCATTAATGTAAGAATACAGATGCTTGAGTATGTCACTGCTTTAGGATACTGAGTTTTGTTTTATTACAGGGACTGCCAATGAAAGACAGGATTTCAGAAGTAAAAACAGCTGTCCATGTGATATTTGATGGTAGCAGTTCACAGGTAATGTGTTCCACATAGTCCTTTTTTCAGTACACTGGTGATCTTAAATTGAAAATTTAATTTTCATGCTTATCTATGCAAGAAATCCAGTTGTGTTGAGGGAGCAGTTGAGTACAATAGCATGCAGAAACTGCACTTAGCGTCTTTTCCTTTGGTAAACGTGGGCTTCCTCTGGGTGCTCTGGTTTTCTCCCACAGTCCAAAGATGTGCAGGTTAGGTGAATTGGCCATTCTAAATTGCCCATAGTGTTAGGTGAAGGGGTAAATGTAGGGGAATGGGTCTGGGTGAGTTGCTCCTCGGGGGGTTGGTGTGGACTTGTTGGGCCGAAGGGTCTGTTTCCACACTGTAAGTAATCTAATCTAATCTAACCTAATCTAATCCAAACCTTTAGAATCAGAAATGATTGCCTTTCATTATGGTTCAATGAGTTCTGACAGCTGATAACTTCAATGCACAATCTGCAGATCCTGTCACGTAGGCAAATGGTGGTTGGAGGGGTGGGTAGGTGAGTTACGTGCATTATCTGTGGCAACTCAACCTTGCTTTTACGTGTACCCAAGTTTTTGGTTGTATTTCTTTATTTTCAATATCAAGCTTCTCCATTTTGGTCAGTCTTAAGCCAGGGTGACAGTAATGTTTGGCCAATTTAGGAATGCTTTGAGGACATCCCTAAAACATTTCTTCTGTTTTTCTGGGTGTCTCCTACTGTGGCTGAGTTCTAAGTAGAACAGTTATTTCATGATACTTGTGACAGGTATCAATGTCTACCCAGTAAAGCTGGTTTTGAATAATTAGTGGCTCAGTGCTAGGCCTGTTTGATTAGAAAAGGCTGGTGCTGTTGGACTGCCTTTCTTGACTTAGTGGGGAACATTGCAAGAGCACAACGTTTTGGATGTAATTTTGCTCGCTGAGCTGGCAGGTTCATTTTCAGATGTTTTGTCACCATACTAGGTAACATATCAGTCAGTCTCTGATGAAGCGCTGGTCTTATGTCCCACTTTCTATTTATATGTTTAGGTTTTCTTGGTTTGGTGATGTCATTTCCAGTTCTTTTTCTCAGAGGGTGGTAGATGGATTCCAAATTGATGTGTTTGTTGATAGAGTTACGGCTAGAATATCATGCTTCTAGGAATTCTCGTGTGTGTCTTTGTTTAGTTTGCCCTAGGTTAGATTGTTGTCCCAGTCAAAGTCGTGTCCTTCCTTATCTGTACGTAGGGACACTAGTGATAGTGGATCATATCTTTTTGTGACAGGTATCAAAACCTACAATCAAACCAAAGGAACATCTATGGGATCTCTGGTATCAGGATTCTTAGCAGAAGCGGGAGCAAGTGAGAACTGCAGATGCTTGAGATCAGAGTCAAAGAGTGTGGAACTGGAAAAACACAATCGGACAGGCAGCATCTGAGGAGCAGGAGAATCGACGTTTCAGGCATAAGCCCTTCATCAGGTAGGTGAAGAGCTTATGCCGGAAATGTTGATGCTGCTGCTCCTCAGATGTTGCCTGACTGACTGTGCTTTTCCAGCACCATACTCTTCAACTTCCTGGCAGAGGCAGTAATGCAGACACTCAAACAAACAGCTCAGCCACCCATCCAACCCAAGCTTTGTGTCCATTATGTAGATGTCACCTTTGTCATCACCAAACGAAACAAATTAGAGGAAACCTTCAAGACTGTCAACAATATCTTTACTGGCATAAAGTTCACAAAAAAGGAGGAAAACAACAACAAACTGCCATTTCTAGATGTTACAGTAGAATGAACAATCAATAGAGTCATAGTCATAGAGATGTACAGCATGGAAACAGACCCTTCAGTCCAACTTGTCCATGCCGACCAGATATCCTAACCTAATTTAGTCCCATTTGCCAGCACTTGGCCCATATCCCTCCAAATCCTTCCTATTCATGTACCCATTCAGAGGTCTTATAAATGCTGCAATTGTACCAGCCTCCACCACTTCCTCTGACAGCTCATTTCATACATGCACCAGCCTCTGCTTGAAAAAGTTGCCCCTTTTGTCTCTTTTATATCTTTCCCCTCTCTGTATGTAGTCCTAAATCTATGCCCTCTAGTTCTGGACTCCTAACGAAAAGACTTTGTCTATTTATCTTATCCGTTCCCCTCATGATTTTATAAACCTCCATAAGGTCACACCTCAGCTTCTGACGCTCCAGCATGTAACATAAATCTCAGTTGATGCAAGGTCAAATATTAATTTTAGATTGGAGTTCAATTGGCTTCTGTTAACCAAAGATATTCAGAAGCTTGAAGTAAAAATTAACTATTTCACAAATGAGCCAAGGTGTTACAGTGTCAGAACAACTTATGTTCCCAATCCTCCAGTATAACCTCTGCATATTGCTGAATATATTATTAGTATCATTTTTAAAATCATGGAAAATAGGGTGCCAAATGAAGGTCCTCAATATCCCAATCACATCACCAATTGTGATATAATGGTTATAATTATTGGATATTGTTTGATTAAATATAACAATATGTTTTAGAAATTACAGGGAATTTGTTACAATCATATTCAAACGATTATTTTTTTTAAATCTATCTAAGTTCTTTTAAAAAAAACTAACCTTTGCCAAACACTGAAAAGTATTCATTATCCATACAGGGACAGAATACATCCTGATTTTAACTTATAAATTTTACAACAATGAAGATGCAAATTATGGGGAACTTCAAACCTCATCTATAGGAAACCAACACATGCAGACCAAATACCGAACTACAAAAGCAGTCATCCAACACCCACAAACGAAGCTGCAATAGAACATTATTTCAACAAGCCACTACACACTGCACCACAGAGGAACTATGAAGAGAGAGGGAAGTCACCTATACAGTATATTCAAAAAGAATGGGTGCCCAATGAACACAGTCTGCTGATTTCTCAGCAACAAACCCTAACAAGCAGACAAAACATGTCCAGAAACCCTAGCCACTCTCCCCTACACATAAGAGACCTCTCGGAAATGACTGTCAGACTACCCAGACCTCTTGGCATCATGGTAGCCCACAAACCCCCACAAGCACACTAAAACAGCAGCTAATGAACTTAAAAGATTGTGTACAGACAACAAGCAAAACAAACGTCATTTACAAAATACCTTGCAGAACTGTAACAAATACTACATTGGAGAAACAGGCAGAAAGCTAGCCATCAGGATACATGAACATTAACTAGCCACAAAAAGACATAACCCACCCTCACGAGTATTCTTATGTACAGATGAGGAATGACACCACTTTGACTGGGACAACACATCCATCCTAGGACAAGCCAAACAGACACGCACAAGAATTCCTAGAAGCATGGCATTCCAACCTTAACTCTATCAACAAACATGTCTATTTGGACCCTCTGAGTAAAGGAACCAGACATGACATCACCAAACCAAGGAAACCTAAACACATCAATAGAAAATGGGACATAACACCAGTGCTTCACCAAAGGCTCACTGATAATGTTACCTAGTATGGTGATGAGACGTCTGAAAACAAACCCTCCAGCTCAGCAAGCAAGCTTACATCCAGAACCTCAACCTGAGCTACAAAACTTGCTAACACACCTTTTTGTTGGTTCGTATGATTATGAGTGTTTTGTAATCTCAGAAAATGATAGTTCCAGTGCCTTGAATACCTGTCACAATTTAAAGGAACAATGCTGGTACTTTTTGCCCACTCTATCTCTTTCTTATATCTGTAAGTTTGAGATTCCATGGTTGTCGTTTTTCAGCTTTTGCTGGATTGAAATCCTATTGTTTCATTATTCTGCAGAAGGTAGATTCAATAACCATGTCCTATTTTGTTGGTCAGTTTTTGGCTTGAGCACTTTAGGACTGGATTACCTTTGATGATCTGACCAATGTAAGAAACACAAGCTAGTTTAATATTTTCAGCTAGCATCTGAAGAAACCTTCTTTGCCTTCCTATCACCTTTTCTGCGCATCATCCATCCTGAGTCTTGTCCTGCACTTTTTTCCTTTATGCCGCTTGAGGGGCAGCATGATGTCTCCATGACATACTAGGTAACATTATGTTACCTCACAGTACCAGGGACCCAGGTTTGATTTCTCCCTTGGGTAATTGTGTGGAGTTTGTATGTTTTCTCCGCATCTGCATGGCTTTCCTCTAGATGCTCCAGTTTCCTGCTACGGTCTAGAGATGTGCAGATTAGATGGATCGGCCATGCTAAATTGCTTGTGGTGTCCAGAGATGTGTAGGTTAGGTGGTTTAGCATTGGGAATGATAGGTTATAGGGCCAGGGCGGGGGACGTGGGATGCTGTTTGAAGGGTTGATGTGTGCTCAGTGGGCCAAATGGCCTGCTTCCACACTGTAGGCATTCTATGCCGTTATAATTCTTCATGTGCAGGAGTATGAGTTTAGAAGAATTTAGAGGGGATCTTGTAGCAACATATAAAATCCTGAAGGCACTGCACAGGCTAAATGCTGGAAGAATGTCCCCGATGTTGGGAATGTCCCAAACGAGGTTTCACGGACTAAGAATAAGGGGTAAACCATTCAGGACAGAGATGAGGAAGAATTACTTCACTCGGAGAGTTGTGAACCGATGGAATTCTCTACCACAAAAAAATGTTGGGAAAGTTGGAGAGAAGAATTGCCAAAAATAAACGGTCCTTAAAAGAACAGGAAAGACTTAATAATTCAACGTTTGTGAGAAGATTTGTAGCTCGGGTGCTCGTTGTTGTAGTTCTGTTCGCCGAGCTGGGAATTTGTGTTGCAGATGTTTGTCCCCTGTCTAGGTGACATCCTCAGTGCTTGGGAGCCTCCTGTGAAGCACTCCTGTGATCTTTCCTCCGGCAAGAAGATTTGTAGCTCGGGTGCTCGTTGTTGTGGTTCTGTTTGCCGAGCTGGGAATTTGTGTTGCAGATGTTTTGTCCCCTGTCTAGGTGACATCCGGAGGAAAGATCACAGAAGCGCTTCATAGGAGGCTCCCAAGCACTGAGGATGTCACCTAGACAGGGGACGAAATGTCTGCAACACAAATTCCCAGCTCGGCGAACAGAACTACGACGAGCACCCGAGCTACAAATCTTCTCACAAACGTTGAATTATTAAGTCTTTCATGTTCTTTTAAGGACTGTTTATTTTTGGCAATTCTTCTCTCCAACTTTCCCAACATTTTTTTGTGGTAGAGAATTCCATCGGTTCACAACTCTCCGAATGGAGAAATTCTTCCTCTGCAACACAAATTCCCAGCTCGGCGAACAGAACCACAACAAGACTTAATAATGCCAGTCAAGGAAATGGCAGAGACTTGGAACAAGTCTTTTATGTCTGTCTTCACGGAAGAAGACACAAAAAAAACCTACCAAATACAAATCCAAGAGGAAAGAAGGGGCAGAACTTAAAAACAATCACTTGATAAAAGATGCTTGGAAAACTAATTGGACTAATGTCTGACAGATTCTCTCTGCGTAATGGCCTGCCGCCTAGAGAATGAAAAAAAAAGTTGCAGTGATGGTTGAAATTTAACTGTGATTTTTAACTTGTATGACCAAGCCAGTTTGAATTCAACTTACCAACTCACAGCCTCCCACGAGGGACCTTGTTAAGTGCTTTAGTAAAGTTTTAGTTCACTGTTTCCTGAATGTGGACATTGGCTGCCAATTCTGTCTGTAGCTATGTGTCAAAAAAGTCACTTCTATAAGATTTTCTCTCTTCTGGTCATTAAGTGTGTTAACGTGAAATCAAGGCTTTCTTTTCTTCATAATTATGTGTGAGGCAAACATTACAACTGATAAAATGTTTGTGCAAATATACTGAAGTAAAATGACATTATTGAATATAGATTAAAATAATGGAGAGCCATTGATTTCTCTTACTTTCTGAAAATGACAGGTCTTGGTTGCTGAAAGCCAACTGTCATCACCAGACATTAAAGGACCAAAAAATGGAAAAGTGTCTCACACAAAGACAGTATCCATAACAGGTACAGGAATGGACCCTCAGCAGACATCAATATCTCCACCAAAGGTAAGACTTCCAGATTTTGTATAGTCATTATGTGATGAGTAAGTTTTGTACAATTCTGCTTCTTTGTAAAGTCTAACTTTGGTGAAACCATAGCTTTGAAGAGAAAATTGAGCTGCCAACGTATTTATTAATAAATGAAAACACAAAGTAGTCTAAGTAGAGGAAATTTGTTTGCTTTGCGCCATTAAGAGTGGCACACTTAATTTGAGGCCTTGCATAATGCTTCTTCATTTGCATCCCATGTAGCATTTTGTGAGGACTGGGATGTTGGTAGACCATTGCCAGTGTGTGCTAGAATTGTAAAGATGCCTGATTGGTTGATGTGACACCAGAATCTTTAATTTGAGCAATGTCAGTTGTTGCAGTGAGTTCCTAGATCACTCTACAAGCAGCAAGTGTTCTGTGAATGTGTCTTGGGATAGACACCAGTTTGCAGATAAGGTAATTGTTCATATTTTACTATTGCAAAGTACCAGCAAATATTTTGACATGTTTAAAGTCAGTTCCAAAATCTGCCTGAAAGAATTGGTGCATCCTTTGGAAGATGAGAGGAAGAAATAACCTCTGAACTCTGAGCCTGCAGGGGATATGATGGTAGATGTCGCAGATATAGCAGAAGGAGAAAGCAGAGGCTGAGGAGGGGGAAAGCTCTGTGCCATCCCCTCTGCCAACTTGAATTTAGAGATCTTCATGCTCCTATGCTGGTCAATCCACTGAACTCAGTATTGTTCCATATGTCACCTTTGTCTATGTGTTCTGCAGAGCTCTTCTGTGATTAGGAATCGTCAACACGGCTTTGTGCTGGGAAATTGTGTCTCAGTAACTTGGTTGAGTCTTCTTTTGAAGAAGTAATGAGAGGATTGATGAGAGCAGTGGACATAATTTATATGGAAGAAGACACAAAAAAAACCTACCACCTACAAATTCAAGAAGAAAGAAGGGGAAGAACTTAAAAAAACAATCGCTAAGGGAAAGATGCTTGGAAAACTAATTGGCCTAATGTCTGGCAGGTTCCCTCTGCATAATGGCTTGCAGCCTTGAGATTGAAAAAAAGTAGTTGCAGAGGTGATTGAAATTTAATTATGATTTTTATGACCAAGCCAGTTTGACTTCAATGTTCATGGCATTCTACGATGTTCCTCATGGCTTGCAGAGTTAGATCAGATGGAATATGGGGAGAACTAGCCATTTGGATACAGAACTGGCTCAAAGGTAGAAGACAGAGGCTGATGGTGGAGGGTTGCTTTTCAGACTGGAGGCCTGTGGTGTGCTACAAGGATTGGTGCTGGATCCACTTTTTTTTTATCATTTATACGACTGATTTGGATGTGAACACAGGAGATATGGTTAGTAAGTTCACAGATGACACCAAAATTGGAAGTGTAGTGGACGGCGAATAAGGTTACGTCAGAGAACAATGGGATCTTGACCACTTGGGCCAATGGGTGGAGGAGTGGCAGTTGGAATTTAGTTTAGATAAATATGAGATGTTGTATTTTGGAAAGGCAAATCAGACCATAAGACTATAAAACATAGAATCAAAAATTAGGCCATTCAGCCCATCAAGTCTGCTGTACCATTCAATCATGGCTGATAAATTTCTCAATCTCATTCCCTTGCTTTCTCCCCATAACCTTTGATCACCTTGACAATCAAGAACTTATCTATGTCAGTCTTAAATATACACAAATCAAGTGTATATTTAATGGGGACTTATGAACTTAACGGGGACTTATGAACTTAATGGGGAAAGTGAGGACTGCAGATGATGGAGATCAGAATTGAGAGTTTATACTGGAAAAGCACAGCTGTCAGGTGGCATCCAAGAAGCAGGAGAATTGACGTTTCGGGTGTAACCCCTTCATCAGGAAGGGCTGATGAAGGTTTATGCCCAAAACACCCATTCTCCTACTCCTCGGAAGCTGCCTGACTGGCTGTGCATTTCCAGCACACACTGTTGCTGAACAAAGAGATCTTGAAGTGCAGGTTCATTGTTCCTTGCAAGTGGAATCGTAGTAGATAGGATAGTGAAGAAGTGTTTGGTATGCATGCCTTTATTGGTCAGTGCATTGAGTAGAGGAGTTGAAAGGTCATGTTGTGGCTGGAGAAGAAATTAGTTGGGCCACTTTTGGAATATTGAGTGCAGTTCTGGTCTCACTTCTATAAGAAGGATGTTGGGAAACTAGGAAGGGTTCAGAAAATATTTTCAAGGAGGACTGACCACATAGAGGTTTATACAATCATGAGGGGCATGGATATGGTGAACAGCCAAGGACTTTTCCCTAGGGTGGGGGAGTTCAAAACCAGAGGCTATAGGTTTATTGTGAGAGGGGAAAGATAAAAAACGAACCTTAGGGGCAACTTTTTTTCATGCAGAGGGTGGTGCATGTATTGAATGAGCTGACAGAGAAAGTTGTGGAGGCTGATACATTTTAAAAGTAGTAATTGTATCTGGATAGCTATATGAACAGGAAGTGTTGAGAAGGATACGGGCCAAATGCTAACAAATTGCCCTAGATTTATATTGGATATCTTGTTGGCATAGCTGAAAATGTGTTGCTGGAAAAGCGCAGCAGGTCAGGCAGTATCCAAGGAGCAGGAGAATCGACGTTTTGGGCATGAGCCCTTCTTCAGGAATGAGGAAAGTGTGTCCAGCAGGCTAAGATAAAAGGTAGGGAGGAGGGACTTGGGAGAGGGGCGTTGGAAATGTGATAGGTGGAAGGAGGTCAAGGTGAGGGTGATAGGCCGGAGTGGGGGAGGGGGCGGAGAGGTCAGGAAGAAGATTGCAGGTTAGGAAGGCGGTGCTGAGTTCAAGGGATTTGACTGAGACAAGGTGGGGGGGAGGGGAAATGAGGAAACTGGAGAAATCTGAGTGCATCCCTTGTGGTTGGAGGGTTCCTAGGCGGAAGATGAGGTGCTCTTCCTCCAACCGTCGTGTTGCTATGGTCTAGCGATGGAGGAGTCCAAGGACCTGCATGTCTTTGGTGGAGTGGGAGGGGGAGTTGAAGTGTTGAGCCACGGGGTGGTTGGGTTGGTTGATCCAGGTGTCCCAGAGATGTTCTCTGAAACGTTCCGCAAGTAGGCGGCCTGTCTCCCCAATATAGAGGAGGCCACATCGGTTGCAGCGGATGCAGTAAATGATGTGTGTGGAGGTGCAGGTGAATTTGTAGCAGATATGGAAGGATCCCTTGGGGCCTTGGAGGGAAGTAAGGGGTTGGCATAGATAAGTTGGACCCAAGGTCTGTTTCCATGCTGTACAATCCATGATTCTATACGACTTGCCCTTTAGTGAGTAGCCGAACAACCCAGTGTTTACTCCTGTATTGCGTTTATTCTGCAACTATACTAGCTTTATGCTGGAGACTGAGTTGGTTGCTCCAAATATAAGATGAAGTGACAGGGCCATCTCAGCTTTGCTGTGCTTTTGCTTTCTTTCTTTTTTAATGGATGCTGGGCCTCTGCAGATAGTAGATAACTCTTGGGTTGTCTGAAACAAGAAGTGAGAGGAAAGCATTATGGTAGATGGGTTGGATATGAAGCAAGACGTCTGTGGTCACACCATCATCAGCTTTCTCAGCATACCAGGTAATAGGATGAGGATCTGCTGTGATTTGAGAAGTAGCTTGAGGCATGGACATAACACTACATGAGGCCATTCCTGCCTGGCAGTAAAGAGTTGACTACATTAGTTCCGTTTTCCAACATTTGGCCCATAACCTTGGAGATTTTGGAAACATAAATTAATATTTAAATATTGTTTAAATGTTACAAGAGTTTCTGACTTAGCTCCCCTTTCAAGCAGTGAATTGAAATACCTTCCACTCTTTCAAAATGTTACTTCTCAACTCTCCTGTTAACCTTCTGCCTCATACCTTAAATCTAAACGCCTGATTTTTGATTTCTCAACTAATGGAAAAAGTGACTTTCTATTCATGTAATCCATGCCCCTCATAATCTTACACATCCCTGTTTGGTCCTCTTCCTCTTCCAGTTGACCCAACAAAAACAGCCAGAGGCTATCCAATGTTTCTTCATTGCTTAGACATTCAAGTCCAGGTAAACCTCCTCAGGCCTTCTAGCACAATCACATCCTTTGTATCATGTGGTGATCAGACCTGCATGCAGTAGTGCCCTAACTAGGATGTTATAGAATTGCAGTATAATCTTGCTCTTGTAGTATGTGCCTCAGTTAATAAAAATAAGCATCCCATTTGTCATCTTCACTACCTTATCTGCCTATACTACCTTCAGGGATCTGTGGATATGCATAGATTCACATATATTTATTTCTGATTTTCAGTACTTTTCAAGATTCTAATATTTATAGTATAAGCTCTTGCCTAGTTAGCCCTTCCCAAGAGCATGATGTTTAACTTTTCCGGGTTGATTTCAATTTGTCACTGCTCTGCTGACCTGATAAGTCTACTGATATCCTCCTACAGTTTATGGTTATCCTCCTCACTGCTTAAAAATCCTATAATTTTTTTGTGTCAACCACAAACTACTTGATCATGCCCAAAATCATTGTTACTATTGATAAAAGTACTGTAGAGGAGTATTTCTGGATTGTGTACAGGATAGTTTTCTGGATCAATATATTGAAGAAAGAAAAATAGATGAAGTATAATGTGGATCAGTGTGAGATTATTCATTTTAATGGCAAAACAAGAGGGCAGATCTTTCTGTTTACTGTAGATAGGTTAAAAAAGTGTAGGGGGTGCAAGGGGATGCATTGCCAGCGAAGGTGGTAGAGGTGGGCACGATAGTGTCATTTAAGATGTATCTAGACAGATACATGAATGGGAAGGGAGCAGAGGGATACAGATATTAGAAAATAGGCGATAGGTTTAGATAGAGGATCTGGATTGGCACAAGCTGGGAGGGCCGAAGAGCCTGTTCCTGTGCTGTACTTTTCTTTGTTTTTGAGACCTGGGTGTCCTTGTACATCAGTTGAAAGTAAGCATACTGTGTTATTAACCTCACCAAACCCCCTTAAAATATATCAAAGAGATAGCTTAGGTCCTAACTTTTTTATTTTATTGAAAGGAAAGTGTAAGGTGCTGTGTTCCAGATGTCATCAGTTAGTCCATACTAGGCTTTAAGCAAAGCATGGATTCTGGATTACTGGACATACTTGATTCTAATTTAACTGCGAATCATCAACTGTTTCAATATAGCAGCATAAGAACGTAAGAACTAGGAGCAGGAGTAGGCCATGTGGCCCTTCGTGCCTGTTCCACCACTCGATAAGATCATGGCTGATCTTTTCATGGACTCGCAACCACTGACCCACCCTCTCACCATAACCCTTCATTCCTTTATTGTTCAACAAAAACGATCTTCGCTTTAAAACTGTTTATTGAAGTAATGTCAACTGCTTCACTGGGGAAGGAATTCCATTGATTTAAAACCCTCTGCAGGAAGAAGTTCCTTCTCAATTCTTCTAAATCTGCTTCCTCTAATCTTGAGGCTATGCATTTTTCTTAGTTTCATCTACGAGTGGAAACATCTCTTCTTCTATCTTATCTATTCCCTTCATAATTTCAAATATTTCTCCCTCATTCTTCAGAATTCCAGTGTATATAATCCCAGCCTACTCAGTTCGTCCTCCTAAGCCAACCCCCTCAACTCTGGAATCAACCTAATGAACCTCCTCTGCACCCGCTATAGTGCCAATATATCCTTTCTCAAGTAAGGTGACTCCACTCCAGGTGTGGCTTCACAAGCACCCTATACAGTTGCAACATAACCTCCTGCTTTTAAACTCAATCCCTTTAGCAATGAAGGACAAAATTCCATTTGCCTTCCTAATTACTTGTACCTGCAGACCAACCTTCTGTGATTCATGCCAGATCCCTCTGCACAGCAGCATGCTGCATTCAAGTAATAATCTTTTTTACTATTACTCCTACCAAAATGGACGACTTCGCATTTATTAACATTGTATTCCATCTGCCAGACCTTTGCCCACTCACTTAAAGTAAATATGTTTCTCTGCAAAGTTTCACAGTCCCCTGCACACTTTGGTCTGCCACTCATCTTAGTGCCATCTGAAAACTTTGACCCACTACACATGGTCCCCAACTCCAAATCATCTATATAAATTGTGAATAATTGCAGTCCCAACACTGATCACTAAGGCACACCACTAGTTACTGATTGGCAATCAGAATAGTGCTCATTTATCCTCACTCTTTGCTTCCTGTTAGTCAACCAATCCTCTCTCCACGCTAATACTTTACCTGTAATGCCACGCATCTTTATTTACGCAACAGCCTCTTGTGCGGCACCTTGTCGAAGGCCTTTTGGAAATCTAAGTGCATCACATCCACTGGGTCCCCCTTGTCCACATAATGTGTTCATAGAATTTGAAAAGATTCGTAAAGCATGAACTGCCCTTTTTGAACCTGTGCTGAGTCTGCCCAAAAGGACAATCTCTATTGAAATGCCTTGCTATTTCTTCCTTGATAATAGACTCCAGCATCTTTCCCACTACAGAGGTTAAGCTAACCAGTCTATAATTCTCCATCTTTTGTTTACCTCCCTTTTTAAACAGTGATGTCACATTTGCTGTATTCCAATCTTCTGGAACTGCCTCTGAGTCCAGTGAACTTTGGAAAATTACCACCAGTGCCTTGTTATTTCTCCAGCCATCTCTTTTAGTACCCTGGGATGCACTGTATCAGGGCCAGGGGACTTGTGTATCCTTGGCTCCATTAGCTTGCCCAACACTAACTCTACAGTAATAATGACAGTTTCCAGGTCCTCACCCACCTTCGTCTCTTTGTCAATTACAGGCATGTTATCCATGTCCTCCACTGTGAACACCGACACACAATACCTGTTCAATGCCTCTGCCATTTCATCATATCCCATACTGAAGTGTCCCTTCTCATCCTCTAAAGGACCAATGTTTACTTTAGCCATTCTTTTTTGTTTTAAATATTTATAGAAACATTTTCTATCTGTCGTTATTTTCTGTGCTAGTTTTTTTTCTGATCTTCTATCTTTTTTTTGTTGCACTTTTTGTGGCTTTCTGTTGACCTATAAAGCCTTCCCAATCTTCTAGATTCCCGCTGGTCTGGGCCACTTTGTATGTCTTCTCTTTCAATTTGATAGCCTCCCTTATTTTCTTAGACACCCATGGCAGATTACCCCGTTTCTTACTGAGCCTCATTTTCACTGGAAAATACTTTTGCTGAGCATTTTGAAAAATTGCTTTGAAAGATCTCTATTGTTCATCAACTGTCCCACCATAAAATCTTTGTTTCCAGTCTACTTTAGCCAAGCTCTCCCTCATCCTGTTGTAGTTTCCCTTGTTTAAGCACAGCACCTTGATGTTGGGATTTTTATCTTCACACTGTCCATCTCTATTCTAAATTCAACCATACTGTGATCACTCCTTCCAAGAGAATCCCTAATGATGAGGTTAATTATTCCTATCTCATTACACAGCACCAGGTCTAGGATAACTTGCTCCCTCGTCAGTTCCATTACATACTGTTCAAGAAAACTATCGCTGAAACACTCAACAAACTCCTCCTCAAGGCTATCCTGACTGAGCTGGTTTGACCAATCAACATGTAGATTAAAATCCCCCATGATAATTGCCATACTATTTTTAAAAGCATTAGTTATTTGTTTGTTTAATGCCTACCCCGTTTTGATGATATTATTTGGTGGCATTTCATAACCACACTGGTGACAAAGACAGATTCAGCAAAACTGGAGGAAAGAGCATCCCAGACTGGGTTTTGTGTAATCAGAAAGGAATGATTGGCAATCCACCCTTATGAAGTCCCTTGGGAAGAATGACTGTAATGCAATAGAATTCTTCATTAAGATGGAGAGTAATCACTTGATTTTGAGACTGCGATTGTGAATCTAACTAAAGGAAACAATGAGTTATGAGCTGCTGCAGTAGGAATGTTACTGGAAAGGATGATGATGGAAAGGCTGTGCCATCATTTAGGGACTGCATGCAGAAACTAGAACAATTGTTTATTCTTGTGTGGCACATAAGTTAAATGGGAAAGGTGGCCTGACCCTGACTACAAATGAAATTAGGGATAGAATTAGATCCAAGGAATGGATATAAAAATTTGGTCAAAAAACACAGAGCTGAGATTTAGGAGCTGTTTGGATTTCAGCAAAGGTGTAGAAAGGGATTCATTGAGAGAGGAAAAATAGAGTACCAGAATAATCTTGCAGGGAACATACAAAAATAATTGTAAAAGCTTCTATAGGTATGTAAAGAGAAGAATATTAGTGAAGACAAATGTAGGCCCCTTAGGTTCAGAAACAGGGGAAGCTACAATGGGAAAATAAAAGATGGCAGACAAATTAAAACATATTTTGGTTCTTTCTTCACAAAGGAGGACACATATAGCATCCCAACAATGTCAGGAATACATCATCTAGTGAGAGGGAAAAACTGAAGAAAATCTGTGTTGGTAGTGAAATAGTGTTGGGGGAACAGATCGGATTAAAGGACAATAAATCTCTCAGGCCCAATAATCTATATACCAGATTATTTGAAGAAGTGACCCTACAAATGGTGGATACATTGGTGATCAATAAGTCATGAGTTGCTGCAGTAGGAACGCTACTTGAAAGGATGATGATGGAAAGGCTGTGCCAGTATTCAGGGACTGCATGCAGAAACTAGAACAGTTGTTCATTCCTGTGTGGTACATAAGTTAAATGGGAAAAGTTGCCTGACCCTGGCTACAAATGAAATATAATCTTTCAAGATTATATGCAGACTCTGGAACAATTCATGTGAATTGAAGAGTAGCTAATGTGACCCCAGCATTTAAAGAGGAAGTAAAGAGAAGAAGGAAAATTATAGGAAAGGGAAGTAGGCCAAATGCTAGTATTCTTTACAAAAAGTTTAATAGATGAGCACTTAGAAAACAGTAACAGAATTGAATAGAGTAAGCCTCAATTTGCAAAAGGGAAACTGTATTTGACAAATCTTCTAGAATTCTTTGAGATTGTAATTAAGGGTAAAGTCACCATTGTCCTACTAGACCATAAGACTGGTCTCTCATTCAAACTCAACTAGTGGAGTTGATAAGGCAAGCCAGTGGTTTACTTGGTCTTTCAGAAGATTTTCAATAAGGTCCCATATGAGAGATTAATGTGTTAAAATTAAAGCACATGGAATTGGGGCTAGTGTACTAACATGAATAGGGAAAAAATTAGCATTGAAGATGCTGGCGATCAGAGTCGAAAAGTGTGGTGCTGGAAAAGCACAGCAGGTCAGGCAGCATTTGAGGAGCAGGAGAATCGACGTTTCGCGGATAAGCTCTTCATCAGAAATGAGGGGGTGGCCCAAGAGGTCTGAGAGATAAACACCCATTTATTTCTCGACCCTTGGGCAACCCCCTCATTCCTGATGAAGAGCTTGTGCTCACAATATCGATTCTCCTGCTCCTCGAATGCTTCCTAACCGGCTGTGCTTTTCCATCACCACACTCTTCGACTACTAACATGGATAGACAACTCATTAGCAAAAGGAAGCAAACTGTAGAGGTAAATGGGGGGGCTTTTTCTATCTGGCAGACAATGACAAGTGGGGTACTGCACGATCGATGTTTAGATCCAGCTGTTCACAAGATATATTAGTGATTTAGATGAGCAAGCTAAATGTAATATCGTAAAGTTTGCAGTTGACACAAAGATGAGTGGGAGGCTGCAGAGTGTAGATTGAACAAATTAAATTGGCAAATGCATGGCAGATGAAGTATAATGTGGATCAATGTGAGTTTATTTATTTTAGTAGCAAACAAGAGGGCAGATCTTTCTTCTTAATGTCAATAGATTAGGAAAGAATAAGGGGTGCAAGGAGATCTGGGTGTCCTTGTACACCAGTTGAAAGTAAGCTTATCTTATTATGGAACTGACTAAATACCCTTAAAATATTTCAAGGAGACAGCTTAGACCCTGACTTTCTATTTTTTTATCGGAAAATTTATGGTGCTGTGTTCCAGATGTGATCAATTTTATTCCACTACTAGGCTTTAAGCAAAACGTACTTAATTCTAATTTAACTACTAATCATCAACTGTTTCCATATAGTAGCATCCCATAAACACATTGGTGGCAAAGACAAATTCAGCAAAACAGATTTCCCTGATTTGCAATCTTCTCCAGTCAAGGAGAAAGGAAAAAACAGATGCATGAATCTAGTAGCAGAGTGAGAGAACTCAAGCTTTTTGTAGTAGCAGAGAGGCAGCTGTATCTAGCAGCTTCAATTCCAAAATCCTGATTTCAAGACCCTTGGTCTATGTGAGCCTGATTCTATCCACTCATGTAGAGAGTGAGGACTGCAGATGTTGGAGAGTCAGAGTCAAAAAGGGTGTCGCTGGAAAAACAGCTGGCCAGGCAGCATCCAAGGAGCAGGAGATTCAACATTTCGGGCATAGGCTCTTCATTAGGAATGTGATGAAAGGCCTCTGCCCAAAATGGTGACTGTCCTGTTCCTTGGATGCTGACTGACCTGCTGTGTTTTTCCAGCATCACCCTTTACGACACCACCCACTAATGCTTCATTTGTCCGATTTGAAAAAAATCCAAAGCAATTTATTCTGTTCTCCATGCTTAGACATATTAGACCAGATTTACAACACCATGCTTCAAGAGAAACAGGACAGAGCAAATCCCTCTTACACCATCTAATAGAAACCTATAAAGGTCTAAGAGGACTAGATAAGGTAAATGAGGAAAGTGTATTTCCAATGTCTGGGGAGTCTAGAACCATAGGTCACACTTTAAAGATACAAGACAGGTCATTTCAAGCTAATATTTGGAGTATTTTCTTTACCTGGACAGGGGTGAAGCCAAATAACTGAATTTTCAAGAGAAGGTTAAATATAGTTCTTTGGGTTAAGGGGGTAAAAGGGTTTGTGCAGAAAGTGGGAACAAGGTACTGCTCCTTCTGTTTTCTATGTTTCTTTAGAGATGGGTAGTGATTGGAAGACTTCGGTGGATTGCTCCAAAAGGCATAGTGAAAAAGTAAAGGAGTTAACTCCTGCAACCCTCTCCTTAATGATTAGTGAAGCCAAGTTTCACTTTGGGCATTGGATTCTTCTCTCATGGGGAACCTCCCGATGAAGGGTCTCAATTGGTCCACAGATAGGCCAAATTCACAATGTCTTTTCACTACTTTTTAAATTGCATGAGGGTGTGAGTGGATGGGTTGGCAGCCTAAAAGTCCCTTTCCTGGCATGGCCTCTCCTCTAGTTATTCTTGCACTATCCATGGGAACAAGTTATCTTTTTCTACCCAATCTGAACCAATTGCAATCTTATAGACTTTTCCTCAATCAGAGATGGTCAAAAATCATACAACACCAGGTTATAGTCCAACAGGTTAATTTGAAAACACTAGCTTTCAGAGTGCTGCTTCATTGGGTGTTAGTGAGAGAGGAAGACCTTAGACACAGAACTTATAAGGGAAATATCAAAGGGTCACACGACTCAAGCAAACGAATTGAATACACATAAGATGGCCCTCAAATCTTTAATCAGTGAGAATGGAGGTGTTGGTTTCAATTGATTTATATTCACATCCCAGAATTTCTTTCAAGTCACTGCCCTGAAACAACTTAAGATGCTGTCAATGTAAAGGAGGTGACGCCTCTGGTCAGACAATATATTTTAGCTGTGAGATCTTAGGAGTTCATAAAATGCCATATTAATCAATCAAAACTTGCACCTCCATTCTGACTGATTAAAGGTTTAAGTTTTACCTTATGTGTTCAATTCGTTTGCATAAGTTGTATGATCCTTTGATCTTTTCCTTATAATTTCTGTGTCCACGGTTTTCCTCTTTCACTAACACCTGATGAAGGAGCACCATTCCAAATAAATGTGTTGGACTATAACCTGGTGTTCTGTGATTTTTAACCTTGTCCAACCCAGTCTGACACCAGCACCTCCACATCATGGCTCATTCAGAGATGTTTTTGCGCATCGCTGGAACAGGTAGGACTTGAATCCAGGTATCTGATCCAGAGGTAGGGATACTGCCATTGCATCACAAGTGCTTTAACACTGCAGAGTACCTCTATGCAGCTGCTGTTCAATTTCCTTTGGTCTAAAGGCAACAATCCTAATTTTTCCAATTTTATTCTGAAGCTAACCCCTGGACGCATCTGATAAATATACTATTTACCCTTTCAAGCACTCTGACATCCATCTTGAAATGTTTTGACCAAAACTTTGCACAGTACTCTATGTGCCTATTTAATGCTTTAAACTGATTTTACCTATGATTCAGTTGAGGAGCTGAAAAGGCCTTTAAAAGGATCCAAAGTCAGACTCCATATTCTGATTTCATAATAAGAGACTTTAAATAATTAACTAGCATGCAGGAGACATCTCTCCAAATCACTTTGCTGGTGTGAACCAGTGCAAAGGATGTTTTAGGTGCGATTGTTGGTAGTGGAATGGAACAACAGGTTGAAGAATGAACAAAGACTGACTTCCTCCTCACCGATAATACAATTGTTAATTGCTTACTTGTCTTTAGAACTAGAGATTAGTGATATCTTTGTAATTCTACCTGACCATGAACTTGTAAGGAAAAGGCTGAGAGGCAACCCTTTATTCAGGAAAAGAATACAGCCAGGAAAGAACAGGAAAATATCTTCAGAATTTTTGTAATTGTTAGTTAATTTACTTGCATTGTCACACATTCTACTTTGCTGACCTGAACTGCCATGTCTTAAAGTTATTTCGTTTTACTTGTTGCTTAACTACTAAATTCCTTAAATATATAATCTTAAAATTGCTCTCCTTATGTTGATTTTTCTCTTCTCTTATCCTACTAACTGGCGCTTTCAGTTAATCCATAAATAATACATTGTTCTAATTTACAGCAATTTAGAAACACTCCCTAATGGTAATTCCTTATCATCCAAAGTATTCACTGATCTCCTATGACGTCTCTCAGATTTTTCTTTTACCCAATTCTGTGCAGCCGGTTGCAAGCAGCTGAATGTGCTTGATATTTTAGGTCCTAGGCTCAGATAACTAGGCCTTGAGCCTCACCTGTGATGTATATTCTCCCGCTCAGCGCTATGCTCTCAAATGTCAATTGCTACCTTAGCTCCGAGGTAAGTTACAAAATGTAAGGACCAAGCAACATCTCTGTGTTCACATCATTCAGTTTAGAGAGGCTTTTGAGCCAAATTTTCAGATGTTGTGTTGAGTTTTAGACAAGTGGGACTATCTGTCAGTTGTAAACTCATCCAGTGGAAAGGAATTAATTCCTGTACTGAAATGATTCCTTTGACTTCAAGCGTTGTTACTGCCATTGCTGCTAGAAAGCCAGTTACTGAAGTTCCTCCAATTTTTTTTCTCATTCTTTGTTGATGAAATATATAACACTTGCGTCAGGATATTATTTGTCTCTCATTATTCATGCTGTTGTTGTCAAGCATTTCTCCATCTGCAATCATAATCTCAAAACAGGTAAGCTGTCTTGACACTTAAAGCAGTTTGAAAAATTAGACAGTTTGTGAATTGATTAAAATTAACTTGTGTTTTTTTTTATTTCAGACACTTGCTCCGCATAAGCAAAGGACATCAGAAGTAGCAATGTTTGTAACTAGTACAGAAAGACCGGCAACAAAGACTGCTTGTACACCAACAATAGTAAATTGTAAGTTTGACCCTACATGTTATTCAGACTCAAAAAAATAAAGTTTTGAAAGCTCTCTTTGTTTCAAAATTAAACAAGATAAACACAAAACTTAATTTGAGTATAAAATCGTCTTTTCAAGTAAATTAATACAAATTCTTTCAGCAATTCATGAAACCGCATATCAGAGTCAGTTAAGATCTGAAAAGACATGACTGGAAATTTTGGTAATTTAAAAGAGGTAGAGGGACCTGGGTGTTTATGTGCACAAGTAACTAAAAGTAGCAGGACAGGTTGAGAGAGCAACTACTAAAGCATTCAGCATCCTTGGCTTTTTAATAGGATCAGAAATTAGAAGAACAAGGGAGTGATGTGGAATTTGGAGTCACAGCATGGAAACAGACCCTTTGATCCAACTTTCCCATGCTCACCAGATATCCTGAATTAATCTAGTATCATTTGCCAGCATTTGGCCCAAATTCCTCAACTCTTCCCATTCATATACCTATTCAGATGTTTTTTAAATATTTTAATTGTACCGCTCTCCACCACTTCCTCTGGCAGCTCATTCTATACATGCACCAGCCTCTGCATGAAAAAATTGCCCCTTAGGTTCCTTTTAAATCTTTCCCCTCTCACCTTAAACCCATGCGCTCTGGTACAGGCGATCTGTTAGACTTCATCGAGAGTACTGTGTACAATTCTAGGTGCCGCATCGTAGGAAGGATGTGAATGCATAGGCAATTTACAAGAATGATTCTAGGCAAAAGAAATTTAAGTTAAGAGGATAAATTAAGGAACACACAACAGCATAAGAATAGGCCCTTTAGCTCACCATATCTGTGCCAACGATGATGTCATTCTAATTTAATCCCATCTGCCTGCACATACAAACCCTCTATTCCCTGCCTGTTCATATGTCTGTCTTAAATGTTGCTTTCCTGTAACCTTCTACCACCTGCTCTGTCTTCATGCCTCTTATAATTTTGTCAACTTTTATCAGGTCACCTTTCATCCTCTGCACCCTAGTGAAAGCAATCCAGATTTGCCTAACTGCTGCTTAGAACTAATGCACTCCAATTCAAACATCATCATCGTAAACCTCTTTTGAACCCTCTCAAAAGCCTCCACATGCTTCCTGTAGTGTGGTGACCAGTACTCCAAATGTGTATCTCCAACTCAAGTCTTATACTGCTGCCACATGACTTGTCAACTTCTATACTTAATGTCCCAACCAATGAAGGCAAGCATACAGTATGCCTTCTTTACCATTGTATCCACTTGTGTCCCCAGTTTCAGAGAGCTACTGGATTGTATCCAAAATTCTTCTGTATAAGGTATTCTAAGAGTCTTGCTATTTACTGCATATGTTCCCCTTGGATTTTCCCTCTCAAAGTGTATTCACCTCACACTTATCCAGACTAAGCTTCATCTGCCATTTATTCATCCAATTTTCCTATTGATCTATATTCTGCTGTATCCTTCCTCACTATCCACAATGCAACAATTTTGTGGTGGAGGCTGGTACAATTGCAACATTTAAGAGTCATTTGGATGGGTATATGAATAGGAAGGGTTTGGAGGGATATGGACCAGGTGCTGGCAGGTGGGACTAGATTGTGTTGGGATATCTGGTCGGCATGGACGGGTTGGACTGAAGGGTCTGTTTCCATGCTGTACATATCTATGACTCTGTAAGGTGCTCTAAGAGCCTTGCTACTTCATATGTTCCTCTTGCATTTTCCCTCTCAAAGTGCATTCACCTCACACTTATCCAGACTAAACTTCATCTGCCATTTATTCACCCAACTTTCCTATTGATCTATATTCTGCTGTAACCTTCCTCACTATCCACAATGCAACAAATTTCATGTCAGCTGCAAAGTAGTTGAAACTGTTCTTGGAGCAAAGGAGGCAAAGAGGAGATCTGACAGGTTTTCAAAATCATGAGCAGCCTGCATAGAGTATTTTGGGAGAAAATATTGCTGTATGGAGAAAGATCAAGAATTACTGAGCACAGATCTATAGTGATTGGCAAAAGAAGCAAATGCAGAGTGTGAATTTTTTTGTCCCACAGCCTGTTGTTAGGGTGTGGAATGCACTGTTTGGAAGTGTGGTGGATGCAAGTTCAATTATTATACAAGTTCAATTATTATTTGGATAAAATTAATGTGTAATGATGAAAAAGAAGATTAGCACGAGGCTGTAAGCTCATCTGCCTTACATGTTATATTCTCCTTGCATTGAAATAAATATACTTCAGACTGCCAGTCATGCTGTATTCATTAACCTGGCCCTGCCTGTTGTTCCTATTAGACTTAGTTAATTTAACTTCTACATTCTCTTTGATCACTCCACATGCTGATTTATTGCTCTTGTTCCTAACTCCTGTCACACCAATTTAAACCCTCCTGAGTGGCGCTAGCAAACTTCCCTGCAAGGATAATGGTGCCCCTCCAGTTTAGGTGCAAGCTGTCCTTCAAGAACATGTCCTTTCTGCCTTGAAAGGGATCCCAAAGATCTAGATATTTGAAATCCTCCCTCTGAAAACAGCTCTTTGGCGATGCATTTAAACATATTATCATTAGAAATTCATTAGAATCTGTACAGTGTGGAAACAGGCCCTTCGGCCCAACAAGTCCACACCGACCCTCCGAAGAGTAACCCACCCAGACCTGTTCCCCTGCATTACCCCAGACTAATGCACCTAACCTCCACATCCCTGAACACTATGGGCAATTTAGCTTGGCCAATTCACCTAAGCTGCACATCTTTGGATTGTGGGAGGATACCGGAGCACCCGGAGGAAACCCACGCGGACATGGGGAGAATGTGCAAACTCCACGCAGACAGTGGCCCGAGGCAGGAATTGAACCCGGGTCTCTGGTGCTGTGAGGCAGCAGTGCTAACCACTGAGCCACCGTGCCGCCCCTACTTCTGTAGTCAGTAGTATGTGGTTCAAGGAGTAAATCTGAGATTACAGCCCGAGACGTCCTACTTTTGACATAACTCCCTTAATTCCCTTATTAGGCCTTCATCTCTCTTCTCTCTCTCACGTTAGAGTTGTTCTTGTACTGCTTTTACTCTTCTGTGGGGTGGCTCAGTGGTTAACCCTGCTACCTCCGGGTTCAGTTCTACCCTTGGGCAACTGCATGGAGTTTCTACATTCTCCCCATATCTGTGTGGGTTTTGGCTGGGTGCTCCAGTTTCATCCCACAGTCCAAAGATGTGTAGATTAGGTGGATTAACCATGATAAATGCAGGGTTGCTGGTAGGGTGGTGCGGCTGGTTGGGATGCGCTTCAGAGGGTCGTTGTGGACATGTTGGGCCAAATAGCCTGCTTCCACACTCTAGGGATTCTGTGATTCCTCCCTACCTTTGTTCTGTTCTTTTAAGTGTTATTTCTACAGCACCACTTTGTTTTGATATAATGAGCTCACCTCCTGTAATGATTGTAACAAGGTCAGCCAGGTGGACCTCATAGAATATGAGTTCCTTTATTGGACCTGGTACAATCTGGGAGTTCTGGATGAGAAATATAGACAAAAATAGGCAGGAGGTTTGCTGGTGCTCTTTGGGAGGCTTTAAACTAGATTGGCAGGTGAGGGGGGATCCTGAGCAATGGATCAGATGATGGAGTACGTGGTGAATAGCCAGATAGACCATGCAGAGAGTCTGTGAAAAAGCCTTGGTGGGTAGGATTAAAGAAAACCCTAAGGCATTCTACACTTACTTGAGGATGGCCAGACTGAGGGTAGGGCCGATCAGGGATAGTGGAGGACACTTGCACTTGGAGTTGGAGGAAGTAGGGGAGGTCTTTAATGAATACTTTGCTTCAGTGTTCACTACTGAGAGGGACCTCGACGTTTCTGAGGACAGTGTGAAACAGACTGATATGCTAGAACAGGTTCGTGTTAGGAAGAAGGACGTGCTGAAAATTTTGAAGAATGTAAGGATCAATAAATCCCCTGGGCCAGATGGGATATACTCTAGATTACTACAGGGAGGAGATTGCCGTGACTTTGGCAATGAACTTTGCATCCTCACTGTTAAATGAAGTAGTACCAGATGGTTAGAGGATGGCAAATGTTATTCCCTTGTTCAAGAAAGGGAATAGGGATAATCCTGGGAATTACAGATCAGTCAGTCTTACATCAGTTGTGTGCAAAGTATTGCAGAGGATTGAGAGTCAGGATTTATGATTACTTGGAAAACCATAGTTTGATTAGAGATAGTCAGCATGGCTCTGCGAGGGCAGCTCATGCCTCACAAACCTTATTGAATTCTTTGAGGCTGTGACAAAGCATGTTGCTGAGGGTAGAACAGTGGGTATGGTGTATGTGGATTTTAGAAAGATGCTTGATAAGGTTCCCCGTGGTAAGTTCGTTCAGAGAGTAAGGAGGCATGGGATACAGGGAAACCTGTCTGTTTGAATACAGAATTGTCTGGCCCATAGAAGACAGAGGGTGGTAGTAGATGGAAAGTATTCAGCCTGGAGCTCGGTGACCAGCTGGGATCTATTCTGGGACCTCTGTTCTTTGTGACTTTTATAAATAACTTAGATGAGGAAGTGGAAGGATGGGTTAGTAAGTTTGCTGATAACATGAAGGTTGGTGGAGTTGTTGGAGGGCTGTTGTAGGTTGCGGTGTGCCATTGACAGGATGCAGATGGAATTCAACCTGGAAAAATGCGAAGTCATTCACTTTGGAAGGTCGCATTTGAACGCAGAATACAGGGTTAAAGGCAGGATTCATGGCAGTGTGGAGGAACAGAAGGATCTTGGAGTCCGTGTCCATAGATCCTAAAGTTGCCACCC
Source organism: Chiloscyllium punctatum (assembly GCF_047496795.1). NCBI lineage: Eukaryota > Metazoa > Chordata > Chondrichthyes > Orectolobiformes > Hemiscylliidae > Chiloscyllium > Chiloscyllium punctatum. The sequence continues at coordinate 55,573,348 of NC_092775.1, forward strand.
AGGTTGATAGGGTTGTTAAGAAGGTGTATGGTATGTTGGCTTTCATTAGCAGGGGGATTGAGTTTGAGAGCGAGAAGGTTAAGCTGCAGCTCTGTAGAGTCCTGGTGAGACCACACTTGGAATATTGTGTTCAGTTCTGGTCGCCTCATTATAGGAAGGATGTGAAGCTTTAGAGAGGGTGCAGAGGAGATTTACCAGAATGCTGCCTGGACTGGAGGGCATGTCTTATGAAGAATGGTTGGGTGAGCTAGGGGGTGAAAAAGCATGAGAGGTGAATTCATAGAGGTGTGCAAGATGTTGAGAGGCATAGATAGATAGACAGAGACATTTTCCCATGACGGTAATGTCTATCAGAAGGTGGCATAATTTTAAGGTAATTGGAGGAGGGATGGGAAAATGTCAGAGGTAGGTTCTTTACACAGAGTGGTGGGTGCCAGCAGTGGTAGTAGAGTCAAATACATTTGCGACATGTAAGCGATTCTTGGATAGGCGCATGTAAGTTATTACAGTGAAGGTTATTCAGGTTAGTCTGATGTTAGAGTAGGATAAAAGGCAGACACAAGATCAAGGGCTGAAGGGCCTGTGCTGTACTCTATTGTTTTATGTTCTATGAATGTCAGAGGTATTGTTCACTCAGAGCTGGCTCTGAGAAAATCAGATCACTGTCAAGAACTCTGCGTAGTAAATAAAGGGTGAGTTACTGACAGGGTATACCAGCATCTCCGGAGTTTTATCAGTCCTACTGAGAGAAAAGCTTGCTCCTGAAGAAATTTGCTCACAACAGTTGTCATAACTTGGGTTAAGTATTTCTGGCAGCATGCTATTATTTGGAAAGCTTGACTTATTCAATCCTGCCGGTGAAGACTGGGATCAATATGTGAAGAGACCATTTGGATTCTGAAAAAGACTCAGAGGATTGGAATGTTGACCTATTGTAGCACTCTTATTTAAAAAGGGAAGGAAACAAAAATAAAAGTAGCTATAGTCCAGGCAGCTTAATATCTACTTTTGGGAAAATCTTAGAGCCTATTACAAAGGATGTAATGGGAAAGCATTTAGAAAATCAAAATATAATTAAACAGAGTTAGCATAGCTCTAGGATGAGGAAATTATACCTGGTAAATTTATTACAGTTTTTTGAAGAGTTAATTTACAGGGTAGAAGGTGCCATATCAAAGATTATTGCAGTCAATAAAACCTTGTGGTTAGTGGGTAACATTGCTATACATAGAAGATTGGCTGGCTTACAGCAAGCAGAGAGAGCCTTTTAAAGCTTATAGGACATCACGAGTGGTTTGCCACAGGCATTGGTGCTGGGGTGTGGACTGTTAACAATTTATCTAAACTGTCTCAATTACTAGGGATCACGAGTTCTAGGTGAGAGGAGAAATATTTAAGGGAGATATGCATGGAAAGTTCTTTATGCAGAGGGATTCTGGATTAGTGGTGCTGGAAGAGCACAGCAGTTGAGGCAGCATCCAAGTAGCTTCGAAATCAACGTTTCGGGCAAAAGCCCTTTTATGCAGAGGGAGGTGAGTGCCTGGAACGTGTTGCCAGCCGAGGTGGTAGAGGCGGGCACGATAGCCTCATTTAAGATGTATCTGGACATGAATGGGCAGGGAGCAAAAGGATTCTTAGAAATGATTGCAGAAAGTAATCAGAAAAGCTAATGTGAGGGGAATTTAATGGAATGATAAGGAGGTTATGTTTCAATTATATTTCTACTGCACTTGTTCCTTGTTCATAAGATAAAGGAAAATGGTTAGACATAATATATTTGGCTTTCCAAAAGTTAGAAGGTATCGTTCATAATGCTATTTCAAGACCCCATAATGTTCGGGCAATTAGCAAGGATTGTGGATTGACTAACAAATGGAAGACAGAAAATTAGGACAATCATGCATGCGCAGAATTTTTACAGTAAATAAGGAAGCCATTTAATTTATCATATTTAAATTAGCTCTAGAAAGAGCCATCCAACTAGACCCATGCTTCTTTCTATCTCCATAGTCTTCCAATTTAATCAGTTTCAAATATATATCCAGCTGTCTTTTGAGCTTCCTATGGAATTGGCCTCCACAACTCTTGCAGTGCATTCCAAATCCTGACAACTAAGAGTAAAAGGTTTTCTGTTATCTCACTTGTGGTTCTCTTGTTGATAATCTTGAAAATGTGACCAAATAATGGAGTCAGAATATCCTTCTTTGTCCTGTCAAAATTATTCATAATTTTGAACACATTGTTAAGGTCATCCCTTTCCTAAACTTCTCTGCTGCAAGAAGAATAAGCCCAATTTCACTAATCTTTCCTTGCATCTATAATCCCTCATTCTCTGTATTATTCTCGTAAATCTCCTTTGTGTACTCTCCATGTTGGGAGAAGATTTTTAGGTTATGTCTGAACCAGCTATACTATATATTTTCTCTTTACCATTCTGATTGTCCTCGTCATTTCCCCAATCAACTCATTGCAACTGGCCTAGTTTTCACTTGAAGAATACAATTGGCGTACATTACACTGTACATCACACCTTCCTTTTACTGTGCCATTATATTCTCTATCTCCCTTCCAAGGCATTGGTTCCTGTTTACCACTTTTGTTCGAATACACTTGGTTCTGGATGAACCATCTCTTCCTTAAATATGACTGATCATTTTATTGTGGTTTATACTGTCAAGCATTGCCTCTATTCTTGCCTTAGCTAGATCTCTTTGCATCTCACACTTCAAGATCAGTCCTCATCCTATTTAATCCACTTTTCCCTTGTGGAGGAATCAGCCTAGAGTCTTCAACAGCTCATAACTTTAATACAATGATGTATGGCAATCAGTATTACTATGATCACATTACTGAGTTAGCACTTCATTTTCATGCGCATGCCAAATATCAAACTCACCCAATCAAGAAAGGAGCATTTTCAGAATGATAACACGTAACTAGTGGAGTGCCACTGGGATTCAGTGCTTGAGCCACAATTATTGAAAATGTAATAATGAATGTCGGAAAAGAATATATTGTAATCAAGTTTGCGGATGACGCGAAAGTAGGCAGGAGGTCATATAGTGAAGATGGCACAAGGGGATATAGAAAGGATGAATGAGTGTTCACAAACTTAGTAGCTGGAATATAATGTGGCAAAATATGAGGTAATACAATTTAAAAGGAAGACTAGAGGAGCTGAATATTATTAATATTAGGAAAAGCCAGCAGAAGGCAGCAGCATGGAGGGACGTTTGGACCCTAGTGCCTGAATCACAGAAAGCAAGTATTAGGTTCAGCAATTAATAATGAAGGCAGTTGGAAAGCTGGCCTTTATTCCAAAGGGAATAGAGAATAAAATAGGGGGAGGTTTGCTAAAACTATGCTTGGCACTAGACAGACCATAGCTGTATTACTGTGAAGTTTTCTGATTCCCTTAAGAAAATACATTGGCATTGAAGGCAGTCCAGAGAAAGATCACTAGGTTGATATCGGGTATGCAGATGTTTTCTGAAAAGGTTGAGTACAGTGGACTTGTATTCATTGGAGTTTAGGAAAATGAGAAGTGACGTTATTGAAATACATAAGATTGTTAAGGGACTTGACAGGGTAGGAACAGAGAGATTGTTTCTTCTTGTGGGAGAATCGAAGACCATAATGCATAATCTCAGAGTAAGGAATTGCCCACGTAAGACAGAGGTGAGAGGATTTTTTTCCTGTCAGGGTGGTGAATATGTGTATTGCTTTACTTTAGTCAATTGTCAAGGTCAAAATATAAGCTGAAAATATGTTGTTGGAAAAGCGCAGCAGATCAGGCAGCATCCAAGGAGCAGGAGAATCGACGTTTCGGGCATGCCCGAAATGTTGATTCTCCTGCTCCTTGGATGCTGCCTGACCTGCTGTGCTTTTCCAGCAACATATTTTCAGCTCTGATCTCCAGCATCTGCAGTCCTCACTTTCTCCTCCAAGGTCAAAGTATATTCAGGCTGAGACAGACAGATTTTTAATCATTAAAGTAATTAAGGGTTTTGCAGAAAAGGCAGGAAAGTGGAGTTGAGGATTGTCAGCTCAGCTATTATCTCTGAATGGCGGAGTGGACTCACTGAGATGAATGGCCTGCTTTGCTCCTGCATCTTCGGTCTTATGGAAAGGTTAAGATTTCAAGTGATATTCTAAATTCTTGCACTTGTCAGGGTATATCTGAATATGGAATGTATGAAATAATACATTGATCTCTATAAAAGTTTCCATTCCCTATTTAACAGTGTCCATACACTTTTAGAAGCCCAGTGCTTTTGGGTGGTTCGTATCACAAATGATATAAAGCTGCAGAAATAACTATATCAGTCATTAATTCCATTTTCTTGAATCTATTATTTTCTACTTGCCAGCAACATATGCTGTTCCTTTGGCAAGTCATCACCTTTTCTCCAGTTTTCCCAGAGCCAGTTGTCTGAGTTCTAGCTATTTGCTGACAATTGCTCCTCTAATGGGGTTAGATGGACATATGAAATTGAAGCTGAAATAGATCATTTGGCGCTTCGAGCCTGCACTGCCTTTCGGTTTGATCATGGTCGATCTGTTTGTGTTTCAGATTTCACATTTCTTACTCTTACCTAACAAGAATCTATGTACTCTGCTTACAAATATTCATTGACCCTATCTCCACCTGTTGAGACAGTGTTCCTAAATTATGAATGCCCTCTGAAAAATTCTAATTTTAAATTAGTGATCCTGATTTCAGATTCTTGCATATACACTTAAGACCTTTCAGGATCTTTTACAGTTGAGTGAAGCCACCTCACGTTTTTTGAAACAAGTTCAACTTGTCCAACCCATTCTAACAAGGCAACCCACTCATTCCAAGCATTAATGGAGAAAACCTCCTATGAACTACTTCCAATGAATTTGCATGTATTCGGATGGCCAACTATGGCACTTCACATTCTGTCCAGATTCCCCCCTCTTTTTCATTGTGGACCCTTTTATCCTGCATTAAATTATGTGGAATGTCAGTCATTCATACTGCTGAAATGTGATAACACAGTGTTGTTGCAGGTCATAACAAGGCTTCATTTGTTGCTCTACAACTACACCCCTCCAATCTTACTAATTATATACTTTGCCTGAGCCCATGTCTATTGCTATGTGTCCATCCACTCCCCTCACATCTCTGGGAGTTAAAGAATAATGTTCAATAATAGGCTAGTGTCCTTTAGGAAGGACCATCTTTACCTCTCTGGCCTACATGTGATTCTAGACCAAAAGCAATGTGGTTGACTCTTAAACTTCTCTTTGGGCACTTACGGATGAGCAGTAAATGCTGGTCTAGCCAGAGATGCCCACATCCCGTAAGTGAATAAAAAGGAATGTTGTCTTGACATTACATTCCATCTCTAATATGAAGCCTTACCCACGCCTGTTAATCTCAGATGATTTGCGATATTGAAGCTGTATCCAAGGAATAGCCCAGGTTGCTAATCTCCTTTGCACCCTCCATATAGACTGCTTTTGTTAGGTTTGCAAGTTCTCCTTATGCCATAAACTGGCATAAAAACCTGACTGCTACCTACATGGATTTGCAGGCAGTCAGCATCAAACTGTGGCCTTTTCCTAATTGATGCATATTCTGACATCTCTCTGCCATCTGTGGAGACACAATGTGGTTATCATTGGACTGCAGCATATTTCATGATTTTCACATTGAATTCTTGCTTTTCCTGAGAAAATTTCCAAATAACTCTTTTTATTCCTGGTGAAAATCACCTGGTGAAATTCACGTCCGGTGAGCTTTCACAATGCTTCTCACCTTTCAATGTACCTGAAGCAGACCAGTTCCAAGTGTTCCTTTAAATATGTTTAAATGTGAAATACTGAATGATCAATTAACGTTTTATTGCACAGACTGGATTGGTGGCAAAACTTAGCAAATTACTTGGTCCCAGGTCACTGTCCCACCGATTGTAATGGTCCATCATTTTCAGCCCAATGCATTTAAACAATAAAATGCTCAAAATAACTTGAAATAACTGCACAGGGATGGGTCCCGTTACTAAGTCACCCTTTATTCATTAGTGCACAGGCTGTGACCAGTCAGCTTGGAGTCAGTCCTCAACTGAGGAGATTCTAATCTGGTTATTTTTTTTTTCTTCTGGTTATATTGGTCAGCCAAGGCGTTCCTGATTGGCCCAAGTGAACAACTCCAATCAACAACCACTTAGTTAACGAGGCCAACCTGGTCCCAATTACTCCAGTATTTCACAGAATATTTAACAACTATTGACACAGGGAGACACAAAGATATATTAACATAGATGACCAAAAGCTTGGTTAAGCAAGTCAATATTTTAATCACAGTTTTAAGATTAGGTGCTCTCAAGAAGGCAGAATAGAAAGGCAGAGAAGTTTTAGAAGAGAATTCAAGAACTTAGGACTTGAACAGTTGAAGGCATAGCCACTGGTGATGGAATCATTAAAGTCAGAGATGCAAGAGAACAGGAATGACTATTTGCATTGCTGTTTGTAAGGAAATAGTGACCAGTACTATATAATTAGCGATGAGTCTGTTACAGAATGTCAGAAGGCAGAGATTTGGTTGCAACGCTGTTAATAAAATGCATCTATCTAGTGCATTACGTAGTGAAAACAGCAGGGTGGAATTAATGTGATAGAACATAAAACATTACAGCGCAGTTACAGGCTCTTCGGCCCTCGATGTTGGGCCACCCTGAGAAACCAATCTGAAGCCCATCTAACACACACTATTCCATTATGATCTACATGTTTATCCAATGGCCATTTACATGCCCTTAAAGTTGGCGATGCTACTACTGTTGCAGTCAGGGTGTTCCACGTGCCTTCTACTCTGAGTAAAGAAACTCTAACATCTGTCCCCTATCTATCATCCCTCAGTTTAAAGCTATGTCCACTCGTGCAAGCCATCACCATCAAGGAAAAAGGCTCTCACTACTCACTATATCTAACCCTCTGATTATCTTATATGTCTCAATTAAGTCACCTCACAACCTCCTTCTCTCTATGCAAAACACCCTCAAGTCCTTCAGCTTTTCCTCATAATACCTACCCTCCATATCAGGCAACATCCAAGTCAATCACTTCTGAACCCTTTCCAACGCTTCCACATCCTTCCTATAGTGTGGTGACCAGAACTGTACGCAGTACTCCAAGTGTGGCTGCAACAGGGTTTTGTCCAGCTGCAACATGACCTCATGGCTCTGAAACCCAATCCCCCTCCCAATAAAGCTAACACACCTTCTAAAATGCCTTCTTAACAACCCTATTAATCTGGGTGGCAACTTTCAGGGATCTATGCACATGGACACAGCGATCTCTCTGCTCATCCACACTACCAAGAATCTTTCCATTAGCCCAGTACTCTGCATTTCTATTGCTCCTTCCAAAGTGAATAACCTCACACTTTTTCGTATAAAACTCCATTTGCCACCTCTCAGCTCAGCTCTGCAGCTTATCTATGTCCCTCTGTAACCTGCAACATCCTTTAGCACTATCCACAACTCCACCAACCTTAGTGTCATCACAAATTTATGAATCCATCCTTCTATGCCCTCATCCAGGTCATTTATAAAAATGACAAACAGCAGTGGCCCCAAAACAGATTCTTGAGGTATACCACTAGGAACTGAACTGCAGGATGAACATTTCCCATCAACCACTTCTTTCAGCTAGCCAATTTCTGATCCAAAACACTAAATTGCCCTCAATCCCAGGCCTCCATATTTTCTGCAATAGGCTAGCTTGGGGAACCTTATCAAACGCCTTACTGAAATCCATAAACACCATATCATCCACCTGTCACCTTCTCAAAGAACTCAATAAGGTCTGTGAGGCACGACCTACCCTTCATAAAAACCATGTTGACTATCCCTAATCAACTTATTTCTTTCTAGATAATTACAAATCGTATCTCTTATAATTTTTCCAACACTTTACCCACAATTGAAGTAAGGCTCACTGATCTATAATTACCAGGGCTGCCTCTATTCCCCTTCTTGAACAGAGGACAACATTTGCTATCCTCCAGTCTTCTGGCACTATTCCTGTAGACAGTGACAACATAAAGATCAAAGCCAAAGGCTCTGCAATCTCCTCCCTGGCTTCCCAGAGAATCCTTGGATAAATCCCATCCAGCCAGTGCGATTTATCTATTTTCACACTTGTCAGAAATGCTAACACTTCCTCCTTGTGAGCCTCAATCCCATCTAGTCTAGTCGTCTGTATCTCAGTGTTCTCCTCAACAACATTGTCTTTTCCTAGTGTGAATACTGACGAAAAATATTCATTTAGCACTTCTCCTTTCTCCTCGGAATCCACGCATAACTTCTCACTACTGTCCTTGATTGACCCTAATCCTACTCTGATCATTCTTTTATTCCTCATATACTTATAGAAAGCTTTAGGGTTTTCCATGATGCTATCTGCCATTGACTTCTGATGCCCCCTCCTGGCTCTTCTTAGCTCTCTCTTTTGGTCCTTCCTGGCTAATTTGTAACTCTCAAGTGGCCTAACTGAGCCTTCATGTCTCAACCTAATATAAGCCACCGCCTTCCTCTTAACAAGAGGTTCCCTCGCTCGACCATTTCCTCCCTGCCTGACAAGTACATACTTATCAAGGAAACACAGTAGCTGTTCCTTGAATCAGCTCCACATTTCAATTGGGCCCATTCCCTGCAGTTTCCTTCCCCATCCTATGCATGCTATATCTTGCCTAATCAGTGGTTAGCATTGCTGCCTCACAGCACCAGGGACTCTGGTTCAATTCCGTCCTCGGGCAACTGTCTGTGGGGAGTTTGCACATTCTCCTCGTGTCTGCATGGGTTTCCTCCGGGTGCTCTGGTTTCCTCCCATAATCCAAAAATGTGCAGATTAGGTGAATCGGCCATGCTAAATTGCCCATCGTGTTCAAGGATGTGTAGGTTAGGTGCATTAGTCAGGGGTAAATGGAGAGTAAATGGGTCTGGGTGGGATACTGTTTGGAGGGTCAGTGTGGACTTGCTGGGCTGAAGGGCCTGTTTCCACACTGTAGGGATTATATGAAACTTATAAAATATCGTGAAATGTGCTCCAAGGCTGAGGGGATATTCATAGCTGACAGCCACGTGGACATCACTCTCTCCCCGGAGCTCCAGTTTCTTTGTCATTGAACCCTGATTCTGACTCCGAGACTGGTAATTTTCCCCACAACAATAGTATTTTTCATGACTTTCTGTTGACCTTTAAAGATTTCCCAACCCTCCAGTTTTCTACTAAATTTTACCACTTCATATGCATCAGTTTTCAATTTGATATTCTCCTTTATTTTCTTCGTTATCCATGACTGGCCTGTAGTTTTCTCGTTTATCCCTTGCTTTCTTCTTGAATATTGGTACCACACTGACTTTCCTCCAGTTTTTCGCCATATCTCTACTAGCTAGAGAGATATTGAAAATTTTTGCAAGCTCTCCTGCTGGTGTCACACTCACAAACCTGGGATACATTTCGTCCGTCCCTGGAGATTTATCCACTTTTAATCCTGCCAAAACACTCCGAACCTCCTCTTGGTCTATGCTAATTTCTTGAACTGTATCACAGATCTTCTCCATGATTTCTATAACCATATCATCCTTCTCACTAGTGAACACCAACCCAAATTATTAATTTAGAGCCATACCTACATCCTTTGGCTTCACGCACAAATTAATTTTGTTGTCTTAACTGGCCTGCTCTGTCCCATGCATTAATGTGGACTAACCCTCTATTTCTGAACTAATTCGCAAAATACATAAATTTTTGTTAAGCCAAGGTATTAATGAATTTAGGCTGAAAGCAGATTATGAAGCTAGGCTACAGATCAGCCACGATCTCATTGAATGGTGGAACAGGTCTAAGGGATTGAATATCCTCCTCTTGTTCCTGTATGAAAAGACATCAGAATTAATCCAGAGATTATTATCTGTTCTTTGGTCTAGTTTGTAGTTCCCTAAATTCTGCTTTATTTGTCTGATGTCATTGCTACCAATATGTATCACAATCTCTGTTTTCCTCCCCTTTCAGAATGCCCTGCAGCATTTCAGTGACATTACTGATACTGGCACCAGGGAGGCAAAATTACATCCTGGAGCCTCTTTCATGGATGCAGAAATGCCTCTCCATTTCCCCTACAATTCAATCTTCTTCCACACCTTAGCTTTGCCATTCCTTTTCCACGCATTTTCTGAAGGAAACCAGCCCATGGTGCTATGAAGTTGGCAGGCCACAAGTTTCTGGTACACAGTGAACTCACCCAGCTGTAACGTAAAAGGTATACCTGTTAAAAGGGGGCCCAGCTACAGGGTAGTCCTGCACTACCTGACTCCCTCTACTCTGTCTGGTGGTCACCCATGCATCTTTGCCTGTTCAGGCAGTGTAACCACCTCACCGAATGTGCTATTCATGACTTGCACAGCTCCAGTTATGAAATGTGATTCACCAATAGCTGTACCTGGAAACACTTCTTGCACATGTGATCACCAGCGACAACTGAAGCTTCCATGATTTGCCACATTGCATGGATGGAGCATATCATGGTGTGAACTCTGCTGCCGTGATTTTTTTTTAGATTTGCTACGGTATGGAAACAGGCCCTTCGGCCCAACAAGTCCACACTGACCCTCCGAAGAATAACCCACCCAGACCCATTCCCCACCCCTACATTTATCCCTGACTAATGCACCTAACGCTATGGGCAATTTAGAAACCTATGCAGACACAGGAAGAATGTAACAACCTCCACACAGACAGTCACTTGAGGCTGGAATCGAATCCAAGTCTCTGGCGCTGTTAGGCAACATTGCTAACCACAGAACCATCATGCCGCCCCTTCTTTGTATTCTAGAATTAGACTTCCCAAAATGCAACACCTCACAGTTGCCTGGATTGAACTCCATCTGCCACTTCTTCGCCCAACTCTCCAGTCTATCTATATTCTCCTGAATTCTTTGACAGTCCCCTATGCTTTCTGCTCCTCCTCCAATCTTTGTGTCATCTGCAAACTTACTGATCAGACCAGCAATGCCCTCTTCCAGATCATTTATGTATATTACAACAACAGTGGCCCCAGCACTGATCCCTGTGGAACACCACTAGCCACCTTTCTCCATTTCGAGAAACTCCCTTTAACTAGTTCTTTATCCACCTAGCTAGAACATCCTGCACACCATGTGACTTCACTTTCTTCATTAGTTTACCATGGGGAACCTTATCAAACACCTTACTGAAGTCAATGTATATGACATCTACAGCCCTTCCTTCATCTATCAACTTGGTCACTTCCTCAACAAACTCTATTAAGTTGGTAAGGCACAATCTATACCTCACGAAACCATGTTGCCTATCACTGATAAACATTTTTTTTCCAAATATAAGTAGATTTTATCCCTCACTATCTTCTCCAACAACTTTCCAACCACTGATGTCAGGCTTACTGGTCTGTAGTTACCTGGAATATCCCTACTACCCTTCTTGTACAGGAGGATAACATGAGCAATCCTCCAGTCCTCTGGCACCTCACCTGTGTTTCATAGTATAATGGTCAAGATATCAGGTCTTTGTTTGTACAGCAAACATTACAAAATCATTGTCAGTTTCAGAGAAATGTTACAGAATTATTGTCAGTTTCAGCAGCTACGCAGAAGTCCATTGCTGCAGTAATTTGTCATGATCATTCTTCCTGAGAAGGAAGATTGTTTTCCATTATTGCAAATCTAAGCTATTAACACTTGAATATTTCTATTGAAGGTGGTGGCTGGACTCAGACACTTTGGCAGGCAGTAGACATTACTGATGTGTATTCTCTCCCCCACCTTCAATTATCTGAGTTCTGTGTCTATTGTGCTGATATCTTGTTGGCCTCAGGCAATATCTGTTATGCTTCGCTGTACTTTTCCATGTAATGGCTCAGTGGCCATCTTTGTACTTAGTGACCAACTTATGTCTCAGTGGCCATCTTGTGTCTGTGTGCCCCTTGTCAGCATGCGCTGTGTCAATTCTCACTTCACTATAAAGAAAGGTGAGATAGATTATGAGAGTAAACTAGCTCAGAAAATAAAAAATACATAAAAAAGACTTTTGTAAATATATGAAATGAAAAAGAGTGGCTAAGGTAAACATTGGCTCTTTAGAGAATGAGAAGAGGGATTTAATAATGGGAAATGAGGAATGGCCAAGGCCTTGAACAGGTGTTTTGTGTCAGTCTTGACAGTGGAAGACGCAAGTAACATGCAAATAATTGGTGACAAGGAGGCAATGGCAACTGAGGACCTGAAAACTAACATTATCACTAATGAGGCATTGTTGGACCAGCTAATGGGCTAAAGTTAGATCAGTCTCCTATCCCTGATGGAATGCACCCCAGTGTACTAAAAGAGATGGTGGGGGAATAGCAAATGTACTCGGTCGGCGGTGCAGTAGCTCAGTGGTTAGCATTGTTGCCTCACGGCGCCAGGGACCCGGGTTTGATTCCAGCCTCCGGTCACTGTCTGTGTGGAGTTTGCATATTCACCCTGTGTCTGTCTGGGTTTCCTCCTGGTGCTCTGGTTTCCTCCCACAGTCCAAAGACGTACAGATTAGGTGAATTGGCCATGCGAAATAGCCCATAATGTTCAGGGATGTGTAGATGCATTACTGAGGGGGGAATGGTCTGGGTGGGTTACTCTTTTGGAGGGTTGGTGTAGGCTGAAGGGTCTGTTTGCACACTGTAGGAATTGTTATTCCAATTTACCAAAATTCGCTGGACTCTGGGGCGGTTCCAGCAGATTAAAAAGGGGCAAGTGTGACAACACTTTAAAAAAGGAGATAGACAAAGGTAGATAACTATAGGCAAGTTAGCTTAACTATGTAGTGGGGAAAATGCTCTATGATTCTATAAGAAGGAAGAAATAGCGAGACATCTGGATAGAAATTGGCTCATTGAGGAGATGCAGCATGGATTCACGAAAGGCAGGTCATGTTTAACTAATTTACTGGAATTCTTTGAGGACGTTATGAGTGCATTGGACAATGAGGAACATTGGATTTGGTTTTCCAGAAGGCATTCAACAAAGTGCTGCACAAAACGTTGCTGCATAAGATAAAGGTGCACTGCATTACAGTAATGTATTAACATGGATAAAGGATTGGCTAACTACCAGAAAGGAAAGAATGGAGGTAAATGAGGTTTTACTGGCTGTGATCAGTGGTTAGTGGTGTGTCTCAGGGATCAGTGTTGTGACCACAATTGTTTATAATTTATGTGGATGATTTACAATGGCCAAGCAAGTGTAGTCTGTCAAAGTTCACAGATGGCACTGAGGTGAATAGTAGAACAAAGTGTATAGAGGACACGGACAGTTTGCAGAGGGATATAGGTAGGTTAAGTGAGTGGGCAAGGGTCTGGCAGATAGAGTACAGTGTTGGTAAATTTGAGGTAATCCACTCTGGTAGAAATAATAGCAAAATGGACTATTATTTAAATGGTGAAAAATTACAGCATGCTGCTGTGCAGAGGGACCTGGGTGTCCATGTGCATGAATCACAAAATTTGGTTTGCTAGTGCAGCAGGTAGTTAAGAAGATAAATGGAAAATTATCCTTTATTGCTAGAGGGATTGAATTTAAAAATAGGGAGGTTATCCTGCAGCTGTATAAGGTGCAGGTGAGGCCACAAGCTAGGAGTACTGTGGAGAAATTGAGGACTGCAAATGCTGGAGATCAGAGTTGAAGAGTGTGGTGCTGGAAAAGCACAGCCGGTCTGGCAGCATCCGAGGAGCAGGAGAATCAACGTTTTAGGCATAAGCCCATCATCAGGAATGGCTGATGCCTGAATTCCTGATGAAGGGTTTATGCCCGAAATGTTGATTCTCCTGCTCCTTGGATGCTGCCTGACCTGGAGTACCTTGTGTATAGTTTTGGTCTCCTTACTCGAGAGAGGATGTATTGTCACTGCGGGGGGTGCAAAGGAGATTCGCTAGCTTGATTCCAGAATTGAGAGGGTTGGCTTATGAGGACGGATTGATTAGACTGGTACAATACTCATTGAAATTTAGAAGAATGGTGGGGATTTTATAGAAACATATAAAATTATGAAGGGAATAGATAAGATAGAAGCAGGGAGGTTGTTTCCACTGGTGGGTGAAACTACAACTTAGGGTACATAGCCTCAAAATAAGGGGAGACAGATTTAGGACTGAGTTGAGGAAGAATTTCTTCTGTCAGTCTGTGAATCTGTGGAATTCCCTGCCCAGTGAAGTAATTGTGGCCACTTCATTGAATGTTCTTAACGCAAAGATAGATTTTTGAACACTAAAGGAATTAAGGGTTATGGGTAAGTGGAGCTGAGTACACATAAAGATCAACCATGACCTTATTGAATTGTGGAGCAGGCTCGATTGGCCAGATGGTCTATCCTTCTCCTATTTCCTATGTTCTTATGTAACCTCCATGTTGGGGAATCTATTGAAAGCAATTCTGAGGGACAGAATTTGAAGCGGCAGGGATTAGTAATTTGCACTGTATCCATTTCTTTTTCTTTCTCTTTTGTATTTTTCACATCTTCTGTCCTCTTTCTTCTTTGACCTCAGTGCAGACACGAGAGTCTGCCAGCCCAATGTGGTGGTCTTTTGGCAATACATGGTGGTCTTTTATCCCAGCGTGGCCTCAGCATGGACTTCTGCTCTCAGGTTGATTCCAGTGTAGTGTCTCGACCTCAAGAGCCTTGAGGTGAAGCCCGGTGCAGAATGGAGTCTAACTGCTAGCATGGACTGGGTTGGAAGCACTGTTGTCCTGAACTTTTTATTTCTCTATCTTTCTAATTTGTTCCTACGATCTGCAATGCTGGATTTCTATTTCTTTATTTTTCTAATTTTTTTCCAAAGAACTTGTACTGAAGAATCTGTACCTAGGTAACTAAGATGGCACCGTAAGTGGCAACTTGTAAACTTTTCCCTGTATTCATTTGAGTACATGTGATAATAAAGCTAGTTCAGTAATCAAGGTCAGTTGGCATGATTTTGTCGAGGATGTCATGTATAACCACCTTGATTTAATTTGTCAAAGAGGTGACCAGATGTGTAGATGAAGGCAATGCTTTTGATGTGACCTACTTGGACTTCAACTAGGCTTTTAATAAGGCCCTGCTTGGGTGACTGAGAGCAAAGATAAGAGCACATGGGATCCAATGAAATTTGATAACTTAGATTCACAATTAGCTGAGTGGCAAAAAGCAGACGGTGATGTTTGAGGCATGTTTTTCTAACAGAAAATCTGTGCCCATTGGGGTTCTGCAGAGGTCGTTAGATTACCTACAGTGTGGAAACAGGCCCTTCGGCCCAACAAGTCCACACCGACCCTCCGAAGCGTCACCCACCTATTCCCGTACATTTACCCCTTTACCTAACACTACAGGCAATTTAGTATGGCCAATTCACCTGACGTGCACATCTTTGGACTGTGGGAGGAAACCGGAGCACCCGGAGGAAACCCACGCAGACACGGGGAGAATGTGCAAACTCCACACAGTCAGTCACCTGAGTCGGGAATTGAACCCAGGTCTCTGGCGCTGTGAGGCAGCAGTGCTGACCACTGTGCCACCGTCCGCCCACTTGTTGGGTCCTTCTCTGTTTGTAGTTTTTATAAATGATTTAGACTTAAATGTAGAAGATTGATCAGTAGTTTGCAGGTGATAAAAAAAATTGGTGAGGTGGCAAATTGTGAGGAGGATAGCCTTAGATTATAGGAGGCCTGATGAATTGGCAAATGGACTTTAATCTTGATAAACGTGAGGTAATGCATTTTAGCAGAACCAGCAAGGCAAAGGAGTACATGATGAAGAAAACAAAGATCTATGGATGCTGGAAATCAGAAATTGTTGGAAACACTAAGTCTGGCAGTATCAATGGTGAGAGCATTAATATTTTGGGTACAGTGACCTTTAGAACATTTATTTAATATGATCGTTTATTGTTCAGTATTTTTGAGTTGAATTCCAGCAGTTGTGTTGCACTTAACATAGTGTTAACTAACTTTTTAAATTTATTGATAGCAACTCCAGCAAGAAAAAACAAAGTGAAGCCTCCTTTGGAAATGAAAAACTCATCAGGAAGAAAATCTACATTTAACATTAAAATGCAGGATGTAGAACTGGGAAACTCTGTTTATCCAGCCCCTTCTGGAGAGAGTATGAATAAGCTTTCAGAAGAAAGTAGCTTGAAGGTACAAAGTAGAACTTAAGCTTTTTACAACAAACAAGCATGACTTTGTTGTGGATGTGAAATGTTAATAACAACTTCCTTTGATGCTGCTGTAAGAAAATCTGTCAGGAGGTTTACATAGTGTGATTTATGTTCAGAGACCTTATTCTGTTATTTTGTACTTGAAGACCTATTTCAATTGTAGGGGACACATTTTTAAGGTGAGAGGAGGGAGATTTTAAAAAGACATAAGAGACAAAAGTTTTTACACAGAAGGTTGCTCATGTATGGAATGAACTTCCTGAGCAAGTGGTTGATGCGAGTACAATTACAATGTTTAAAAGACATTCAGATAGATACATGAATAGGAGAGGTTTGGAGGGATATGGGCCAGGAGTGGGCAGATGGAATAACTTAGTCAGGGGTTATGTTCTGCATGGACTGGTTGGACTGAAGGGTCCATTTCTGTGCTGTATAACTCAATGACTCTATAAGACCAGCATTTTCAACATTTTTTGCAGATAGATATATCATTTGCTCATTACAATATTTGAACAGAATCATTCTGTTTAATAGAAAAATAAAGTACTGGAGAAACTCAGAAGGACTGGCAGTTTTTGTGGAGAGAGAAACAGTGAAAGTTCCATGAGTCATATCACACTCAAAACATTAACTCTTGCTTTCACTATAAATGCTGCCAGACTTTCTGAATTTCTCCAGTGCTTTCTGTTTTTATTTTAGAATTCCAACATTTGCAGTACTTTGCCTTCATTTTGTTTAAAAAGCTATGGTTTGATGAATTGCGGTTGTGACAATGTGGAATAATTTACTGTGAATTTCTTATCACATGATTTACTCACTGATTTCTGTAGGAGTTTGTCTTGAATCACATTGATTTTTTTTTGTAGTTGGCAACAGGTACTGTCCCTCCCATCCAATAGGTCAGACCCAGTATTCTCATGTGTGGTGAAGGGATACTAATGCTGTTATGAATGTTTTAAACTGACCTGACAGGGATGGAGGCATGTTGGTGGAAGCTGGCAGGTAATATTTGAAACAAAGAATAAGTGAACAAAGAATTGGAACGACAAATAGGACTAGAGTAAGAAACAGTAAGGTAAGGTCAGAAGAGGGATTTTATTAAAGCCGAAATTAAGATTATTATGTGTGTTTGTGAATGCACACTGTGTGTAAGCAAGTTTGGCAAGAGGAAATGTGGTAACTACAATGGAAGGTTTTTTCTGGTTGTGTTGAGTTTGGTAGAATGCTTTTTGCCACATGACTAAGCAGATTATTTCACCATATCTTATCACATTTGCTACATTAATTGTCAGTGCTGCACCTATGCCATATATCATGGTTGATGCTTATCCCATCTTTCCTTGTCCCATTTCCAGGTCAACATGCCACTCAGTGGTTATTTCAGAATTCAATGGCATTACCTAGTGCCTGCGTCATTTTTAAAGGCTGTTTGTGCATCCTGATAAATACTTTCAATCTAGCATTGCCTATCATAGTTCCTGGTGTTTGCCCATACTTGGCAGGCAGGGAGTAATCAGTACTGTGCTTTGCAGTAGAATCCTATAGATCCTGCTGGGTGGAATGTTACCATTATGTAACACTCTCCTCCCTCAAGATGAGTTCCACCATATTCTCTTTGTTACCTCACATGGACTCTATCTCTGCTACGTGTACACACCTAAGGGTAGAACTTGAAATGAAAAAGGAGTAATCATCCTGTTCAAAGTGTACTTTAGACCTCGAAACTGTCAAATGAGTATAGAAGGGTGAAATAACTCCACTAAGGCTGATATCCTGTTACCAAGTCACCCTTAGTTTACATATGCATAGTACAAGACACCAACCCAGCTAGATCAGAGCCGACTCCTGGAGTGAGCAGTACCCTTGACACTCATGTTTATTTATTTACTTTTCTCTGAACCTCTCACACTCCAGATTTATTTTTTTTCTTGCACATTCCTGATTTTTTTCTCTCTTTGTTTTCTTTTTTAAACCCCACACTACCGCTTAAATGCGGTCGTGCTTATTTTGTCCCCAGCACCCACGTTATGTGTGTGCAGGTATGAGACACAAGGTGTACGAATCCTTATTCAATTTTCACCACCAGGAAGAAAGGAAACATGTGAGTGGCCAACAAGCAGTGTCCTTCACAAAAGGCAACGCTGTGTGATCAAACAGTGAAGGGGAGGGCAGGGATTAAATCAAAATAGAGTTGGATGGGGAAGTAATGCACTCCACTCCCTGCGGCGCCCACCTCTCCCTGAACAACTCCAAGGTGTTGGTGGACACCGCGTGCTCCTTCTCCAAGGACACCCGGGCTCTAACGTAACTGTGGAAGAGGGGCAGGTAGTCGGCCCTAACGACCCCCTCCACGGCCCGCTGCCTGGACCTATTTATGGCCAGTTTGGCCAGGCCCAGGAGCAGACCCACGAGGAGGTCTTCGGACCTGCCCTCCCTCCTCCGTACCGGGTGCCCGAAGATCAGGAGCGTGGGACTGAAGTGCAACCAAAAGCAGAGGAGGAAGTTTTTAAGAAAATCAAAAAGGGAGTGCAAACGCCCACACCCAATATATACATGGTCCACGGACTCCACAGCGCCACAGAACAAGCAGTTGGGCTGGGAGTCCATGAACCACCGCAATCTGCGGTTGCAGGGGACTGCTGCGTGCAGCACCCTCCACCCCAGATCCCCGAGAGAAAGGGGGAGGACTCCCACGTAGAGAGCCCTCCACTGGGGATCCCCACCGCCTGGTTGCAAATGGGCACGCCAAGGCGTGTCCGGACGGTGGATGAGGGAGAAGAGGTGGATGGTGTGCAGCAGTAGTCTATACAGGGCCTTCCTTTTAATATCCTTTAAGGGGACAAAATTAAAATTCCGGAGGCGGCTCAGGTTGTGGGGCACAGGCTCCCGCGGGAAGTACGGGACCTTGGGGCCAATGTGAAATTCCATCCGGGCTGGGGTGAGCGCGGAGACACTCATGTTTATTTTTTTAAATTTTTAAAAAAATTAACCCCCACACTCCCGCCTAACCGCGGTAGTGCTTATTTTTCCCCAGCCCCCATGTTGTGTGTGTGCAGGTGTGAGACACAGTGAGAGACACAAGGTGTACAAATCTTTATTCAATTTCCACCACCAGGAAGAAAGGAAACACCTGAGTGGCGACACTCATGTTTTTTTTTTATTTTCTTTTTTTTTAACCCCTGCACTACCGCCTAACCGTGGTAGTGCTTATTTTTTCCCCAGCACCCATGGTGTGTGTGTGTGTAGATGTGAGACACAGTGAAAGACACAAAGTGCACGAATCTTTATTCAATTGCCACCACCAGGAAGATATGAAAAATACCTGACAAGCACTGCCCTTCAAACCACAGGGCAATGCTGTGTGAGCAAAACAGTGAAGGGGAGGGTAGAGACTAAATCAAAATAGAGTTGGAGGGAGAAATGATGCACTCCACTCCCTGCGGCGCCCACCTCTCCCTGAACGACTCCAGGGTGTTGGTGGACACCGCGTGCTCCTTCTCCAAGGACACCCGGGCTCTAACATAACCCCGGAAGAGGGGCAGGCAGTCGGCCCTAACGACCCCCTCCACGGCCCGCTGCCTGGACCTGTTGATGGCCAGTTTGGCCAGGTCCAGGAGCAGACCCACGAGGAGGTCCTCGGACCTGCCCTCCCTCCTCCGTACCGGGTGCCCGAAGATCAGGAGCGTGGGACTGAAGTGCAGCCAGAAACAGAGGAGAAGGTTTTTAAGAAAATCAAAAAGGGAGTGCAAACGCCCACACCCAATATATACATGGTTCACGGACTCCACAGCGCCACAGAACAAGCAGTTGGGCTGGGAATCCGTGAACCACCGCAATCTGCGGTTGCAGGGGACTGCTGCGTGCAGCACCCTCCACCCCAGATCCCCACACACATGTTTATATCTGTCAGCCAGGACTTCCTGATTGGACAAGGGTGACAGCCCCAATCAGGGAACTCCTACTCAGTGAGGTCCTCCTGGTTGACCTTGTTCCAACACAAAGTTCAGATGAGCAGGTATTATTCAGAGAAGTATAAAAATAATAGTGAATTTTAGCTTAATTGATATTAACTGGGACACACAAGATGTGAAAGAATTAGTGGGAGCAGAATTCCTGAACTGTGTTCAGGAGAGCTTTTTCTGTCAGCATGGAGAAAATCTTGCATGAGAAGGGGTGGTGCTGAACCTAGTGATGGGGAGTAAAGTGGTAGAAGTATTAGTGGGCGAGCATTTCAATGATAATGACCATAAATGTATTAAGATTTAAAACAGCTATGGAAAAGGGTGAAGTTAAGCTAGAAGATTCTGAATTAGGGGAAGGCTGATTTTAATATCATAATACAGGATCTGTCCAAGCGGACTGCCAGTAGCTGCTTGTCGGAATATCAGAGCAGTGGGGGTCTTTTTAAAAAAAAGGTAATAGTGAGAGTGCAGGACCAACATATTCCTATAAAGCTGGAGGGAGAGGAAATAAGCTCATGTAATCCTGGAGGCTAAGAATTGTAGATAATTGGGTAAGGGAAAAAAAGTGGAAACAATGATAGGCATTAAGGGCTAAAAACATCAGAAGAGCTGGAGAAGTATGGAAAGTGCAGAGGGTTACTTGAACAAGCAATCAGGACAGTGAAGAGGGTAACAATGAACTCTTGTGGCAGAGTATAAGTGTTTTATTAGTATATTAAGAGTAAAGGATAATTTTTAATAGGATTGGGGACCAATCAATAAAAGTAAGTGTGTAGTTGCAAAAGGCAGTAAAGAAGGTAGGCTGTATGTTGGACTTCATAGTGCGAGAATTCAACTACAGAAATTACAGTATACCTTGCTGCGATTTTATAGTGTGTTGGTGAGGCCACACCAAGAATATTGTATGCACTTTTGGCCCCTTTAGTATAGAATCATAGAATCCCTACATTGTGGAAACAGGCCATTTGGCCAAACAAGTCCACATTGACCCTCTGAAAAGTAACCCACCCAGACCCATTCCATACCCCTATTAACCTACATTTACCCCTGACTATTGCACCTAACCAACACATCCCTAAACACTATGGGCAATTTAGCATGGCCAATTCACTTAACCTGCACATTTTTTTTGTGATTAGATTCCCTACAATGTGGAAACAGGCCCTTTAGCACAACCAGTCCACACCGATCCCTCTGAAGAGTAAGCCACCCAGACCCATTTCCCTCTGAGTAATGCACCTAACGCTATGGGCAATTTAGCATGGCCAATTGGATTGTGAGAGGAAACCGGAGCACCTGGCGGAAACCCACGCAGACACGGGGAAAATGTGCAAACTCCACACAATCGCCCGAGGCTGGAATCAAACCCGGGTCCCTGGTGCTGAGAGGTAGCAATGCTAGCCACTGAACCACCATGCTGCCCCAGCATTATCTGAGGAAGGATATTATTGCTATAGAGTAAGTACAACAAATATGTACTAAATTGATTTCTGGAATGACAGGATTGATGCTTGAAGTGAGATTGAGACAGTTGAGGTTGTATTCATCGGACTTTAGACAAATGAGGGGGATCTCATTGAAATCTATTAATTCTCACAGGACTAGACAAGTTAGATGCAAGAAGGATGTTCCTGAAGGTGGGAGAGTCTAGAACCGGGGCAATAGTTTAAGGATAAGGGATAAACCTTTTATGACAGAAATGAGGAGAAATTTCTTCATCTACAGAGTGGTGAGCCTGTGGAATTCTCTACTAAAGAAAGTGGTTGAAGTTAGATCGTTGTGTTTCCAGGTGGAGGTACATATAGCTCTTGTGGCTAAAGATATCAAGAAAAATGAAGAGATGGTATTGAGCTCAATGATCAGCTGTAATTATATTGAATAAGGGAGCAGTGTTGAGGAGTTGAATGGCTTACTCCTGTCGCTGCTGTTTTCTATTTGTGTATATTTCTATGACATCTTTGTGTAGAACCAGAAAATGTAGGTGAGGTTTTAAATGATTACTATACCTATATTTACTATAGAGAAGGACAGTGCAAACGTTGAAATCAAAGAAGGGAACTGTGATGTACTTGAACAATTAGCATTGAGATAGTGGAGGTATTAGCTGTTTTGTGGACTTAAAACTGGATAAAACCCCAGACGTAGATGAGATGCATCCTATCAAAACAAAATACTGTGGACGCTGGAAATTTGAAATGTAAACAAAGTGCTGGAGAAACTCAGCAGATATGGCAGATATGAAATAGGTATAAATGATACAAGGTCAATAAAGCACAAAGGAAACATGGACTGTGTATGGGGGGTTGTTGAATGTGTGGTGGGGAGAGATAAAACTGTGGTACAGAGGTCATGCTCTGATGTTGTGCCTAAGTGGAAAATGACGTTTTACGTAGGAACAGGAGCAAGCCAATCAAGAGGTTGAGCCTGCCCCATTCTTCAATGTGATCATGGTTCATCAAATACTTCAATGCATTTTACCCATCCATTCCAAGAACTCTGTATAGCATCAGTGATCAGAGAACTATTAATCTCTTAGACAAAGACTGAGTTTCTAAAGTCCTTCATGATAGAGAAGTCCAAAAGTCCAGAATCATCTGACTAAAAGAATTTCTCCCCATTCTTGACCGATGTCCTTAATAACTCTTCATTTATAAATCTGTTCTAGATCTAGATCTTAAACCAAGGGACCACCTTACCTGAATTTACCTTGTCTGAACATCTGTCATATTTAAAGACCCTGTAGAGTACAGTCCCAGTACCATAGAATCATAGAACCCCTACAGTGTGGAAACAGGCCACTTGGATCCGACAGAACTTATATACTTAATGGTAAGATCCGACGGAGTATTGGTGAACAAAGAGACCTTGGAATGTAGGTTCATAGTCCCTGGAAAGTAGAACTGCAAGTAGACAGGATAGTGAAGAAGGCATTTAGTATGCTTTCCTTTAATTGGTCAGAGCGTTGAGTATTGGAGTTGGGATGTCATGTTGCGGCTGTTAGGCTTCTTTTGGAAAATTGCGCACAATTCTGATCTCCTTTCTATCAGAGGGACGTTGCAAAACTTGAAAGGGTTCAGAAAAGATTTATAAGGATGTTGCCAGGATTGGAGGATTTGAGCGATAGGGTGGGGCTGAATAGGCTGAGGCTGTTTTCCCTGGAGCATCAGAGGCTGAGGGGTGACCTTATACAGATTTATAAAATCATGAGAGGCATGGATGAGGTAAAGAGACAATGTATTTTCTATGGTGTGGGGGAGTCCAGAACTAGATGGCATTGGTTCAGGTTGGGAGGGGAAAGATATAAAAGGGACCTAAAGGACACCTTTTTCATAGAGAGGCGGTGCTTGTATGGAATGAGCTGCCAGAGGAAGTGGTGGAGGCTGATGCAATTGCAGCATTCAAAAGGCATCTGGATGGGTATATGAATAGGAATGGCTTAGAGGGAAATGTGCCCAGTGCTGGCAAATGGGACTAGATTAGGTCAGGATATCTGGTCGGCATGGACGAGTTGGACCGAAGGCTCTGTTTCCATGCTGTACATCTCAATGATTCAGTAAATCCCCACTGACCCTCCAAAAAGTAACTCACTCAGAGCCATTCCCCTACCCTAAACTTACCCCTGACTAATGCACTTAAACCCACATATCCCTGAACATGGGCAATTTAGCATGGCCAATTCGCCTAACCACCACATCTTTGAATTGTGGGAGTAGCCAAAAGAAACCCACGCAAACACGGGGAGAATGTGCAAACTCAGCACAGTATGCTCTGTCTCTGTTCATTGGGTAGTCCTGTTATCCTGGAAACAAGTCTGTTGAACCTTCATTGCACTTTCTGTATAGCAGTTGTATTTTTCCTGAAGTAAGGAGACCAAACTTGCACACACAGTTCCAGGTGTGGTCTCACCAAGGTCCTAAACAATTGGAGGACACTTTACTACTCCCACACTCAAATCCTGTTGCAATAAAAGTTAATTCTCCAGTAGAGTTATAGAATTAGTGACTTTTGAGAGGATTTGTAGCTTAGGTTGAGGTTCTGGATGTAGGTTTGCTCGCTGAGCTGGAAGGTTCGTTTTCAGACGTTTCGTCACCCTACTAAGTAACATCTTCAATGAGCCTCCAAATGAGGAACCGCCGATGTTTCCTGCTTTCTATTTATATGTTTGGGTTTTTTTAGTTGGTGATGTCATTTCCTATGGTGATGTCATTTCCTGTTCTTTTTCTCAAGGGTGGTAAATAGAGTCCAAGTCAATGTGTTTGTTGATAGAGTTCCGGTTGGAATGCTGTGCTTTTAGGAATTCTCATGCATGTCTCTGTTTGGCTTGTCCTAGGATGGATGTGTTGTCCCAATCGAAGTGTATGTATGTAAGGATGCTAGTGAGAGAGGGTTATGTCATTTTGTGGCTAGTTGATGTTCCTGTGTCCTGGTGGCTAGTTTTCTGCCTGTTTGTCCAATGTAGTGTTTGTTACAGTCCTTGCATTGTATTTTGTAAATGACATTAGATTTGCTTATTGTCTGTATAGGGACTTTCAAGTTCATTAGCTGCTGTTTCAGTGTGTTAGTGGGTTTGTGGGCTACCCTGATGCCAAAGAGTCTGAGTAGTCTGGCAATTGTTTCTGAGATGTCTTTGATGTAAGGGAGAGTGGCTAGGGTTTCTGGATGTATTTTGTCTGTTTGTTTGAATTTGTTGCTGAGAAATCAGCGGACTGTGTTCATTGGGTACCCATTCTTTTTGAATATACTGTATAGGTGATTTTCCTCTGCTCTGCGTCGTTCCTCTGTGCTGCAGTGTGTGGTGGCTTGTTGAGTAATGTTCTAATGTAACTCTGTTTGTGGGTGTTGGGATGATTGCTCCAGTAGTTCAGTATTTGGTCCGTATGTGTTGTTTTCCTGTAGATGCTGGTTTGAAGTTGCTCATTGGCTGTTTGCTCTACTATGACATCTAGGAATGGCAGCT
The DNA here is from genome assembly GCF_047496795.1 of Chiloscyllium punctatum. Lineage (NCBI taxonomy): Eukaryota > Metazoa > Chordata > Chondrichthyes > Orectolobiformes > Hemiscylliidae > Chiloscyllium > Chiloscyllium punctatum. The sequence continues at coordinate 55,598,507 of NC_092775.1, forward strand.
TGTTGTTGTTTTCCTCCTCTTTAGTGAATTTTATGCCAGTAAGGGTATTATTGATGGTCTTGAAGGTTTCCTCTAATTTGTTTTGTTTGGTGATGACAAAGGTACCAAAGGTTGTAGAAACCAACACTTACCAACAAGTGGCGATAGACCCGACCCCAGAACTAGAGAACTGAATCACAGCCCTACTCAAAAACTTCAGAAATCTGAAGAAATAAATAAGGCTGACTTCCAAAAAATGAAACCAGACGGATCCAACACACCATGCTTCTATGGATTACCCAAAATTCGCAAACCAGGAGCCCCCTCAGACCCATAGCCTTGCTATTTGGAACGCCAACTTACAGGTTGGCCAAGAAGCTACACCAAAGACTAAAACACCTAGTAGAAGACTCATGCCACTCCATCCTCTCCACCCAAGAATTCCTGAAGACCATCAAAGACACTAAGATAGAAGAGGATGAAGAGCCCTGTTTACATCAATCAACATCAACCTGGCCAAGGAAACACTGACATTAGAAGGCCCAAAGACACATACACCAAACACCACCAACTTCATCAGCAAGGACAGTATTGTCAAGCTAGTGGACCTATGCCTTACCACCCACTTCACTTTCAACAATAAAACCTACACACAAACCAACAGAACACCCATGGGATCTCCGATGTCAGGGTTCTTAGCAGACACAGTCATGCAGAGAGTGCACTCTTTGAACAACTGACAAGATACCAACCTCAACACAGCAGCAAGAGGGAAGGCAACAAGAGGTTATGATACATCCCAGGACTAGGGGCTAGCGACGAAAGATGAGGTACAGTTTAGCAGTTCCACTTTCAGGGGTTTGGTGATTGGGAAAAACAAATCAAACAGTGACATCACAAGAAAGAAGGGTGTTGATTAGTTTGTAATTTCAAAAACGTGTATATTTTTTCAATGATTAACTAAGAAACAACAGGAATTAATGAAAGTCAGAACCAATATAATTAGATAATGTAAGTGAGTAAGTTACGTTAAAGGAATTAAAGTTAGTGCAAGGGAAGTAAGTTGGTAATATTCTCAAAAAGCATAATTTTTTTGACAAACAGGAAATGAATAAGGGGCTTAAGGATGTTACAGTAACAGAACTCACTCCTGTGATATCCTCTTCCTGTACAATGTGACAGATCATAGGTGGATCAATGTGACGCAGTAACTACATGTGCAGATGTTGTGTCAAGCTACAGTCACTGGCTGACCATATTTCGAAGCTAGAGTTGCAAGTGGATTAACTATGGAGCATCTGTGATGCTAAGTGTGTCATGAATAGCATGTTCAGTAAAGTGGTGAAGACTATGGAATGAACAGGCAGAAAGATCTAAGGTGACCACCAGACAGAGCATAGAAAGGTAGACAGAGTAAGACTCCCTTGTGGCCAAGCCCTTTCTAACATGTCCTTTAAATCTGTCTGTTCTCCTCACTTTCTCGTGAACAGAATCAAAAATGTCACAATCATCCTGCTTGAGCAATTAGACCAAATGGTTCTCCTGTTTCTCCCACAGCAATAGCTCCTTCGGTGCCACAAAATGCTGTTGTCCTTTATTTGCAAAATGCTGTGAAAAGGTATTCTTCAAACTCATTGTACATTTTTCTTTGTATTTCTTTTCCCATGCAGTTGGATCAAAAGTGCTATATCTGCACTTAGGTAATATGTTTATTTTCTATTCTTCTATTCTATTCTTTAAAAATAGCTTCTACCATCTTCAATATGACAGAGGTTGACCCAGTTGACCTGCATGGGGTCTCCTTCCCTGTTTGGAAAAATGAGTTCACTTGCTATTTTCCAAGCAAAAGGAACTTACTGTACACACAGGGAATTTTGGAAAAAAAATTTAATGCATAAACTATATCAGTAACCATTTCTTTTAAGATGCTCAGATAAAGTGCATCGATGCCCAGTAACTTGTCAGCTAGCAGTTCCAGCAAAATATATAATCCTGTTTCCTGGATAATTGTAATTGATGGAATTTCTTCATCCCCTCTATTGCCTGATTTACAATTATTTCTGGGATAATACTTGTCTCCTCTGTAGCGAAAATCAGTACAAAGTGCCTGTTCAATTCATTAGCCATGTCCTTATTTAACATTTTTCATTTTCCGGGCTCACTTTCTCTAGGTAGAACTCTCATTTTGTTGACTTTATATTTAAGTATCGATGGAAACTATTACTCTTACTTAATGTTTAAAACTGGCTTTCTCTCGTACTGTATTTTTTTGTCTTGATAATTTTAAAATGATTTTTTGCTGATCTTTATATTTTGTCACTTTCAAAGTTTACCATATATGGTGAATCCCCCCATTGTAAACTTTCTTTCTCATTGAAATGTATCAATTAAGTTTACGCTGGAATATCCCCTTAAATATTTGTCATTTAACCTCATTTGCTAGTTCATTTTAGCTTGTTCTGCTTTCATAGTTTAATTACTAATTTTTGGCTACTCTTTTCATTAAACTAAATAAAATTTAAGTTACATTTTAATCACTGCTGCCTAGGGGTGCCTTAAGTATTAGCTGAATAATTAATCCTATCTTGTTGCTCATTTCCTTGTTTGGAATAGCCTGCTTACTCATAGACTTAAGAATATGCCATTCTAAGAAACTATCTGGAAAATATTCACTGAATTATTCACCTAGTCTGATTTTTCCAGTATATATGTAGAATAAAATCCCTCATGATTATTGCTGTATCTTTCTGAGCTGCTTCCATTATTTCTTCCTTTGTGTTGCCAAGTGACTCATTGGATTTATCATTTTTCAAGTTTACTCAAATCATTTATTTGTTCTGATTTCCTCAACTTGTATTAACCCCTCTGTTGTGCTAAGACCATAGTTTATTAATAGAGTAACCCCAATTTTTTTCCTGTCAATCTGTCCTTCCTAAGTGTTGTGTATCATTTGATTTCAGGTCCAGTCTATGACATTCTGCAATAGCTATCAGACTCAACATATTTATTTCAATTATCAGTTCTTCTGCTTTAAATATTAAGTGCATTAAGTTACAGAGCTTGTAGGCTTATTTCATTTTCCTGAGCTGCTGGGGCAATGAGACTAACTACTCTAACTAACAAGTCTCAATATCTTGTGATTTCCATGTTCTTCTACCAAGCTCATTTTCCATTTTTCTTCAAAGTATACTTGATCATAAAATTTTATCTTTTCCCCCAAGTTTCTGCTGTTTCCAAAATCTTTTGTGACTCTTTATCCTGCTGCACTTCAAATTTGAAACTTTTATTCTTTGTTTTATGGATACTTGCAAGTCATGTTCTGTGAGTTATTCAAACCATTGCACCATTGCTTCCAACTGCTGCCTACTTAACTGCCATGCTTTGGGATAGCGTTAGTCATGGATCAATCTGCACTATGGTCTGGTCTCTCCTTATTCCATGGCTCAGCTATTTCCTCTCCTGTTGATTGACCTTAACTACTGTACTATTTAATCTGGACATAGTTATTATAATAAGGTCATTTCAGTTTTTGATGTGAATGCCCTCAACCATAATACCACAGCACGTTGTCTGCCATCAGTGTTACGTTGGTTCTTCCTTTGCAACCAGGAATTATATACCAGGTAGACAAATCGTAAATCTGAACAGAAACACACCTCCTCAGCTGGTTTTACTTTGGATGCCCACCTCTACCCTTCTGGGTCACCTGACCAGCTCTCTTAAAGAGGCAGCGCTCCCAATTACATACTCTCCCCCTTTATTTTAAAACGCCCATTCTTAAACATATATACAACAATTATCAAGATTGTACAGACATTGTAGCCAACATATGTACATAGGCAGGAATATTTACAAAAGCATGGCAACCATGGAAGAATGACCACTCCTCTCCCTTTAGACAAGATGTTCCCTCTGCAGACTACATTGACATGATTAGTATCTCAGGGGGATGACGGTTTCTAGAAGACTGTCTCCTTGTCTCCAAAATCTATTCCAGTGTATTCTCCTGGCTTCTGGAAGCTCCTATTGTTCTGCAGATGCATCCCTCTGTGATTGGCTATTGTTGCTCTATGACACTACTGCTGTCTCCCTGGGTATGACCAGGTCATATGCAGGACCGTTGTCATGTACAGTGCAGACTAGGGATGAACAGGTTAGGAGGACAATTGAGGAACTAGCTGGTTATCGCACCTCACCAATAGCGAGAAGGGGAGATATTCCTCAGAATTCTAAGCCGGTTCACTTGGAATCATGGTTGTTGAAAAGCCAGGGTTGGTCATACCCATGCAGGAGAAAACAGCAACATTTTTTCCCAAATGTATATTTCTGAGCTGACGTGGTCTCTCTTTGAACATTGAGGTTCCCGTCCTTTTGACCATTTGTCCTTCTTGATTTTTCTGTACCATCTCTCTGGTCCTTTGCAGCTGCAGGAAGTCAGACGTTGTCCGCAGCTGGCAGTTGACATTAAGAATGTTGGTGAACATTGGGTTGTCACGTGTGGCATGTTCCTGTAAATACTGAGGAATTTGCTGATTCACCATCCTAGTGACCCCTCCCTTTGTGAAGCCTTTAAAACCTGCTTCAAGATTTGAACAATTCCTCACCCCATGCCCATTTGTCACAGAGAAGTACAGAGTTGATTTCACATATCTGACTAATTTTCCAGCCACTCCTCGAACCTTTATGTCACAAACTGTGGACCATTGTCACTTAAAACTTATTCAGGGTTCCTGAACCTGGCAAATATTTGATCCAGTTTGTCTAATGCTGCATCTGCCAACTCTGACTTAATGACCACCACCTAGAAATAGACCACTTGGAGGGGCATCCATGACCACTAGTAACATCTATCCCTCTACTGGTCCTGCAAAATTAACATTAATTCACTGTCACAGTGTTTAAGGCCATTCCCACGATTGAAGGGCTGATAAAACTGGTGCCTTTCTTACTAACTCACAGGATTCGCACAATCCCGCTTTCTCCTCAATCTGAAAGTCCACATTCAATGACCAAAAATAGCTCTTAGCATTCTCCAAGTGCACACGGGGGTGCCTTTTGTGCACTTATTCAAGCTCCTTTCCTCTTGATGGGGGAGAAATACCTATTCTCATTCCCCACATTAAGCACTCATCTGATAAAGACTGTTCCCACCTCCTGGACAGGTAAGGGTGTAATTCTGGGTAGGTTTCATGACTCCTTCTTGTCAGGACAAAATCCATCACTCGGCTCAAAACTGAATCATTCAGAGTAGCTTTTCATACCAGATATGCTGACATTGGCACCTTGTCCTCCTGGGAAAAGTACATAATTTCCAGGTTCCAGTTGGGAACATCTTTATTCCCCAGTAGTGGTAGCGTTGACAAGGCATCTGCATTGTCATGCTTCTCTGCCTGTTAGTATTTATTTTTGTATGTGACGAGCCTTTCCTGTCTATCTGGGAAGATGTGTGACAGTACAACGCCAACCCCATAAGGCAAGGTGGTACATACTAATTGCAGTGGCAATTTAAACTCAAAATGGATTAACACTTCTGACCTTTTTAAGGTTTGCTTCACCTCCTGGTAGGCCACCAAACATCCCTGGGTGGATTTCCATGGCTGCCATTTTCCCAGCAACTGTTGCAGGGTTTTAGCACTGTTGCTAGATCAGGCACAAATCTGCTGTAGTAATTTACAAGTCCCAAGAATGATCTCAGTTGAGACATATTCTATCATCTCTGGGTACCTTGTTTAGTCCCTCACCATTCATTTCATACTCTCTTTAAGAAAATATCATTTCTCAATATTTTTACTTGCAAACCATGCTCCTGAAATCTGATTAGCGTTCCTTCTAAATTTTTCAATTGTTCCTCTTCAGAGGTTCTAGTAATCAAAATATCATCCAAATAACTCTGGACTCCTGGAAACCTACTTAATATTTGATCCATTGCCTTCTGCACAAGAGCCAGCGCTGATGTGATGCCAATAGAAGGTCACTGGTAGCGGAGAAGACTCCTGTGTGTCACTACCATCAGCAGTGGCACTCCAGTGAACACCATCTTCTAGTTGTCAGCCATTTCAATTCCTCATCCCACTCCCTTGGTGACATGTCCACCTTGGGCCTTCTGCAATGCCAAAATAAGGCCACATGCAAACTGGAGGAACAACACCTCATATTCTGCCTCATTCTGCCCAATGACTTTAACAAAGAGTTCACTAGTTTCAAAATCTCCCCACCCCCCCAAAGTCATCCCATGTCCAGCAATTCCCTCTTCTCCCCACCACCTTGACTGGACCTAATCTGTCCATCTTCCTCCTCACCTATCTGCTCCATCCTTCATACCTGCATCCACCTATCACCGTTTCTCTTACCTTTACCCCAGCCCCACCCTGCTCCCGCTATTTATTTCTGAGCTCCTTTTCCCTTCCCCAGTTCTGATGAAGGGTCCCAACCTATGACTTCCCTGCTCATTTGATGTTGCTTGACCTGCTGTGCCTTTCCAGCTCCACATTTTATTGACTCTGACTTCCAGCAATTACAGTCCTTACTATCTTCAAGTCACTGAAAACCATACAGCAAAGCCTGTTCTAAGGATGCCCACCTTGAAGAAGATTTCCTCCTCCCGCCTTAATGATCTCAGTGGGTCTCTCTCCTACTACAACCCCCAGGTTACCTCCTCCTCCATGAAGCTCTTCAACCACATCCTGAAACAAACCTAGTACTACAGCCATGTGTCTTTCCTCAGCGCCTGTCTACGCAGCTGGCTTATCCCCCAAGGCTTCCAGACAACTTTCAGACCATCTCAATTTGGAGCAAACTGCAACAACTATTTTCTACAGTATCTCCAGAGTCTCCAGAAACTATTCTCCCTACAGATCCTCAGCTCCATGCTCGCAGCCATGTGCCAATATCTCCTCTCACTACAGTCAGCCCTTCCCAGCTCAGGGCCTCTCTCTCCCAGACCTGCAAAGGACATCTACTATTCATTCTTAGAAGGATCCATGCCCTCAACAAAGGCTTTTTCTCTGCCATATTAGACATTAAAAATTGTAAGTATGCCAAACTCTCTCGTACTCACTCCAGACACAGACCTCCTTGACCATTTTGGACTCTATTCCCAACCTCCTTTGGAATCTACCTGGTGCCATTAACTAAGCAGTTCCTCCGGCCGCTTCCATGGACACCAGCGATGACGTCACTTCTGCTGACACTGCAGACCAAGCCGATCACGCTGATGCTGCTTCCACGGATGCTGCTGACCACGCAGCTTCCTCTGACGCCACCAACCACATGACAACTGCTGTCATCTACGTGACCATTTTCACACACACATCCATTCCAGAAGAAGACTCCACCCCTCACTCCCTACTCTAGCTTAACACTCACCCCACTCCCAAGCCGTGATGGGTATTCACCATTCCTTCCAGACCTCCCCCTTATTGTAGACGAACGGTCAGTCTTCAGGAAAGGACTCCTGTTCGTTCCCCTACGTCCACACATCAACGAATTTTGCACACACCACGATGTTGAGCTCTTTTCCCGTTCCCTCTGCCTCCGCCTCAATGCTTACTTCTTCCCACGCTCTGTAGATCCTTTCTCCCGCCTTCAACAAACTTCATCTGTCCCGGACACCACCGCCTGCCCTCCCTCGACCTCTTCATCTCCATCTGCCATCGCAACATCCATTGCCTGAATCTCTCCACTCCTTTCATTCACTCCAGCCTCTCTCCATCAGATTATGCAGCTCTTCAAAACCTCTGCTCCAACCCCAACCTCACCATCAAAACTGCTGACAAGGGAGGCATGGTGGTAGTGTGGCGAACTGACCTCTACATTGCAGAGGCCGGACACCAACTCTCTGACACCTCTTCCTCAATCATGACCCACCTCTCATCACCAAGCCATTATATTCCAGTCCATTGACAACCTCATCACCATCCACAGCCTCCAACCCTGATAGTTCCCCAATCCCACATAATCCATTTTTATCTCCAACCAAAAGTCCACAAACCTGACTACCTCAGTTGACCCATTGTCTCTGCTTTCTCTTGCCCCACTGAGCTCATATCATCTCTTACCTTAACTTTGTTCTCTCTCCTTTGATCCAGGAACTCCCTATCTACATTTGGGACATAACCCCTGCCCTCCACCTTCGCCAATACTTTCAATTCCTTGGCCCCCAACACCTCATCTTCCTGATGGATATTCAGTTTCTCTGCACCCATAACCCCCCATGACAAGGGCCTACAAGCTCTCTGTTTCTTCCTGTCCCACAGGCCCAACTAGTTTCTCTCCGCCGATATACTCATTTGCTCAGCGGAACTAGTCCTCACCCTCAATTTTTCCTTTGACATCTCCTTCTCCCTACAGACTAAAGGGGTTTGTATGGGCACCTGCTTGGGTCCAAGCTCTGCTTGCCTTTTTGTAGGATATGTGGAATAGTCCCTCTTCCAGAGCTACACCAGCACTACCCCTCACCTTTTTGTCTACTACACTGGTGACTGTATTGGCACTGCCTCATGCTCCCATGTGGAGTTCGAACAGTTCATCAACTTCACCCACACCTACTACCCCGACCTCAAATTCACCTGAGCCATTTCTGAAACTTCCCTCCCCCTCCTGGTTCTCGCCATCTCCATCTCTGGTAACTGACTTAGCACTGACATCCATTTCAAACCTGCCAAATCCCACAGCTACCACAACTTCACCTTCTCTCTCCCACCCTCCAGCAAAAATGACATCCCAAACTCCCAATTCCTCAAATTCCGCTGCACCTGCTCCCAGGTTGGGGGATTCCACTCCACCACATCCCAGATGTCCTCCTACTTCAAAGACCGTAATTTCCCCTCTCCCATGACTAATAATGCCTTCAACTACATCGCTTCCATTTCTCGCATGTCTGCCCTCAAATCCCCTCACCCCAGCCACAGTAAGGATAGAGTCCACCTGGTCCTCACATACCATCCCACCATACTCCGAGTCCAATGTATCATCCTCCGTCATTTTCGCTACTTGCAGTCAGACCCCACCACCAAACAGATACCTTCTTTCCATGTTCACTCTGCTCCTCCCTCGTCAGTTTCAAACTCCCCTCCAACCCATTGTCCACAACTGGCTCCTTTCCCTGCAACCGCTGGAAATGCAACACTTGCCTCCTCAACACCCGGCAACTTCCTCTGTAACTGCAGAAAGTGCAACACCTGCCCTTACATCTCTCCCTCACTTCTGTCTAAGACCCCAAACAATCACTCCAAATCCGGCAGAGATTCACCTGCACCTTTTCCAACCTAGCCCACTTAATCCTTTCCTCCTGATGTGTCTCCAATTTGGAAGATACGACAATGCACAAACTCAGGAATGGTTCACAGAGCATCTCTACACTCTATGCTCCAATCAACATGATCTTGCAATGGCTAGCCACTCAACTCCCCCTCCTGCTCTCTTGGCGACATGTCCAACCTGGGCCTCCTCCGCTGCCAAAATAATGCCACACGCAAACTGGAGGAACAACATCTCATATTCCACTTTTGGTGTTACAGACCTTAGCATAGAGTTCACCAGCTTCAAAATCTCCCCATGACCAACCTCATCCCATGTCCAGCCTTCCCTTTCCTCCCCAGCTCCTTGACCAGACCTAATCTGTCCATCTTAGTCCTCACCTATCCACTCTTTCCTTCCCACTGACCAAACATAAATAACACACTACCTGCGTCCATCTATCACCATCCCTCTTGCTTTTCCCCAAGCTCCACCCTCCTTCCTCTATTTATTTCCCCTCCCCAGTCTTGCTGAAGGTCCCAACCCAAACACCGACCTTTTGCCCCTCCGATGCAGTCTGAACTGCCGTGCCTTTCCAGTTCCACATTTTATTGACTCCTTCATGACCTCCATGCTACACATTCATATTTGAAAATTTTGTTTACCCTGCTAGTCTACTGAATGGGTCTTCTATGAATGGAATTTTGGGTATTGATCTGCACTCAAGAGTTGACTGTGACCTTAAAGTCACAATAAATCCTCACTGCTTCATCTGTTTTTAAGACCAGAATGATGGGCATGGCCCATTTACTGGTGGTTACTGGTTCCAACACACCCAGATTCACCAGCAGTCGTTGTTCCACCTCTACTTAAGGCTACGGTACCAGACATGCCTTCAGATTCCGAGGATAAGCATTTGGCTTCGGCTGTAAGTTAATTGCAGCTCCTTTCATTTCCCTCAGAGTTTCTTTGAAGATGTCTTTGTATTTGTCTAGGATCTTTTGCAAATCCATGTTTAAGCCCACCAGCCTATTAACCAAGTTCCAGTTCAATTTTTGTAACCAGAAATGTCCAAATAATGCAGGATATTTGCGTATTACTCCATAAAGTGGCAATTATGTACTCTATACTTTCACCAGTACATAACCCTTCAGTGGCACTGCTTGTTTCATGTATATCCATAGTATAATCATGTCGCGCTTCGATGGCAGTGCCCACAACTTCTCCCCCTGGACTGATTCAAGAACTAGGACCAACGCTGTGCCAGTATCATATCACTGCCTTTGCTAGCAGCATGTATCTTATGCCTTGTCCTCATGTTGCTTTGTTTTGACTACCCTTCTCTTTGGGTTGTATCAGTTTTGGGTAGTGTGGCACACTTACTTACACCTTCGGCACTGATCTTCTTAAGTCCAATACGTTATGTCCTTGTGGCCACTTCGGCAGCATTCTGTGATTAGTTCCAAACTCTACTTGAGTTTCAACGACTTGATGCACTGTGCATTGTCAGCCAACTGGATTGCTTTGCTGGCTGCCAACTCCATCAAAGTTGCAATTTCAAAAGCTGCCTTGAAATCCAGGTCTCTCCTTATCTGTAGCTTCCATTGGGTGCCTTTGTCAGAGGCCATAAACCAAGCAGTTTCATAAGCATCTTGGAGGAACTCACTGAATTTGCAGTATTCTGCTTTACTCTTTAAGGTGACCATGAATTGTGGTTTGCCAGTTTGTAAAAACAAAAATGTTCCACGATCATCAGTGGTTTTGTTGCAAAATAATTTCCTAACACTTTATGTAGCTCTTGGAATGTCTTCCCCATGGGTTTCTCAGGGACCTTAGAATCGTAAAGATCTTGGTCCCGATGGTACTTAAGACAATCGGTTCCCATGGTGTTCTAAGATATTTGTTTTCCTTTAAGAATGAATTCACGTGTTCTGTTTATAAAGTCCAATTTTCTGACATTTCACTAAACTGTTCCATTGCTCTAAATCAGCCGCCATTTTGTTTTCCTGACAATGGGAATTTTTCCCTCCACAGGTGCCACCCATAGCTGAGTCCCCTCTGTGCACGCTGTATGCATTGGTTACTGCCTCATTGGCTATGCTAATGTACCATTCCACACTGGCATTGTCCGTTGCCAGTGTCTACTTGTGATTGCTCTTCACAACAACTTTGTTAATGCCTGGGTATGTACTCACTTCAGCCATTGGCCATAGTCCCCTCATGACTGCCACTCTTAGCCTGTTCCCAAGTGCATACCTTCTTTCCTGATGTCACCTGTGGCCCGAGTCCCCTTGCGACCATTTCCTTTGATGTTAGCTCCTTAATCCTGTGCCATTTCTGAAGTCTGGGTGACATCTCCTCCAGACTTAAAAAATGGCAATTGGATGCAGTTCGTGGGCCATATCGGAATCTCCTTGTAAGTTGTTATATTGGTGCTTCTTTTGGAATTAGGAATTATATACTATGTAGACAAATGGTAAATCTGAACAGAAGCAGTTTATTGATGATGCTTATATCTGCACAGTTGGTTCTAGAATGGACCTAACCTCTGCCTGTCTGGATCACCTGACCAGCTCTCATAAATAGGTAGAACCCCCAACAACATACATAACAATCAGCTTTACACAATTCCAAAAGGGCATCTGACAGCTGAGATCCAAAGAGGCTTTTGGTGAAAATAGAATCGCTGGCAGAATACTGAAGTACAAACAAATTAATTTTTGACTTCAATATCGACTCTCTGTCATTCCATAAAATTGTACCAGATTTATCTGTTTTGAATTCCACATTCACATCAGATATCCTGATATTCCTTGTATGACAGCTTGTGAACATACATGGAAGAAGACCAGTCAATCCCTCAAGCCTGCTTCACCATTTAATAACACTAGGTTTGACCTGATTGTAACTGCAAAACCACATTCCCATCTATCCCTGATAACCTTTCACCCCTTGCTTCGTGGGACTGTATTTACCTCTGCCTTAAATAGGTTCAAGCACTTTGCTACCAAGAAGAGTGTACCAAAAATTCTCAATCCTTGAAAAAGAAAACTAAAAGCCTTACCTCTTTTAAATGGTTAACTTCAGATTTTTAAACAGTGCCTGGCCTAGTTTGAGATTTTCACAGAAGAGGAGACATTCTCTTTACCTGGTCAAGATCCCTAGCATGTCCACTTTCACAACAATCCTACCATCCCAGTTTGTAAAGCTCCTTTGAGCTGCTTCTGATGCAGTAATGTCTTTCCTTAAATAAGGTGACAAACGCTTTGCACATAACTCTCTGTTTTCCCTGCATAACTGAAAAACAGCATCTCTATATTTGTTTCCTCTCTCAGTTAAAGGGCAGCAAGGTGGCACAGTGGTTAGCACTGTTGCTGGGTTCAATTCCCGCCTCAGGCGACTGACTGGAGTTTGCACATTCTCCCTGTGTGTGCGTGGGTTTCCTCCGGGTCCTCCGGTTTCCTCCCACAATCCAAAAATGTGCAGGCCAGGTGAATTGGCCATGCTAAATTGCCCGTAGTGTTAGGTGAAGGGGTAAATGTAGGGGAATGGGTCTGGGTGGGTTGCGCTTCGGCAGGTCGGTGTGGACTTGTTGGGCCGAAGGGCCTGTTTCCATACTGTAAGTAATCTAATTTCTAAAGTTTTTTTTGGTTTTCCAAATTCTTGCTGTTTTGTATACAAACATTTTGTGATTCATGCACTAGATCCCTCTGTATCTCAGAGCTCTGCAATCTCTCAGCATTTTGTGCTTTTTTAAAATTCTTTCTTCCAAAATGGAAAATTTCACATTTTTCCATAATTACAGACTATTTGTGGGATCTTTAACCATTCACTTCACTTATTTTATTTTCTCTGAAGGGACACTCAGCTTGAAACATTGACTGTTTTCTTTCCGTAGGTGCTGCCAGACCTGCTGAATCACTCCAACAATTTCTGTTTTTGTTTCAGATCTTCAATGTTTGCATGTCTTTGGTTTATTATGTATTTTTGTTAGACTCCTTCTGTCCTTTTCACAACTTACTTTCCTACCTAACTTTATGTCATCAGCAAATTTAGCAACCATATTTTCATCCTAGTAATTTATATAAATTCAAAACAGTTGAAGCTCCTAGCTGATCTCACTGGCACACCACTGCATAAATCTTAAAAATCTGAAATAAGACCTATTCCTATCTAGTCTCTGCTTCCTGTTAGCCAATCTTCTATACCTGCCAATATGCTCCCTCTCTCATGCTAGTATGTTACCCTTGCAAGAATAACTTGCAACATTTTTCTTATTGATCATGTTAAGTTTATCAAGAAGGTTATCATTAAGATTATCATTATCAAGAATATTCTTCATGTCTTAAAAATATTCAGTGACTCGCTTTCCACCAGCTCTGAGGCAGAAAGTTGCAAAGTCTCACACAATCTGTGAGAAGAGAAATAAATCCTCACCTCTCCTAAAAATTCATGTCTTAATTTTAAAATAGTGTCCCCAGTTCTGGATAGACTCATATGACGAAACATCCTTACCATGTTCACCTTATCAGGAGCATTCAGAATCTTATACATTTCAATTGAGTCAGCCCTCAGTCTTGGAATTTGCAGTAGAACCAAGTCCAACCTGTCTAACCTCTGCTTTGAACAATCCACTCATTTCAGGTTTCAATCTAATATTCCTCATTTGTATGCCTTCCAATATATTTACATTCTTCCTTACATATGGAGACCAAAATATCAATCAATATTTGAGCTGTCATCTCATCAATGTCTTATAAAACATCTCTATTTTTATATTAAAGTTCTCTGATAATAAAGGATATATTTCCATTCTTGATATTGTGCTTAAACTGCAGACTAACTTTTTCTGACTTGTGCACCAGAACACCTAGTTCCCTCTTTACTTAGGAATTCTGCAGTTGTTCTTCCTTTAATAGTACTTTATTTCTAAAAAAGGTTCTTGCCAAAATGAACGTCATATTTTTCCACATTATACTCCATCTACCATATTTTGCCCACTCAATCAATTTATCTCTATTTGTCTTCTGAACGACACACTTTTCTCGCTAGTTTGTATCATCTGCGAATTTAGCTACCATGCCTTTGGTTAAGTCATCGATGTGAATTGTAAAAATTTGAAGCCTCAGCTGAGTACTGCGAGACTCTACTCATCTCCTGGCAATACCATTTATGCATAGTTTCTGTTTTCTGCCAGTCAGCCAATCTTGTTATGTTAGTCTGTCACCCCCTTACCATGAGCTTTTACTTTCTGCTGTAAATTTCCATGTAGCACTTACCAAATGTCTTCTAGAAATTCAAGTATAATGCATCTACAGATTCTCATTTAACCACATTACGTTACTTCAAAGAAGTCAAATAGATTGACCAAGCGTGATTTCTCTTTTAGAAAACCATGCTGAGCCTTCCCCATTACTTTAGGTTTTTTTCGATATGCCTAACCATAACTACTTTAGTGATTGCTTCTAAAACCTTTCCCATGACCAACACTAGGCTCACTGTCCTCTAGTTTCCTCTTTTTTGCTTCCCTTCATGCTTGCATTTATCAGTTTCCAGTGTAATAGAACCTTTCCAGAATCTAGAGAATTTTGGAAAATTAGCACCAACATAACTACTACATTAACCACCTCTTTTAAGACCCCACCATGAAATCATAGAGTCATAGAGATGTACAGTACCGAAAACACCCTTCAGTCCAACTCATCCATACTGACTACATATCCTAAATTAAATAAGACCCATTTGCCAGCATTTAGCCCTTATACCTGTAAACCCTTCATTTTCATATACTCATCCAGATGCCTTTTAAATGTTGTAATTATACCAGCCTCCACCACTTCCTCTGGCAATTCATTCCATACATGCGTCACCCTCTACGGGAAAAAGTTGCCACTTAGGTCCCTTTTAAATATTTCCCCTCTCACCTTAAACCTATGCCATCTAATTTAGGATTCCCCTACCCTAGAGAAAAGATCTTGACTATTCTCCCCATCCGTGTACCTCATGATTTTTTAAAACTTCAATAAGGACACCCTTCAGTCTCTGATGTTCCAAGGAAACTAGGTCTAGCCTATTCAGACTCTCCCTATAACTCAAATTCTCCAACCCTGGCAACATCCTTGTAAACCTTGTAAAAGTCCATCAGGATGTGGAGATTTTTCAGCCTATAGCTCCATCACTTTGTTTACTATCACTTCTTTTGTAATTGTAGTGTCACAGTGGTCCTCTCACCCTTTCACATCCTGACTCAGCCGTTACTGGAATGACTTTTGTATTTACTTTTTCATTTTTAAATCCCTGTAGAAACTCTTACTATCTGGTATCAGATTTCCAACTGGCTTTCTCTCATACTCTAATTTCTTTGTTTTGATTAGCCCTTTAGTTATTCATTGCTGTTCTTATTCTGACCAATCATCACAATTCCCAATCATCCTTGTGGATTCATATTATTTTTTTCCCTGACTTCTTTAATTAATCTTAAATAGTGGTCCATCCTTTAAAATGTTTCTTTATGGTAGGACTTTGTATGTATGTGTTATACACACACACACACTCTGCGCATTCTGAAGAATCCTTCAAAATATATGTCACTACCCTTCATTGATATGACCCTTAGCTTAGCATCCCAGTTTACTTCATCCTAACTCCAGTTTCAAGCCCGTATAGTTGACTTTATTTAAGTATAAAATACTAACCTTAGTCTCAATATTTTGCCTTTTAAACTGAATATAAAATTCAGTCAGTTGTGGTGTTGGGTGGGCGGAGTGTTGCTTTATCCTGAAGTGTTAATAAATTGTATCACATTACACAATGCCAAGTTGACTTTAGCCTGTTTTATGGTTGATTCCATAACAGGCTGCTCTGGGAAGGCATCTCAAATTTTCTGAATTCCTTATTTAGGATGCTAATGTCAGTCTGATTTTTCCAGTTTATATGCAGTCTAAATTCACCCAAGTTTATTGCTGCCTCTTTATCACGACATCCCAATATTTCTCTTGGTATACTTCATTCTACATTGTGATGACTGATCAGGAGCTTGAAGGCAACCTGGCAGGCAACACAGCCATCTGCACTCTTGCACTTTACTGCAGGAGAATGTTGACAATCTCCTTTGTTATACTATCCCCTATCCCCAAACACCACTGCATTTCTTGTTCCTCCTTGGTTTAAAAGGTTTCCTGTCCTATTGTGTTGTAGTTAGTTAGTTCATCCATGCTGTGGCACACACTCTCATCCAAACAAGCTGAGAGAACTTTAAATCTTTTGAAAAGTTGCAAAGGCTGATGCTGTTGCCATCTGATCTGCTCACATGCCTCACTCAGTCACATTTTCTTGTCCCTGACAAATCAGAAGACTGTATTGAATGTGTTGTAACTGTCTCCTGGAACAAAGAATTCAAGGAACTTTCCACCCATTCTGAAAGTGTTAATGATTTAATTTTATTGATATTTTATGAAGCTTACTACCAATTTCTACATTATTTGAATACGTATGGTTTGGATAAATCTTAATCACTTTTTAATTACTGGTTGAAGGAACTAAGGGAATTGTTGCAAAGTTTGTACATGAAAGATGGAAATGGACAGGTAATGTTGAGGCAAGGAGGCTGCAAGAAGACCCGAACATACTAGCAGAGTGGGCAAGGAATGGCAGATGGAGTACAATGTGGGAAAGTGTGAGATTATGCACTTTATTAGGAAGAATAGAGACAGACTGTTTTTACAACTGGGAAAACTTTGGAAATTTGAAGCACAAGGGACTTAGGATTTAGGGACCCACTTCAGGATTCTTTTAAGAGCCATACGAAATTTTGGGACCCGTATGTACATAAAGATATGCTGGCCATGGCTGTCATCTAGAGGAGGTTGACAAGGATGATCCCGGGGATGAAGGGCTTGTCATACAAGGAATGGTTAAGGACTCTGGGTCATACAAGGAATGGTTAAGGACTCTGGGTCTCTACTCGTGGAGTTTCAAAGGGGAAATCTCATTGAAACTTACATAATGCGGAGAGACCTGGATAGAGTGGACATGGAGAAGATGTTTCCACTAGTAAGAGAGACTAGGACCCTAGGGCACAGCTTCAGAGTGAAGGGATAACCCTTCAGAATTGAGATGAGGAACTTCTTCAGTCAGAGAATGGTGAATCTATGGAACTCATTGTCCCAGAAGGCTATGGAGGCCAAGTCATTGAGTATATTTAAGTCAAAGATTCTTGATTAATAAGGGAACTTTAAACGGAGAAGGCAGAAGAATGGGGTTGAGAAACATATCAACTGCGATTGAATGATCAAGCGGACTTGATAGGATGAATAGCTTAATTATGTTCTTATATCTTGCAATTAATAAATAGCTATATCTTGTTGTGAGAGTAGAGCAAGAATCAATTAAATCCACAGAGAAAGAATGTAGAAAACCAAAAGGAACCATACTCCCCACTCATCAAACGCTCAGGTTTGTACTGTTTCTTCAGCTGCTTTAGATTAGATTAGATTAGATTACTTACAGTGTGGAAACAGGCCCTTCGGCCCAACAAGTCCACACCGCCCCGCCGAAGTGCAACCCACCCATACCCCTACATATACCCCTTACCTAACACTTTAAGGAAGCACTCTTGGCACAAATACATTGATTGATTTATTTATTGTCACTTGTGCAGTGAAAAGCTTTGTTTGTGAGCATATGACCTCACTTTCTCATTTGGAAGTAGGAGAACACTCCAGGGGATCTCTCAGACATCTTAATTTTGACTGTCTTCAACAAAGACAACAACTGGTGGTGATAACAGAGAGATCTCCCTTCTTGTCTTTCACATAGAAGGTCATTTCCAGAGTCCTCCCCAGTTGCCTCTTCCCAGTGCCTGGAGAGCTTCAACCTGAGTCACAGTGCAGATTCCATCCACCACGACACTCAGTGGGCGTACATTGAAACATAGAATTTAGGAGTGTGAGTGAGCCTTCCAACAAGTTCCACTATTCACTTTGAACATGGTTGATCAAGCAACTCAGTATCCTGTTCCTGCTTTCTTCTCATATCCTTTGTTATTTTTAGCCCAAAGAAATATATATATTTTTTGAAAACATTAAATATTTTGGCCTCAACCACATTCTATAACAAAGAATTCCACAGACTCACCACTCTGTGGACGAATAAATTTATCTTTATTTCTGTCGTAGAGTCATACAGCCACACAGCATGGCCTTACTCCTAAACCTTAGACTGTGACCTCTGACCCTTGGTTCTGGACTTCCTGATAATTGCATCTACCCCATGGTAGATCATGGTACAATTGTATGGGTTTCTATACAGTTATCTTCTGTCAGACTAACTTGCCCAACATTGAAGAACTCGTGCTTGATTCTTGCAATCACGCAGTCAATTAGCTGCATTGAGCTGGCCTCATTGGCCTTGCACTCTGTGCTGTGAGCTTTGTCATGGTAAGCAGTTACCAGGAGAACAGAGAAAACGCTTCAAGAATTTCCACCAACCCTTCTTGGAAAAGTAAGTACAATTTCCTACTGAGCTGTTTTGAATCTTTTGCTCAAGAACACCCAAACTGGAGAAGAAGCATCTATGAATGTTCAAACCGTTCTGAATAGTCTCCGACAAGTCCAGATGGAAGTGTGTAAAGAATAGAAGGTCCCATCAAGCCATCTCTGCAAACTACCTCCCCACAGTGGCAGCGTTTGTGGGTTAGGTATTCTTCAGAGTGGAATACAACTTGTGCCTGGTTTTGAGGCACTGCAGAGAAGAAGAGGAAGACTGCACCAATGCATCAAAGCTCAAATTACTCCATTTTAATCTGTTTTTGAAGAGTATGAGACTTCTGAGAAGTTTCCATTTTAGTTTCTACTTTTCAGTTTCAGTTTTCCTGAAGTTCAGATTTACCTTCAGTTGACTGAAGTTTCAGATTCTGTTCCAGTTTCTGTCTCAAAGCCTACAAGCTTTTAAACTAAAAATTTCATCATAGCCTCAACAGAAAATAATAACAGCGCTTGTATTCCTTATTTTCTAGATGACGGGAGATGATGGATCTTTTTTCTCATAGCAAGCAACCTTTGATCAACTTTGATTAAAACAGTATAATCTTTTTCTGTTGTAGAAGATCACCGCCAACAGAGTTGTTGAAATACTGCAAGAGCAAGATGATGAAAGTTCAGTGTCACAGAAAGCACCGCTAGGTAAAGAAAGCTGAAGTTCATGTAGACTTCAGGAACTGATTTTGTATCATGCTTTTGTAGTTAATATTTAGCTTTTATTTTAGACAGAACAGACGACATTGTTCCTGACTCTCAACTTGTGATGTTGAAAGAAAAGCCTTTGTAAGTTTCATATAGTATTCATCTATAAGTTCTTTGAAAGATTGATTTAAATTTTCATTCAGTTAAAGGGTTCATAATGGCTCTTCAGTGTAAAAATTTGGAAATGTGTAAATTCATTTTCTACATTATACATTTGTATGGTCAGTGAAAGCACAGAGCTTCAACAGAAAATCAATGAAAGTACCTTAAAGTGGGTGTTATTTAGATTTTTTGATCAAAAACAAGAGAAAAGATATGATGGGCTAAATATCTTGTAGATATCTGGCAATCAGACATGTATCTTTCTACCTTAAACAGTTTTAGGACTGAGGCTCCAAAGCCTTCGATGGTAGAGTCATAGGGATGTACAGCATAGAAACAGACCCTTTGGTCCAACTCTTCCATGCTGATCAGATATCCTAAATAAACCTAGTCCCATTTTCCAGCTGTTGGTCCATATCCAACTAAACCCTTCCTATTCATATATCCATCCAGATGTGTTTTAAATGTTGTAATTGTACCAGCCTCCACCACTCCTGTGACAGCATATTCCATACCTGCAGCATCCTCTGCGTGAAAATGTTGCCCTTTAGATCCCTTTTAAATCTTTCCCCTCTCACCTTAAATAAATGCCTTCGAGTTCTGGAGTTTCCCCATCTCTGGGAAAAAATCTTGTCTAGTTACCCTATCCATGCCCTTCATGATTATAAACCTCTATAAGGACACCTGTCAGCTTCCTATGCTCCAGGGAAAATAGCCCCAATCTATTCAGCCTCTCCCTGAATCCCTAGCTCAAATCATCTAACTGTGGCAACATCATTGTACATCTTTACTGAACTCTTTCAAGATTCACAACATCCTTCCTATAGCAAGGAGACCAGAATTGCACATAGTATTCCAAAAGTGGCCAAACAATTGTCCTTACAGCCACAGCATGACCTCCCAACTCATATGCTCAATGCACTGACCAATAAAGACAAGCATACCAAACACATTCTTCACTACCCTGTCTACATGCAACTCCACTTCCAAGGAACTATAAACTTGCACATCAAGCTGTCTTTGTTTAGCAATACTCTCTAGGACTTGACCATTAAGTATGCAACTCCTGTTCTGATTTGTCTTTCCAAAATGCAACCCCTCACATTTGTCTAAATTAAACTCCAACTGCCATCTGATCAAGATCTCAATTTTGGTGCCATCAGTAACTCACTAACCATGCCTCCAAAGTTCACATCCAAATCATTTATATAAATAGTGAAAAGCAGTGGACCCAGCATTGATTCTTGTGGCACATCACTGGTCACAGGCCTTCAGTGTGGAAAAGCAACCCTCCACCATCACCTTCTCCATTTGAGCCAGTTCTCTATCGAAATAGCTAGTTCTCCCTCTATTCCATGATAGAGAAACTTCACACTCCTCTGATTAAGTTCCTCCTTGTCCATCTTGTTCTGACATGGGTGATGATAACTCAAGGCAACCCCAACAATTTGATGCACCTAATTTTGCTTTATTTAAAAAAAGGTGCACAGTAATATACTGCAATGATGGTAATATGTAACAAGCTTAGCTAATGCTTACAGTCTCAAGTTACCTGATTTGTGTGGACTTGTCTAAGAATCAGTCTGAAACAGGTGATCAGCCTGCTGTATTCCAACCTCCAGTCATTGATCACAACACATGCTCGCCAGCTATTGCACATTGTGTTATGTCTCATTCTTTGTATCCAAACTGCGTGGTTAATACTTGACATTGTCCATTTCTCAGTGATTGTTCTTTCACTTCTTTGAGCACCTGCCTGTTTTTTGGAAGAAGGCTTACCTCTCGGTTTTAGTGAACCATGGCCAAGACCAGCCTGATTCCTCCTAATCATATTGGTGACTGTCTTGCAGCTTTTGTGTTGCAAGTCAGGTACGATATTTATCCTTTAATCAACCACACTTTGCTTTTTTAACAAATGGTCAATTTTCACAACTGGTTTTAACAGGACTTTTGACCCAGATGCAATGTGCTGGTTTACAACACCTCATTTGAGCAAACATATCTCTTCAGAAAACACAAAGCCATAATCCAATTGATTGACTTTTCAATTAGGCAGACTTTATATGATTTTTCTCATTTCGGCTGAAGCAGCAAATTTATGGTTAGAATCCACATCTGTTCATCCTAGTATTCCTTTTGCGTTTTGCTCTTGTGCACCTTCGCCATCTGTTCCACTTACACCTTCTCCCCCTCTTTTTCCACAACTTAAAAGCCATCATTTTTCATTCCAATGCATTTCTGAGGAAAAATCACCAAACATTAACTGCACCTCTGTTTTCACATATGCTGTGGAGGTGTCTAAGGTCTTCCTCTCTCACTAGCACCTGATGAAGGAGCAGCCCTCTGAAAGTTAGTGTTTTCAAGTAAACTGTAAACTGGTGTCGTGAGATTTTTGACCTTCATATATGCTGCTAGAGCTGTTGACATTCTCCAGTATTATTTAGGTTTATTTCAGATTTCCACGTTCTACAGTACTTTGCTTTCCTCTTAAGATTGATCTGTGTTGTTTCCGGACTTCTGCTTCTCTTGCTATATAAATGGTTTTCTGCAGAGTTCGGTCTTCTTTGGCTGATAATTTTGTCAGAGTCTCAGCAGTAATGCCTATGCAATTAGGTGTCATGTCAAGTCACCATGGTTGTATCTCTCCACATGTCTGTAGAGATCACTAATGCAGCCATCTTTGATTTCCCTGGATGTTGTACATTTGTGTCACATCTTGCACTTTCAATAATTTTTTTACTTTGTGGGGTGAAATAATTGTCAAAGGCTTTAAATACACCCTTAAATGAGTCTGTTACTTCTGATACCATAACCATAAGACATTGACCTTTCAGCCCATTGTATCTATTCAACTGTTCAAAAGAGATCATGGAAATAACTCCATGAAGGCTAGTATTCAGTCACCAAGTCACCCTTTATTTACGTATGATACTGATTCAGCTAGCTCAGAGCCGGCTCCTCGAATGAACAGAACCCCTGGCACTGCACTCCAACCACTTGGCTCATGACAGGACATAAACCGACAGCCACGCTCAGACAACAGTTCATCAGAACAAAAGATCCGGTACCCAACATGTGCAGGAGAAATGTGGTGTGTAAAGTTCCATGCAGGGACTGCAAGAAACACTATATAGGACCAACAGGCAGATGACTAGCGATCCTCATTCATGAACATGAACTAGCCACTAAACACCACAACCGACTGTCCCTAGTAGCTATACACACAGATGACAAGGACCACAAATTCGATTGGGACAATACAACAATAATAGGACAAGCCAAGCAGAGGACAGCCAGAGAATGTCTAGAAGCAGGGTACTTACCCTTAGACTCCATCAATAAACACATTGATCTAGACCCAATTTACCAACTACTGCAACGAACAAATGGAATTGGCAACCGGCAACCAGAGGCAGCAGGAGTGAAACCAAATAAATTCCAACTGACACAGAACAGCAGCACTTCACAGGAGGCTCCACAGCACAAAGGATGTTATCTAGAAAGGGGATAAAATATCTGCAAACTAACTTCCCAGCTCAGCGAACGTATCCATAACAACTACACCTGGCACACAAGCTACAAATCTTTACACAAACCTTGATCTGCTGTGTATATCTGTTAGCCAAGACTGTCTGATTAGACCCAGTTAACGGCCCCTCTCAGGGAACTCCTGTTCTATGATGTCCACCTGGCTGACCTTGTTCAAATCACTAAACTCATGATTGATTTGATCATTCTCAACTCTGTTTTCCTGCCTTTTCCGCATTACCCTTCATTCCCATCCTGATTAAAAATACTGTCTATCTCAGCATTCAATATATTCAACTTTAACTATAAGCCACAACCAGAAGAAACAGGATTAGGCTATTTGGCCCCTTGAGTTTGATCTGCCACTTAATAGGATCGTGGCTGAAGTGGCAGTCCTCACATCCATTTTTCTGCATTTTCCCCAAAACCCTTGATACTCCTACTGATCAAGAATCCATCTATCTCAGCTGTAAAAGTACACTAGGAATCTGTTCCTACACTCTCAATACAAGGAGTTCTAAAGAATCTCCACTCTCTGAGAGAAGAAATTCCTCCTCATCTCAATCTTAAATTGGTACCCCTTAATTCCGAGACAATGCTCTCTGGTCCCAGATTCTTCCCACAGGGTAAGCTTCCTCTGATTACTTGTCTTGTAAAAATCCTTAAGAATCCTCAATCTCTCAATGACATCACCTCTCATTTTTCTAAACTCCAGTGAGCAGAATTATTCGTAGCCATGATGTGGAGGAGCCAGTGTTGGACTGGGGTGGGCAAAGTTAGAAATCACACAACACCAGCTTATAGTTCAACAAGTTTATTTGGAAGCACTAGCTTTCGGAGAGCTGCTCCTTCATCAGGTAACTGATGAAGGCTACCTGAGAAGGAGCAAAGCTCCGAAAGCAAGTGCTTTCACATAAACCTGTTGGACTATCACTTGGTGTTGTGTGATTTTTAACAGAATTAATGACTCAACCTTTCCAGCTCTCTGTGCTAAGAATTCCACAGATTGCCTACCTACTGAGAGAAAAACAAAATCCTCCTCATCTCTGTCTTAAATGGGTAACCCCTTATGCTGAGATTATGCTTCTCATATTAGATTCTCCTAACAAGATTAACAACCTTTCCTTATCCAATCTGTGAAGTCCCCATGAATGTTGTATGTTTCAGTAAGACTGCCTCTCATCTTTGAAACTCCAGTGAGTACATGCCCGACATACACAATCTCTGCTCATAAGACAGTGCCTTCATACCCAACCTACTAAACTTTCTCTGGATTGGATCCAATGCCAGTATATTTTGCAATAGGAAAAGGGACTACAAGTATTCGTACTGTTCAAGCTGTTGTCGGACTAGTACATGATGTAGTTTTAGTAAAACCTCCCTACTTTTGTAGCCCATTTCCTTTGGAGTAAAGGCCAACATTCCATTTATCTTCCCTATTACAGGTGGTCCCTGACTTACGAATGGGTTCCGCCCCTGAATACTTTCATACGTTGAATTGTACACAAGTTGGAATACATATGTCTAGATGACATATTAATACTTTTACAGCTTAGTATGTATACAGTAGTTTCTAAAGCCTAAACACAATATTTTTTTAGTATTGTATACAGCATGCAACATAACAAATCCGTGAATCTTACTTTAAATATTGATGCTGGCTTGTATGTCAGGAGGTGCATTTCTAGGAGGGGATAGCAGAGCTTATTTGGAAAAGATGGTCAAGAAGGAAGTGATATTGATGGAGATGTTGCTGGAGTTGATGAGATTGGTTCTGGATGCTTTTACAACACCTTGAAACATTTCAAGGGAAAACTGAACTGAAGTGTGTTTTCTTTTCTTCAAATATTTCTTTATCTCATTGCAGGCACTCACTGATAGCTTTCTTGATCATCGTGAATGTTGATAACTGTTGCAGGAATTTCTGGGATCTGATTATTTCCCTGCTATACTCTGATTCTTATCTGTAGAAAGTGATCAGACCAATAATAGGGAAAGCAAATGGAATCTTCAGTGTTTAAAACTATCTTTCTTGCTTTCTATAGCAAGGGACTACAGAGTATCTGAACACGATCCACTGGAGACCTAGAACAATGGAATACAAAGGCAGTTGCACTCTTAGATTCGGTTACATAAAAATAACACTTCCCAATTAAGAGATGTACAGTTATCGAAATCCAATCACTACTATTGATTAGGTTTACATCATTAATACAATGTGAGTATAACTAACTAATCACAACATAAGAACGCCTATCCAGTTGTAGTATACAATTATGAATGATGATTTATTGTCATTTCTCCTCCACGATGTCACCTTTGCTGCCACTGCCACAGGAAGATGAAGAAGAAAATAAAAGAGGACAGAAAGGGTAAAGAAAGAAGGGAGAAAGTGGCAACCTGGAGTGGATGGGCCCAGGAGCTCAAATGCTGCCTACCTTGCCAGTGCCGCCATCTTAATGGGGTGTTGCAGTAAAATGAGTGAGAAGGCCTGTACATATTATTAGCTCTAGCACCACAGGCAACAATTTGTTCTTCACTTAATGGTTTATGTCTGGCTTGTGTATATCGATCATCATTCTTTCCTGTCTCGTGTCTGTGGTGTTATTTTTACTTCTCTCACGGCACAAGAGGTTCAATGAATAAACAATCTGTTTAAGGAACTGTAAGCCTTATCATTCCTTTGTTATCTTGCAGGCAACTTGCCTCCAAGAGCAAATGGGATTGTGATCCCACATGTCTTCTTGTGAAATGTTTATAGTCTTTGAGGTCTAATACCTCTGGTGTACCTTCTTGAGAACTGATAACTTCCAATTTTGTGTTCTTTCAGGTCGATCCATAGCTAACAGCTATCGACAAAATATGGAGCTGAAAAAAGCACAGCAGTTCAAGCAGCATCAGAGGAGTGATGATGCTTGACCTACAGTGATTTAACCAACTCTGCACTTTATGAACTTTCCAGCATATGCAGTCCTTGCTATCTGGACAGCAAACAGCTGGCAACTACTAATGTTACTCTGCACAATACATTTTTCGTTTAAACCCTTTCAGTCTCTCCTCTTAGCCAGTGGTTTACCTACACAGGTTAATTTTATATGAGGAGACCTCTGTGATCCTTTGGGAAGTCAGATTTCTGGATTGGGGAGGCATTCTAAATTACCCAGCTGTAAGTAGCAACTTCCATACTTGCCCTGTCCTTCTTTTGCATAGGTGCCACTGGTGTGTAGTGAAGGGTGGTCATAATCTTCATTGTTCTTTATTGTTGATTGCACATAACTATTGCCCATATAAGCAGTATTCCTATTTGAATAGTCAACCCCATTCTGGTTATGTTGTACTAATTAGTTATTCATCTTCTTGCATTTCCTGGCAATTGGTAATCTCACTAATGATGGCATTCTTAACCTTGGGAGAGGCGATAGTCTAATGGCATTATCACCAGGTCATTAATCCAGAAACTCAGCTAATGTTGGAGGGACCCAAGTTTGAATGCTGCCAGAGACGCTGGTGGAATTTGAATTTAATTTTAAAAATCTAGAATTATGAATCTACTGATGACCATGAAACCATTGTTGATTATCAGAAAAAAAGTTTGGTTCACTAATGTCCTTCAGGGAAGGGAATCTTGCCTCCTCACCTGCTATGGCCTACATTGTCATAGAGATGTACAGCACTGAAACAGAGCCTTTGGTCAAATTTGTCCATGCCGACCAGATATTCTAAATTGATCTAGTCCCATTTTCCAACATTTGGCCCATGTCCCACTAAACCCTTCCTATTCATGGACCCATCCAAATGCCCTTTAAATGTAATTGTACCACCCTCCACCACCACCTCTGGCACCACCTTTCATACACGCACCACCCTCTGTATAAAAATGTTGCTCCGTAAAGTCCCTTTTAAATCTTCCTCCTCTCACCTTAAACTTACACCGTCTATGGACTCCCGTACCCTTGAGAAAAGACATTGAATATTCACCCTATCCCTGCCACTCATGACTTTGTAAACTTCTATAACGTCACCCCTCACCCCAACACTCCAGCCTATTTACCTTGTCCCATAACTCAAATCCTCTAACCTTGGAAATATCCTTCTAAATCTTTTCTGAACCCTTTCAAGTTTCACAATGACCTTCCTATACAGGGGGACCAGAAGTGCATGTGATATTCCAAAACTGGCCTAACCAATGTCCTGTACAGATGCAACATGACCTCCCCAACTCTTATACTCAATGCACTGTTCAAAAAAGCAACATACCAAATGCCACCTTCACTATCATGTCGACATATGAGTCTACTTCCAAGGAACAATGAACTTGCATCCTAAGGCCTTTGTTTGGCAACATTCCCCAGGATTGTACCATTAATTGTATAAGTCCTGTTATAACAAAATGCAGAATCTCACACTTACCTAAATTAAATTATTTTTTTGCCACTCCTTGACTTATTTTCTCATCTGACCAAGGTCCTGTTGTACTCAGAAATAATCTTCACTGGTCACTACACCATCAATTTTGGTGTCATCTGCAAACTTGCTAACAATACCACCTGTATTCATATCCAAATCATTTATACAGATGACAAAAAGCATTAGACCCAACTCCAAAAAATAGTGGACCCAGCACTGAATCCTGCAGCACACTGATGGTTACAGGCCTCCAGTTCAAAAAGCAATCCACTGTCTCCTACCTTTGAGCCAATTTTGTATCCAAGTCATTCACTGTCCCTGTGTTCCATGTAATCCAAACTTGCTGACAGGTCCAGGAGAACCTTGTTGAACGCCTTCCTGAAGTCCATGCCCTTATCCCAAGAATGAATAAAACTACTACTTTAAAGATCCTTGGATGGCGTTCCAACAATTTCCACAGTTTCATTTCCCTTGTATATGGAATTTTCTTGATTTCCTCCATCAGTTCTATTTCATGATTTACAGCTAATTCTGGCTTGATACTTGCATCTTCTATAACGATGATCAGTGCAATACACCTCTTTGATTCATGTGGCATCTCTTTGTTATCTTTTATTAATCCCCTAGATTAATTTTCTTTATGGAATCATTTTTTAAAATTTTGTTAATTTTTTTTTAAATGAATTTAGAAACTCCAGTTCTTTTATATACCTAATGAGTTGTGTCTCATATTCTTATTTTTATCTCTGATTCATCTTTTTGTCATTCTTTGCTGATATCATATCATATCCAATCTTCTGACCTGTCACCCAGTTTGTGTAATTATTAAACTGTTACTGGTTCCTGTCATTTCAATGGGTTTGATATCTAACTAAAAACAGAGAAGCTAATTTTCCAATCTAATATGATGCTTCAGTATTTTGAATAACGGTCTTATTAGACTCGAAAAATTAACTTTGTTTCTCTTTCTACTGATGCTTCGTGACTTGCTCATTTTCTCTGGCATTTTCTTTTTTTATTTTAGATGTCCATCATCAGCAGTACTTTGATTTTACTTCCGTTTGATAGCTATGTTCCATCTAGCTGTTTCAGTTGTGGAGTGCTAGACTGGCTTACACATCTGTTCTAAATACTTTGTTAAATGTCTTTTGGAAATCCGTATGTATCATATCGACTGCATTAGCCTCATCATCTCACTCTGTTAGTTCATGAGAAAGCTCAAGCAGTTTAGTTAAATTTAAATTGACTTCAGTTTGTACAAGCTGCATGATTTAATTAATTAATTTTCTCATGATTTATAATTAATTAATTCATATTAAATTTAAAGCTTACAGGAAAACTCACCATATGATTCCTTGTCCTGTGACATCACCTCACTTCCAGGACCACCTGACCTCACATAATTCTGACTCCTTAAATCATATCTGTCAACTCCACTCTTCTGAAAACACAGATTTTACCAGTTCTTTAATATAGTGGCCTTATAGATTAGAGAAAGAAAACAAGTCCCTTTGATTGAGTTACTTAACAGTTTCCTGTGATATCACACTTGGACTTTTTTTCCACTTTTCCTCAAAATTGCTTGCTGTGATTCTTGCTGGATTCCTGACATTACTTTTGACTGTGGGTTTAGACCCTGTTCTCGCACATGCTTGTTCTAGTACTTCCAGCATTAAATCTTTTAAAGTTCTGACCTTGTTATCATTTCTCTAGTTCATAGTGACATCTTACCTGATGTTACCATTTAAATTATGCATTGAATATAATTAGACAACTGAGGTTTTTTTTAATATTTGTAGATTGCCTGGTCTTTTAGAAATCACCCAAAAAAATAAAAAATCCTTATCCAAGAAGAAGTGCTGGGTTTCTGATAGTCCTGCTTCAAGCTGTAGTACTCTGGAAAGACAAACTTCCTGTATGAAATACACCTTTCAGCAAGGTAATCTAGTTTGTCTTTAAAATGATGCTGTTTGTTTTAATTAATTGTCTGATAATTTTAATTAATTTGTCTGATAATTTTTTACTCTTGAATGTTTCTTAGGTGAAGCAAAGTCTTAAGCTTAGTATAGTTAAAAGAATAGAATTGGAATATTGGCTGTTATGGCATGTTTGTTACATTGATATTGTTGCTACCACGGAAACATGACTGAAGGAAGAGCATAACTGGTAGTTCAACTTTCCAGGATGTTTCTGGCATGGTGGGGGCTGGACAAGAGTGGTGGGTCCATTGTATTATTGATAAAGGAAACAATCATAGCTATAATGAGGCAGAGTGTCTTAGAAGGTTCTTCAAATGGTCTTAGACATGGAAAAGGGATGCTCACTTTACTGGGATTATTCTATGCTTCCGCCCTCCCCAGTCAGAGGGAGATAGAGGAGCAAATCTATAGGTAAATCACAGAAAGGTGTGAGAGGAAATGGGTTATAGTGGTAAGGGATTTCAACTTTGCTAACATTAACTGGGATTGCCTTAGTATGAAAGGATTAGTTGGAGTGGAAACAAAATTTGTTATTTAAGATTTTTGAGAAGAAGGAGGTATAATGTGTGGATTGTAATGTTTGGCAGTATTGTTCAGTTTTGATTGTTGAGCAAAATATATAACTTCTAAATTTAGGAAAGCCATTTTAAAAACTTTATATCAGTTTGGAAATCCCTTTACCTGAAATTATTTTCCTTCTCTTTCAAAACAGATGAAAGAATTATTAAACATCAAACATTTTGCTCAATATTTGATGAAAAATCACCAGGTCAGGGTCAATACAATAAAACACAAACACTGGAGCAACAACAGTCAGACAAAGCAGCAAAGCTAACTGCAGCTGAAAACCAAACAAAAACTGCAACACATATTAATGACAGTAAGAAAAGAATAAATCATACCTTTGATAGAAGATTGCTTCCTTCAAGCTCAAAGGATGATTTTTCTAAAACTCAAGGACTATCCTTGGACTCTACAGAAAAGATGCCTTCAATTTGCTCCATTAGAAAGTTGGGTGTTTCTGGCAGAAAATTCGATGAGGTCTGCCATAATACTGGATCAAAAGAACAGAACAATCCACAAAGAGGCGACTGTTCAAAGAGACATAACATGGATTTGACTTGCAAAAGTCGACTCAGTGATGAGGTAATGTTTTTAGTGAAAGAATGTTTGCTCATAAATAATAACAATGCTATAGGTTTCCCAGTAAATGTTTTACTTTAGAAGTACTGTTTGAGTATACTATGTCATCTGGTTGTCTACCATTATGGAACTGCCTCAATTATTCCCCCACTGTCAAGTCTCTGCCATTTCCTTGTTTCCCATCATGAGTCTCATTCTCTAAGAGATCAATGCTTACCTTAATTACGTTTTTATATATGCTGGCAATTTATATGCTTTTACTGTTTAGTTTTTATCTTTGCTAGCTTGATAACTTATTTTCTTCCCTCAGCCTTTTAGCTGACCAATAATTGTAACATTGTGTGCATGTTCTTTCAATTTGATTTCATCTTCCTGTGCCTTAGTAAACTACTAATATTGTGTCCTCTTGTAGAACCTTTCATTCTCGATAGAGTGCATCTTTGATGAACATATTGAATAGCTCTTTAAGTGTCTTACTCTGTTTATTACCACCATACTTTTAACATAATTGCTCGTTCTATGTCTTCATTCCTTAGTAAAGCTGAAAATGCTAGAAAATCTGGGCAGGTGTAACAGCATCTGTGGAGAGAGAAATAGAGTTAATGTTTTGAGTCCGATGATTCTTCTTAACTCCAAAGAAAAGTCATTGAACTCGACTCATTAACTGTTTCTCTCTCCACTGATGCTGCCAGACCTGTTGGGTTTCTCTAGCACATCATATTTTTTAAAAAAATTTCAGATTCCCAGCACCTGCTGTACTTTGCTTTCATTTCTTAGTATTTGCTTTTATTTATTGTTAGACTAGTTTTTCACTACCAAGCTGCATTGGAATTTCAACGTGGTTATATCATCTTTCACTAGACAATTCTTTAATAGAAAATTATATAAAGACCCATTTCATTAAAGTTTGTTCCAGAACATATTATTCTTTCTGAAACATACTCTATGTGTACAAGCACCAAGGTTACCTTTGTCAGTTTGATTTGTATAATGTACATAAGGATTAAGATTACCCATCAATATTATTGCCCATTTCTTATAAATGCTCATTATTTCTTAACATATACTCTGTCCTACATTGCAGTTACTTTTTGGGGAGGGATTTGTATGGCTACTGCCACCAGTAGCTATTTTCCCAAGCTATTTCTTATCTGCACCCAACCTGAATCCCAAAAGTGGAATGTAATGCTGATGTTGATGTAATGCTAGTGTCTTCAGTGTAAATGTTGGGTGTAGATGCAGTCCCTGTGTGTTACATTACCCTGTGCTTATTTAATAGGCAGCAGGCTGTTACGTAGCTGCATCTGGATCTTCATTCCGCTCCTGGAGTAAGAGCTTTAAGAGCTGGCAACTCTGCTTATTGTAACATCATTGGTAGCTGTGGCCACAGCTGATTCAGTAACCTTTCTCCAACAGAGAATGTTGTTCGAAACAGACACTACATTTTGAGCATGGTAGTAATGCCATGGCCCAGATTGGCAGACTTGGGTTCAAGGTTTGGTAAGCTGGGGTGGACAATCTGAAAGTAGGGAAAAGGTGGAGGGGACTCTGGCCTTTGCAGGGGCCAGTGGGGACAGAGGACTCATAAAGGACATAGTTCTCCTTGCTCTTCCCCAGTGAAACCCATCTAGTTTTCAATTGCCATGATCAGTGTTGTGATGGCACAGGAAAAACTAGTCTGGCAGTCAGGTGGGACTTCAAACAATAGTGAGACAAATAAGAAGTTTGATGGCAGTGCAGAAGTTAAGAGAACGTGTTAAATAGACAGACAGGCAAGAACACAGCAGGAAGTGAGGGAAAACTGATAAAACAAACTTCTTTTGTTTCAGTGCAAGAGGCCTGACAGGTAAGGTAGATAGATGGGAACGTGGGATTCCATAGATATTACAGAAACATGGCTGAGGGACAGACAAGACTGGCAGCTCAATGTTCTGGAGGTACAGATGTTACAGGAAGGAGAAGCAAGAGAAGAGGGTGTTTTGATTATAGACAACATCATGGCAGTACTTGGAGAGGACATTCCTGAAGGATCGTCCATTGAAACTACATGCATGGAACTGAGAAATAAGAAGGGAGTGATTACATTGATACTATAGGCCCTCCCATGAATCAGCAGGAAGTTTAGGAGCAAATATGCTGGGAGATTGCAGATAGTTATCAGAATAATAAGGTTGCAATAGGAGGGGATTTTAATTTTCTAAACATGGGCTGGGACTTCCATCGAGTTAAGGACTTTGATGGGGAGGCATTTGTTAAGTGTGTTCAGGAAACTTTCTCAATTGATTTGTAGATGGCCCAACTAGAGAAGGGGCAAAAATTGGCATGCTATTGGAAAATAAGACCGGGCAAGTTACTGAGGAATTGGTGAGGGTGCACTTTGAGATCAAAGACCATAATTCTATTAGTTTTAAAATAGTTAAGGAAAAGGTTCATAAGTTAAAGTCCTAAGTTGAGATAAAGCCATTTTTGATGGAATTAGAGAAGAACTTTCAATTGTTGATGGGAGGACGGTGTTCACAGTAAAGGGCATCTAGCAACTGGGAGACTCTCAAAAACGAGATAAAGAGAGTTTAGTTCCTGTAAGTGTGAAGGACAAAGCTGGCAGGATTAAGGAACACTAGGTGATGAGAGATATTGAGACTCTGCTCAAGAGAAAGGAGGCATGTTTCAGATATAAATAGCTGGGTCACATTAATCCTGTAAAGAGTATAAAGGATGTAGGAGTATACTTAGAGAGAAATCAGAAGGTCAAAAAGGGGACATGAAAGAGTTTTGGCAGAGGAGATAAAGGAGAATCTAAAGAGATTCAACAAGTGTCTTAAGAACAAAAATGTAACTAGGGAGAGAATATGACACTTTAAAAACCAACCAAGTTGTCGAAGGGTGAGATCCTAAACAAATATTTCTCGTCAGTAAATACCATAGAGAAGGACATGAAAAAAAGGGAACATTGGGAAATAAATACTAACGTCCTGAAAAGAGTCCACATTAGGGAAGAGGAGGTGCTGGAGGTCTTAAATCACATAAAGGTAGAGAAATCTCCAGGAATTGATTGGGTAAATCTGAGGACATTATGGGAAGCTAGGGAAGATATTGCAAGATCCCTAGCAGAGATATTTGTATCATTGCCAACCACGGGTAAAGAAGGTGGCTAATGTTGTGCAATTATTTGAGAAAAGCTGCAAGGAAAAGCCAGGGAACTACAGACTGGTGAGCTTGACATTGGTAGTGCATAAGTTATTGGGGGATTCTGAGATCCAGGATCTACATGCATTTGGAAAGGCAAAGACTAATTAGGGATAATCAGCATGGCTTAGCATGTGGAATATCATGTTATATAAATTTCAATGTCTCACAGGAAGATGGATGAAGTCAGAGTGGTAAATGGACTTTAGCAATGTTGAAATGTATGGTGCTGGAAAAGCGCAGCAGGTCAGGCAGCATCTGAGGAACAGGAGAATCGATATTTTGGGCATAAGCCCTTCAGGAATGTGGGGGGTGTGAAGAGGACTGGGAGATAAATAGGAGGGTGGGGGTGAGGCAGCTGGGAAGGCGATAGGTAGATACAGATGGAGGGTGATGGTGAAAGATCGGGGAGGATGGAACAGATAGGTGGGAAGGAAGATGGACAAGTAGGATAGTTCAAGAGGGTGGTGCCGAGTTGGAGGTTTGTATCTGGGGTGAAGTTGGGGGCAGTGAGATGAGGAAACTGACGAAGTCAGCATTTATGCCATGTGGTTGCAGGGTCTCAAGGAAGAAGTTGAGGCGTTCTTCCTCCAGGCATCGAGTGGCTTGAATTTGGCGGTGGAGGAGGACCAGGATTTGTATGTCTTTTGTGGAGTGGGAGATGGAGTTGAAGTGGTTGGCCACAGGGCAGTGAGGTTGTTTGGTACATGTGCCCAGGAGATGTTCCCTGAAATGTTCCACGAGTTGGCATCCTGCCACCCCAATGTAGGGGAGACTACTTTAAGAGCAACAGACACAGTAGAGCAGATGTTTGGATGTGCAGGAAAATCTTTGTAGAAGGATCCTTTGGGGTGTGGACCTAACAAGGGAGACATGGAGGGAATGGTCTCTACGGAATGCCGATAGGGATGGGAAGGGAAATATATCTCAAGTGTTGAGTTTTGATTGGAGGGTGCGGAAATGGCGGAGGAAAATGTACTGTATTAGTGGGTAAAAGTGAAGACCAGGGGCGTTCTATCCTTGTTATGGTTGGAAGGGTTAGTTTCAAGAGCAGAGGTTTGAAAAGTGGAGAAAAGTCACTGGGGGACAACATTGGTCACATGGGAGGGGAAATTGCGGTCCTAGAAATAAGAGGCTATCTGGGACGTCATGAAGTGGAATTGTTGCTCCTGGCAGCAGATACCGTGTAGGCGGGGGAATTGGGAGTAAGGAATTGTGTTTTTACAGGAGGAGGGGTGGGAGGAAGTGTAGTCCAGGTAGCTGTGGGAGTCAGTGGGTTTGAAGTAGATGTCCATATTGTGTTGGTTGCTGGAAATGGAGACGGAGAGGTCCAGGTAGGGGAGGGGGGTGTCTGAGATGGATCAGGTGAACTTGAGGTCAGTGTTGAATGAGTTTGCGAAATTGATGAACTGTTTAACCTTCTCATGGAAGCACAAGGTAGCGCTGATACAATAATCAGTGTAGCAGAGGAAAAGGTGGGGGGTGGTGCCTGTGTAACTGCGGAAGATGGATTATTTCACGTATCTGATGAAGAGGCAGGGAAAGCTGGGGCCCATGGCTACCCCTTTGGTCTGAAGGAAATGGGAGTATTCAAAGGAGAAATTGTTGAGTATGAGGACCAGTTCTGCCAATTGAATGAGTGTATTGATGGAAGGGTATTGGTTGGGTTGGCAGGAGAGGAACAAACTGAGGGCTTGGAGGCCTTCGATATGGCGGATGGATGTGTGTAGGGACTGCATGTCCATGGTGAAGATGAGACATTGGGGGCTGGAGAAATGACGGTCATGGAGGAGGTGGAGGGCATGGGTGTTGTCCTGAATGTATATGGGGAGTTCCTGGATCAAGGGAGACTGGACAGAGTCAAAATATGAGGAGATATGTTCGGTGGGGCTGGAGCAGGCGAAGATGATGGGTTATCCAGGGTAGGCAGGTTTGTGAATTTTGGGTAAGAGGTAGAACCAGATGGTGCAGGGTTCCTAGACTATGAGGTGGGAGGCTGTGTATGGGAGATCCCCTGAGGTGATGAGGTTGTAGATGTCTGGGTGATGATGGTATGGTGATGGGAGGTGAGGTCGTAGTCAAGGGGCACCAAACTACTACTGTGTCCCCCTTGTCCACTGGTTTAGTGGTGAGGTTGGGGTTGACTGGAGGGAGTGGAGGGCTGCACTTTGTGAGGGTGAGAGTTTGGAGTGGTGAGAGGGATGGACAGGTTGAGGAAGTCAGTATCACGGCAGCACTTGAAAATAAAGAGGTCGAGCAAGGGGTGTCCAAATGGATGGAGATTGTTGGAGGCAGGAGGAGGGATCCTTGGAGGGTGGGTGGGAGGCTGATGGAAAAAGTATCCGCAGAGGTGGAGGCAGCAAAAGAAAAGTTTGATGTCGCACTGTGTCTTTAGCAAGGCCTTAGACAAGGTTCTACATAGTGGACTGGTTAGTAAGGTTAGATCATGGGATCCCGGGATAATTGAATACAAATTTGTCTTGATGTGCTGCAAATTTCAGTGTTGGGTCCACTATTGTTCATCATTTATATAAACAATTTGAATGAGAATGTAGGAGACATGGTTAGTAGGTTTATGGGTGACACCAAAGTTGGTGGTATAGTGGACAGTGAAGAAGGTTATCTCAGAGTACAATGGGATCTTGATCAACTGGACAGTGGGCCAAGCAATGGCAGATGGAGTTTAATGCAGGTAAATTCGAGATGTTGAGTTTGTGAAGACAAACCAAGGTAGGACAGTTAATGCTGGGTATGGTGTGTGTTGTTCAGAAAGACTGAGGGGTGCAGGTACATAGTTCCTGGGTGCATCACGGGTACACAAGATGGTGAAGAATGCGTTTGGCATGCTTGCCTTTTTCGATCAGAGCATTGAGTACATGTATTGGGATATTGTTTTACAGCTGTACAAGATACTGATAAGGATACATTTGGAGTACAGTGTACTATTCTGGGCACCCTGCTGTAAGAAGGGTGTTATTAAACTGGAAAGGGTGCAAAAAAGATTTACAAGCATGGTACTGAGACTGGAGGGTTTTGAGTTATAAGGAGAGGCTGGATAGGCTGAAACTTATTCTGTAGATGGTCAGAGGCTGAGGGGTAACTTTATGGAGGTTTATGCAATCATGAGAGTCTTTCCCCCAGACTAGGGGATTCCAAAACGAGAGGGCATAGGTTTAAAATGAGAAGGGAAAGATTTAAAAGGGATCTGAGGGGCAACCACTCCAACACCAGTTATACTCTCTTCCATCCGGCAGAAAATACAAACATTCAAAAATACATACTAACTAATTTAAGAACAGCTTCTTCCCTTCTCATTACATTTTTGAATGGATCTCTAATAT
Source organism: Chiloscyllium punctatum (assembly GCF_047496795.1). Lineage (NCBI taxonomy): Eukaryota > Metazoa > Chordata > Chondrichthyes > Orectolobiformes > Hemiscylliidae > Chiloscyllium > Chiloscyllium punctatum. Next base: position 55,635,650 of record NC_092775.1, read on the forward strand.
ATTAGAGTTATCTTTCTCTGCACCTTCTCTGTAGCTGTAACATTATATTCTGCATTCTGTTCTATTTCTCTGATGTATTTATATCAGATGATTTTTCTGGTGATCACACAAGACCAAACTTCATTGTGTCTTGGTACATGTGGCAATAATAAATCAAATCAGATCATAAAGGGATGGGCAGGTCATAGTACTTCCTTGTTCAGCTGTTCCTGGATTTGACCAAGATAATTATTAATGGTTCCAAGCAATGGAATATTGAGGTCGTTTAGCTTGTGTGCTGGCCTCTCTTCCTCCACATCTCTATGCCTGGATGCCCTTAGAAAGGGAGCCTGTGATGTTCACCGGTATGCTTGAATGCAGATCGAGAATGCTAAAATATTTTCCATACCAGTAACCATCATTTTAATTTGATTTGAACAATTTTTTGTCTTTTTTCTCAAAGTAAGGTCATTCTTTTTCTGTTTTAAAAATGAGTTTTAATTGGTCAAAAAAGGTCTGCTTCCGTATTTCTTGATTCGTCCATGTCCCCAATAGCATTCTTTTGTTCATATTCTCTTTTGTGCTGTTCCTCACCAAATTTAAAAAAAAAAATTTGTGGATCAAGTTGCATCTGCTCTGTGTCTATCCATTGTACTGCATTATTTCTATGTTAGTTAATACCATAGCTATGTGCTATGTCTCCTTGTATAGGTCTCCTGCCTTTCCACTCGTCTTAGTGCTCTTGTAGAATTTACAAATGTTGAGGCAACAAGTATGTTGCTTACTGACTGGCGAGCTGACAAGAGGCTTATGTTACCTCTTCTAGGGAAGATCTGCTAATCAGGCAATAGTGAGGGCATCCGTGAGCCGGTGACTGGATTCTGGGGTTGGAAAACCTAACCATCAAGAGCCAATGGCAAATCAAATTCTGCAGCACTTGTCCTCCAGATACCACTGAGGAAGGGATGGCTGCTGTATTAAGAGTTGCAAATTGCTCAGCTCCCAAGGCCAAGTAACATGATCATTTGGAAGGGTAAGGAAAAAGGGATGGGGGTAGCTCTTGAGTTAGAGTTGCAGGGTGTGTTTTGAGGAATTTATGGGAAGGGATGGTCATAGGCTGAAGAGGGCAAGGGGGCATTGAAGAGGGAGGCAGGAAGTGGTTCCCATTGACCATCTCCAGCCTAATGTTCAGTCCCTCAATCGGACATGGATTTCCTTTGATTGAGGGAATGCCCTGAGGTGGCAAGCAGCCTAAACATGTTGACTTGCCTGGTATATCATATGGTGACAGGGTTAATCTCAGCAATGGCAGGCTGAGGCCCTCACGATATTTAATTGACCATTTGAAGGCTAAAATAACTCCACAGAAACCAGGTTCCCATTACCAGGTCAACCTTTATTTACACAAGAGTTCTTGTTGCTTCAGAATCACCTCTCAAAATAACAGAACCCCTGGCATTCTTTTTTTACCCTGTCTTTGATCCTCCTTAATTGGACCAGTCAGGGAACTCATTCTATGAGGTCCTTCTGGCTGACCTCATTACAGTCACTACAAAGGTATCATTTGGTGATGGTGAGGAACATCAACTAAGGGCTTTCTGTCCCAAAACTGAATTTTGATGCAGCAAGAAGGGGATTTATTTTGTGTATGCCCTCTAAGATATATGCTCTTTCTGCCTTTAAGATTGCTGCCTCTAGGAACAGAAGATTCCATCCTATATGCCTGTGAAGGATTTCTGGAATTCCTTTGTTGTTTGTCAGTCTATTCTCAAATTCTCTCTTTGACCCCTTATTTTGTATTGCCTCCAAACTTCATTTATTCTGCCTGATTCTCTGTTGTTTTAGCATTTATCCCTTTTCTTATCCATTGCTATAACTGAGATTTGGTTGAGGCAAGGGTGTGATTGGCAACTAAATATCCCAGGATATCGATGCTTCAGGTGGGATAGAGAGGGAGGTAAAAGGAGTGGAAGAGATGCATTACTGGTCAAAGAGGATATCACAGCTGTATAGAAGGAGAGCACTAGGGAAGACTTGAGCAGTGAGGCAATATGGGCAGAGCTCAGACATAGGAAGGGTGTGGTAACAATGCTGGGATTGTACTATAGGCCTCCCAACAGCGAGCGTGAGATTAAGGTTCAAATATGTAGAGAGATCATAGATAGGAGATTTTAATTTTCCCAACATTGACTGGGATTCACTTTGTGTTACAGGTCTGGTGGAACAGAATTTGTGAGGAGCATCCAGGAGGGCTTTCTCGAGCAGTATATAAATAGTCCAACTCGGGAAGGGGCCAGACTGGGCCTGGTGTGGGAAATGAGCCTAGCGAAGTGATTCATGTTTCAGTAGGGGATTACTTTGGAAATAGTGATCACAATTCTGTAAGTTTTCGAATACTCATGGACAAAGACGAGAATGGTCCTAAAGCAAGAGTGCTCAACTGGGGGAAGGCCAACTAAGGCAAAATTCAGCAGGAGCTGGGAAGTGTGGATTGCGAGCAGCTGTTTGAAGCAAAATCAGGAGGGCAAAAAGGGGACACGAGATAGCTTTGGCAAATAGAATTAAGGAAAATCCAAAGAGTTCTTACAAATACATTACGGACAAAAGGGTAACTAGGGAGAGAATAGGGCCCCTCAAAGATCAGCAAGGCGGCCTTTGTGTGGAGCTGTAGAAAATGGGGCAGATACTAAATGAGTATTTTGCATCAGTATTTACTGTGGAAAAGGACATGTAAAATATAGATTGTAGGAACATAGATGGTGACATCTTGAAAAATGTCCATATTACAGAGGAGCAAGTGCTGGATGTCTTGAAACGGGTAAAGGTGGATAAATCCCCAAGACCTGATCAGGTGTACCCTAGAACTCTGTGGGAAGCTAGAGAAGTGATTGCTGGGCCTCTTGCTGAGATATTTGTATCATCGATACTCACAGGTGAGGTTCCGGAAGACTGGAGATTAGCTAACGTGGTGCCACTGTTTAAGAACGGTGATAAGGACAAAGCCAGGGAACTATAGGCCAGTGAGCCTGATCTCGGTGGTGGGCAAGTTGTTGGAGGGAATCCTGAGGGATGGGATATACATGTATTTGGAAAGGCAAGGACTGATTAGGGATAATCAACATGGCTTTGTGCGTGGGAAATCATGTCTCACAAACTTGATTGAGTTTTTTGAGGAAGTAACAAAGAAGATTGATGAGGGCAGAGCAGTAGATGTGATCTATATGGACTTCAGTAAGGCGTTCGACAAGGTTCCCCATTGGAGACTGATTGGCAAGGTTAGATCTCACGGAATACAGGGACATCTAGCCATTTGGATACAGAACTGGCACAAAGGTAGAAGACAGAGGGTTGTGGTGGAGGGTTATTTTTCAGACTGGAGGCCTGTGACCAGTGGAGTGCCACAAGGATCAGTGCTGGGTCCTCTACCTTTTGTCATTTACATAAATGATTTGGATGCCAGCACAAGAGGTACAGTTAGTAAGTTTGCAGATGACACCAGAATTGGAGGTGTAGTGGACAACGAAGAGGGATACTTCAAATTACAACAGGATCTTGACCAAATGGGCCAATGGGCTGAGAAGTGGCAGATGGAGTTTAATTCAGATAAATACGAGGTGCTGCATTTTGGGAAAGCAAATCTTAGCAGGACTTATACACTTAATGGTAATGTCCTAGGGAGTGTTGCTGAACAAAGAGACCTTGGAGTGCAGGTTCATAGCTCCTTGAAAGTGGAGTCGCAGGTAGATAGGATAGTGAAGAAGGCGTTTGATATGCTCTCCTTTCTTGGTCAGAGTATTGAGTACAGGAGTTGGTAAGTCATGTTGCGGCTGTACAGGACATTGATTAGGCCACTGTTGGAATATTTCGTGCAGTTCTGGTCTTCTTCCTATTGGAAAGATGTTGTGAAACTTGAAAGGGTTCAGAAAATATTTACAAGGATGTTGCCAGGTTTGGAGGATTTGAGCTATAGGGAGAGGCTGAACGGGCTGGGGCTGTTTTCTCTGTAGCGTCGGAGGCTGAGGGGTGACCTTATAGAGGTTTACAAAATTATGAGTGGCATGGATAGGATAAATAGACAAAGTCTTTTTCCTGGGATCAGGGAGTCCAGATCTAGAGGGCATAGGTTTAGGGTGAGGGGGGAAAGATAGAAAAGAGACCTAAGGGGCAACCTTTTCAAGCAGAGAGTGGTACGGGTATGGAATGAGCTGCCAGAGCAAGTGGTGGAGGCTGGTACAATTGCAACATTTAAGAGGCATTTGGATGGGTATATGAATAGGAAGGGTTTGGAAGGATATGGGGTGGGTGCTGGCAAGTGGTATTAGATTGGGTTGGGATATCTGTTCAGCATGGATGGGTTGGACCGAAGGGTCTGTTTTCATGCTGTACATCTCTATGACTTTATATACGCATCATTTTTCCTCTTAGCTAATCTCACAATTTCACCTGTCATACACGTTTCCCTGATCTTTCCATTTCTATCCCTCATTTTCACAGGAACATATCTCTCCTGAACTTGAATCAACCTCTCTTTAAAAGTCTCCTACTTCCTTTTTACTCTTCTAAGGATTCACTCGATCTAGTCTGTCTATACCTTACATATGCTTCCTTCTTTTTCTTAACAAAACCCTCAATTTTTTTAGTCATTCAGCATTCCCTATACCTACCAGCCTTTCCTTTCACCCTAACAGGAATATACTGTCTCTGGATTCTCGTTATTTTATTTCTGAAGTCTTTCCATTTTCCAGCCGTCCCTTTACCTGCAAACATCTATCCCCAATCAGCTTTCGAAAGTTCTTGCCTAATACCGTCAAAATTGGCCTTTCTTCAATTTAGAACTTCAACTTTTAGATCTGGTCTATCCTTTTCTATCATTATTTTAAATCTAATAGAATTATGGTCGCTGGCCCCAAAATGCTGCCCCACTGACCCCTCAGTCACCTGCCTGCCTTATTTTCCAAGAGTAGGTCAAGTTTTGCACCTTCTCTCGTAGGTACATCCACATACTGAATCAGAAGATTGTCTTGTACACACTTAACAAATTCATCTCCATCTAAACCCTTAGCACTATGGCAGTCCCAGTCTATGTTTGGAAAGTTACTAAGCAACTGAAGACAGACAAAGCTTTGTAAGAATATCAGGAATGAAACCGATGACCGATCTGAAACAATGAATTAAGAGATTAAAAGGGGTCATGAGGTCGCACAGGGATTTGTGCTGGGACCACTGTTGTTTGTGATATACATAAGTGATTTGGAGGAAGGTGTAGGTTGCCTCATTAGCAGGTTTGCAGATGACACTAAGATTGATGGAGTAGCAGATAGTAAAGGGGACTGTCAGAAAATACAGCAGAGTTTTGAGAAGATTTGTAACGCAGGTTGAGGTTCTGGATATAAGTTTGCTCACTGAAATGGAAGGTCCATTTTCAGACGTTTCATCCCCATACCAGGTAACATCATCAATGAGCCTCCGGTAAAGCACTGGTGATATGGCCTGCTTTTTATTTATGTGTTTAGGTTTCCTTGGGTTGGTGATGATACTTCCTGTGGTGATGTCATTACCTGGGCTGATGTCATTTCCTGTTCTTTTTCTCAGGGGGTGGCAAATGGGATCCAAGTCAATGTCAACACATTGACTTAGATACCATTTACCACCCACTGAGAAAAAGAACAGGAACTTACATCACCACAGGAATTGACATCATCAATCCAAGGAAACCTAAACACATAAATAAAAAGCTGGCCATATCACCAGTGCTTCACCGGAGGCTCTCTGATGATGTTATCTGGTATGGGGACGAAATATCTGAAAATGTCCTGGGGAAAATTGATATACAGAGAGATCTGGGTGTTCAGATCCATTATTCCCTGAAGGTGGCAACGCAAGCCAGGAGAGTGGTCAAGAAGACATACGGCATGCTTTCCTTCATGGGATGGGTTATTGACTACAAGAGTTGGCAGGTCATGTTACAGTTGCATAAAACTTTGGTTTGGCCACATTTGGAATACTGCATACAGTTCTGGTCACCACCTTACCAAAAGGATTTGGATGCTTTGGAGACGGTGCAGAGGAGGTTCACCAGGATGTTGACTGGTATGGAAGGGGGAGCTATAAGGAGAGGTTGAGTAGATTAGGATTATTTTCATTGGAAAGGAGGAGGTTGCAGTGCAACCAGATTGTGGCTGACAAAATCATGAAAGATGTAGACAGGATGGATAGCAAGAAACTTTTTCCCAGAGTGAAGGACTCAATTACTCAGGGTCTGAAGTTCAAATTGAGATGGGAAAAGTTTAGGGAAGATATACGTGGAAAGTTTTCCACATGGAGGGTGGTGGGAGCTGGAATGCATTGCCAGCAGAAGTGATAGGGGCGGGACTGATCGCGTCATTTAAGATGTATCTGGACAGATTCATGAATGGGCAGGGAGCAAAGTGATCTAGATCCTTAGAAAATAGGTAATAGGTTTAGATAGATGATCTGGATCGACACAAACTGGAGGGCTGAAGGGCCTGTTCCTGTGTGTAATGTTCTTTGAGATCCTGGATTTGTGTGTCCTGTGCGTTACTGTACCATTAGAATGTACCTGGACCTCACAAGCTAAGTCACAATACAGTTCATTGTTGCAGTTCAACCTGCCTTTAATTCCAGTTAGACTTTCCTTTTCCAAAAGTAACTTTGTTATACTACAGTTATTCCCCTAACACTTCCCAAATCTGTGATTTCTGCAAGCCCAAAAGATAAGAAGAGCACATGCCTAAAAGATAAGAAGGTGACCAAACAGGTGGATGAGGGTAAAGCAGTTCATGTGGTGAATATGGATTTTCGTAGGGCATTTGATAAGTTTCCCCATGGTAGGCTGTTGCACAAAATACAGTGGCATGGGATTCAGAGTGATTTAGCAGTTTTGATTAGAAGTTGTCTAGCTAAAAGAAGACAGAGGGGAAATATTCATCCTGGAGTTCAGTTAATAGTGGGGTACCACAAGGATCTGTTTTGGGTCCACTGTCGTTTGTCATTTTTATAAATAACCTGGATGCGGGCATAGAAAGATGGGTTAGTAAATTTGTGGATGTCACTAAGGTCGATAAAGTTGTGGATGGTGACAAAGGATGTAGTAGGTTACAGAGAGACATAGATAAGCTGCAAAGCTGGGCTGAGAGGTGGCAAATGGAGTTTAATGCAAAAAAGTATGAGCTGAATCACTGGAAGGAATAACAGGAAGGCAGAGTACTAGGCTAGAGGTAAGATTCTTAGTAGTGTAGATGAGCAGAGAGATCTTGGTGTCCAGGTGCATAACTCCCTGAAAGTTGCTACCCAGATTGATAGTGTTGTTAAGAAGGCATATGGTGTGTTAGCTTTTATTGGTAGGGGGATTGAGTTTTAGAACCATAAGATCATGCTACAGTTATGCATAACTCTGATGTGGCTATACTTGGAGTATTGCATACAGTTCTGGTCACCGCATTATAGGAAGATGTGGAAGCTTTGGAAAGGGTTCATAGGAGATTTACTAGGATGTTGCTTGGTAGGGAGGGAAGGTCTTACAAGGAAAGGCTGAGGAACTTGAGGCTGTTTTCGTTAGAAGAAACTTAAGAGGTGACTTAGTTGAGATATATAAAGATAGAGGGTTAGATAGGGTGGACAGTAAGAGCCTTTTTCTTTGGATGGCGATGGCTAGGACGAGGGGATGTAGCTTTAAGTTGAGGGGTGTTAGATAAAGGGCAGATGTTAGAGGTAGTTTCTTTACTCAGAGAGTAATAGGAAACATGTGGAACGCACTGCCTGTAGTAGTGGTAGATTCGGCAAGTTTAAGGGCATTTAAATGGTCATTGGATAGGCATGTGGATGAGAATGGAATCGTGTAGGTTCGGTGGGTTTCAGATTAGTTTCACAGCTCAGCGCAACATCGAGGGCCAAAGGGCTGTAATGTTCTCTGTTCTATGCATGGGAATACCATACTATGCAACTTGCTCTTCAAGCTATTCATCACCCAAATCTTTGCAGTATTTGTTGTCTGCAGCCATTTCTTGATATTATATGTAGTGAATTAAATTGGCTAATGATTGGCATCTCTAATGGAAGCATCCTCAGGAAGAGATCGAGATGGATCACTGAAGGTAAATGCAATTGTGTCGTGTTTTTTGTACTGATGTACTGTGTTTCTCTGTCATTTGAGGATGGCAATATCTGTAGCACCTACTTGTCCTATTTGTTTTTCCAGCATCATTCACAATTGGATGTAGCAAGACTACATAGTTTTCATTTGATCTGTTGTCTCTGAAATTGCTCAGTCCTGTTAATCACATGGTTCTCCTGCTTTTTGTCATGCAAGTAGTCTCATGTTGTAGATCCATTAAGTCAGCATCCCAATTTTAGGTATGTTTGGCGCTGTTCCTGGCATGTTCATTTGTAGTCTTCATTGAACTACACTAGGTGTCTCAGCTTGATGGCAATAGTATTGTGGGTAGCATGAGGTTATAGATTATAGTTGAATACAGTCATGTTGCTGATGATGGCCCAACTGCATCATGCTCATACAAAAGCATAAAATGCTGGAGAAACTCAGTTGGTCTGGCAGCATGTATGGGAAGTAAATATCTTGAGTCTCGTGACTCTTCATCAGAACTGTTAGCAGCTCGGAAAACCTGGTATTTATGCTGAAGCCCAAGTTGGGGTGGAGAAGGAGAGAGATGAGCAGATAGGTGCCCAGAAAAAGAGGAAACAAATGAAAGGGGCAAGTAAAGAAGCAGATAATGGATAGCAGTGAGTACAGTTGACAGTGTTGCCAATGTGATCACAATGTCGTCTCCTGTATACTGGGGAGATGAAATGCAGGCTTGGTGACCACTTTGCGGATCACCTCACTGTTGTCAGCAGAAGTGTCTCTGAGCTTCCATTCCCTGCTACTTCAACACACCACCGTGTTCTCTGACTAGCATTTCTGTTCTAGGTCTGCTGAAGTGTTCGACATGTGTCAGCACAGGCTTAAGAATTACATCTCATTTTCCTGCAGCCTCTAGGACTCATCATTGAGTACAATAACTTGAGAGCTTGATTCCATCATTCCATGTTTTTCTACCTGCCCCACATACCTGATCCTGTTATGACATTTGCTTTCAGCACAGTCGCTGCTTCCCACGTACTCCTTGGCTATTATCACATTATATGGTTGCACTCGGCACAACTACCCTATTTTCTCATTCTTAGCTTTTATGATCTCATATTTATCTTTTCTTCTGTCCTGGCCTGCATTTAAGTCTTCTGTCTTAAATACACTCAATGACTTGGCCTTCACAGCCTTCTGCAGTAATGAGTTCCATAGATGCACCACCCTCTGGTTGAAGAAATTCCTCCTCACCTCAATTCTAAAGGGTCAACATTTGGTTCTGAAGCCTATACTGTCCAACTCATGGGAGCATCTTTGCCATTTCCATTCTATCCAGTCTTGTCAGTAATTTGTAAACTCCATCGAGTTCAGACCCAGAATTCTTAATTGTTTCTTTTATGACAAAACTTTCATTTCAGAATCATTTTTGTAAACCTCCTCTGGACCTCGTTAAGGCTGGCACATTCTTTCATAGATACAGGGCACAAAAGTGCTCGCAATATTCCAAATGCATTCTGACCAGAGCCTTGTACTACTATGCTCGTGTATTCTAGCCCTCTTGAAATGAATGCTAACATTGCATTTGTCTTCCTAATTGCCAGCTGAACCTGCCTGCAAACATGAAAAGAATCCTGAACTTGGACTCCTAAGTTCCTTTGTGCTTCAGATTTCTAAAGCCTTTCACATTTAGAAAATAGCCTACACATCCATTCTCTATACCATCGTGCATGAACTCACACTTTTCTACATTGTATTCCATCTGCCATTTCTTTGCCTATACTCCTCACCTGTTCGAGTCCTGAAGCCTCCCACTTCCTCAACACTAACTGTCCCTCCACCTAATTTTGTGTCATCTACAAGCTTATAGTAACAGTGCTTATGTTCCTTTGTTTCGATCGTTAATGTATAGCATGTGGTTAGTTGTGGTGACAACCCTGACCCTTGCAATCACTGGCTGTCGTTCCTGAAAAAAAACCTCTTTCTTCCCATTCTCTGCCTACCACCAGTCAGCCAATCCTCTATCCATTCCAATATATATGCCTGACATCATGGGTATTATCTTATTTCCCAGCTTCTTGTGTGGCACCATGTTAAAGGCCTTCTGGAAATCCAAATAGATCATGTCCACTGCTCTCCTCTGTTGAACTTGCTTATTACCTCCTCAAATAATTCTCAGCCCTTATCTGACCTCGATGAAGCAGTGCTGCTTCAGCCCTATTTTACTATGTACTTCCAAGTACTCTGCAATCTCATCCTTAATAATGAACTCTAAATCCTCACCAACAAACAAGATTGGGTTTTTTAGCCTATTATTTGCCAGCGTCTTCCTCCCTCCTTCGCTTCATTACACAGGGGTGTTACATTAGTATTTTTCCAGTTCTCTGGGACTTTCCCTGACTCCTGTGATTCCTGAAAGATTACCACCTATGTCTCCACACTCTTCTCAGCTAACTAGTTTGGAACCCTGGCATGTAGTCCATCCAGTCTGGGTGATTTGTCCACTTTGAGACCTTTCAGCTTCCTTAGTGATGGCCACTAAACTCCTCTCTGCCCCTTGCACATCTGTTTGTCCTTTTCATAGGATGCATGTTCTTTAATTTTTAGATTCCAGCCCTGATTCCCTTACAGCCATGTCTCTCTAATGCCCACAACATCCTGTCCACCAGAATGCAGTACAAGATCATTTCCCTTGTTTCATACATAGAATGCATTTAATTACAACACCCTCAGTCCTGTATTGACTGCACCTCCTTCTCACAGTTGTTCCCTTACTGTCCCCAAAACCTGAAGTTAGATAGAGTTCTGACCTTTTCCATACTGCCTGTCTTGTAACTTGTTCTGAAAACTTTAATCCCTCTGGAGCTGTGTCTCCCTTTAACCAATTTAAAATTCTTACAATCACCCTATTTAGCCTTTCCACTTGGATCCTGGTCCCAGCTCATTTCAGATGAGAGTTCATCCAGTACTGATGCCAGTGCCCTAAACAGTGGAACCCTTTCTACCCACATCACTCTTTTAGCCATGTGTTTATTTCTTTAATCTTCTGATGTCTTTGCCAATTTGCATGTGGCTCTGTAATTAATTCAGAGCTATCAATCCTAGAGATCCTGTTTTAAAAATTTTGTTTCTAAATCTTGATATGTTCCAAACAGGACCTCTTGCTAATGATGTTATGCCACCAATTGAATCCTGCTCCTCCCTCCCCAGTGTCCTTTCAAGCTGACATGAAATGTTTTTAACCCTGGTATCAGGTAGCACCCATGATTGAAATTAAAAAGTCACTTACCCACAAGACTATAAAGAAGAAAGAAAGATAAAAGGAAAAAATTGGAAGTATGATTATGAATTTTAAAAATCAAAGATGATGGTGATAACTCACGGGATTTAGAGCACATATACATATGTCCAGTGGAGTTTATGGTTGACTGGTCTGGCAGAATTGTTTTTTATTCATCAATGGCATATCATTTGGACCTATTGTGTTATATTCTGGGCACTTTACTTAAGAAAGGATGTTAAAACGCTGGAGAGAGGGCAATGGAGATTTTCTAAAATTATACCAGGATTTTAGATGCCAGGAAAACAAGAAGGATATTCTATTTCCATCAGTTGGTATCTTAGTAACTCATGGTCACAATTTCAAGACTGTCAACAAGAGAACAAGGTGTGATATGAGGTGAAATTTCTTTACTCAGTTGTTAGGATTTGCAGTGTGCCACCTGGGAGAGTGTATTCTATTGGAGCTTTCAAGCATGAGAACTGGATATATATTTTAAAATGGTTAATTTGGAGGGTTATGGAGATAGCGCCTGAGAATGGGTCTAGCTATTTTCGGATGTTCGTACTGATGCTGAATGGCTGCCTTCTCTACTGTAAAATTCCACGATTCAATGTGGATGTCTCTGGCTGAGACAATATTTATTGCTCATCCCTGATTGCCCCTGAGATGGTGTGGTGAACTGCCTTCTTGGTGCACTGCAGCCCATTTTCTCTAGCTAGATCCACAGTAGGGAGGGACTTCCAGCATTTTAACTTCCAGCATATTTAAGGAGCATTCATAGGCATATTCATGAGGACTTGGATGGCAACTTGCGAATGCTGATGTGTCTATGCATCTGCTGCCCTTACCCTCTAGACTGTATTGGTCATGGATTTGGAAGACACATCCAAAACTCCCAACACTGTCAAAGGCAATGCTTTCCAAACCTTTCAATATCAAAGCACACTTCAATGAGATAAACAATTGTACTATACACCTATTTTTACAGCTGAATTGATTGCTCATAAACATCACGTTAACTTGTATTTACTATGGTTACAGTCTTGCTAGAGGATTTACAACATTGTGTCCACAACAAACTAAAGAAGGATTGAAATCCCGATAATGTTTCAAATCCACCAGTTAATAATAGTCTTTGACAACAAGCACAAATGCATTTTAAAAATCTGCTCAAATCAACTATATCTAAAGTTTCTTTCAATTGGATCAGAGCAAAACACAAAATAGAGTACACTAGAGAATGGCAATCTGGTGGAGTTGGTGAAGAATCACCTACAAATCTTATTCCACTGAGCGGTCCATCCTATTAGTTTTCAGGTATGCCTGTGTTGAAAATGCTCGCTTGCAGAGGTATATTGTCACAAATAGAAAGAGTAGAGCAGCAGCATTGTCAGATCATCGGATATTCATGTGCGGCAGTCAGTCAAAACATGTAGAAACGTACTACTCCAAACTTCAGGTTCATTGCGTGATCCATCCATGGCTTACTGTCTTCCTGCTTTTCTAATGTTGAGTAGTTTGACCAATCAAATTACATCTGGAACACAACCCACTTAAATAAGTATGGAAAAGCTGGGCTCTAGACTACCTTCTTCAAATATATTGAGGGGGCCTGGTCTGGTCCATAATGGTATATTTGTAGATTTGGTGCTAATCAAATGAGCTACTTTGCCCTGAATGGTTTAAAGTTTAAGTGTAGTTGGAGTTGTATTCATCCAGATTTTGGGGAGTATTCTATCGCAGTCCTGACTTGTGCCTTGTGTTTGGTGGGCAGGTTTTGGGGAGTTGGGAGGTGAATTGCTTGTTGCAGGATTCCTAGCTGTGACCTGCTTTTGTGCCCATACTATTTGTGTGTGTGTGTGTGTGTGTGTGTGTGTGTGTGTGTATTTATACATAAATATATATATTATAAGTAATATATATATATACACTGTATAGTGTGGTTCAGTTTCTGGTCAATGGTAACCCCAGGATATTGATAGCATAGGGATTCTGCAATAGTAATGCCATTGAACGTCAAGTAACAATGGTTAGGATTGTCTCTTGTTGGGGATGGTCAGTGCCAGATACTTGTGTGGCACAAATGCTCATTTTCACTTTTCAGCTTAAACACGGCTACTGGCTAGATGTTGCTGATTTGGACATATACTTCAGGAGTTACAAATAGTGCTGAACATTTTATAAGCATCAGCAAACATCCCCACTTCTGATCTTATGATGGGGTTAAGATCATTGCTTAGCACTAGAAGATGGTTGGGCTGAAGACATAACATGAAGAAGTCAAGAATGCAGAGCTTTCCTGTAGCTGAGGTGAGTGACCTTCAACCCCCACAACCATCTTGCTTTGTGCCAGGTATGACTCCAGCCAGTGGACAGGTTTATCCCTGATGACCATTGACTCCAGTTTTTGCTAGGACTGTTTCACGCCGTATTTAGTCAAATGCAGTCTTGATGCCAAGGGCAGCCCCTTTCTGCTCACCTCTGGAATTCATCTCTTTTGTCCATGTTTAGACTAAGATAGTAATGAGATCAGGAGCTGAGTTGTCCAAGTAAGTTCCAAACTGAGCAATAGTGGACAGATTGTGGCTAAACAGAGGTCGAGACTAAATGCGAGCTGCTGTTTGGGAAGACTGCTGTCAAAGACAGGGTCCAGTATGTGAAAAGAATGTGTTAATGTTTCCAGACAAAGGATATTGGGGCAAACAAAATAAGTATGGACCCATAGCTTTTTTGATTATTAGAAGCCCTTTCCTGAGGCACCAGATACTAAAATCTTTCAAGAGTTGATGGATATAGCTAAGGAATATTCCAACTCCAAGCATCCTGTAATTCTGAGACACTATCAGTTTTACTCAGCAGTTTGAGAGCTGGGGATCTGTATTTGAATTTTTGACGAGGTTTCGATGACTGGCAGAGGCATGTGAGTTAGGTTTAACCTTGAGTGAGATGCTGAGTGACAATTTGGAATTTGGGATTAATGATGTGAACATGCAAAAACACCTATTAGCTGAGGCTCAACTGGACTTCAAACAGACACTACAACAGACTTTGTCATTAAAAAATTTGGCAAGTAGAACATATGAGTTACAGGTTATGCCAATGAAAAAACTTTGCCAAGTTGACAAAGCCTGGAGTACACCATTTGTATGAAGGCAATTGCTTCACTCAGGATATACCAGAGGAAGTAGTGGAGGCTGGTATAATTGCAACATTTAAAAGGCATTTCAATGGGTATATGAATAGGAAGGATTTGAAGGGATGTCTGCCGGGTGCTGGCAGGTGGGACTAGATTGGGTTGGGATATCTGGTTAGCATGGATGGGTTTGACCGAAGGGTCGGTTTCCATGCTGAATACCTCTATGACTCTATACAGTGGAAACTCCATTATCTGAACGTGGGGGGGGACGGTGGGGACACTATTTCATTCGGATTATTCGGAAAATCTATTAAATGCCTTTCCTCTGGGGCTTGGAGTTTTAAAGTCTGCTCCTCATTCAGGAGACAAGCAGCAGCAGCACAGTGCAGGAGACAAGCAGCAGCAGCACAGCGCGTGAGACACCACCCCCCCCCCCACCCCGGTCCCCCCATCCCCACTGTCCAATGCCACCGCACAACCAGGTCCATCCCCGCCCCGCGACCCCTAAACCCCTTCCAACCCCAACCCCACCCCCTAAGCCCCTTCCAATCCCGCCGATCCTTCCCAACCATGCTTCCCCGCCCCCTAAAGCCCTTCCAACCCCACCCCTCTGCTCCCCACCCGGTCCAACCCCACCCCAGTACAAAGTGCACGCGCTAACGCCCCCTCCCCTCCCTGGCCCCTCTCCAGGGCATCCAGACTGCACACCAACAGCAATACTGCTGCTGCTGCCACCTTTTGTGAGGTAAGTCTCCAAATAGTGCACAGGCACAGCCACACACACAACCTTTTACTGCAAATTTTTGACACGTTCTATGTTTGCCCTGCACAGAACAGTGTTGGAGAGATTATTCCTGGGGGGGGGGGGGGTGGTGTTAGGGTACACCCCTATGTAGAACTCCAGAGAAAGTGTGGGGAGAGAGAGAGGGTGGGAGATCAGTCATTTGGAGACAGTGCCTGTTTAATCACTGTCAACAAAAGACGCGATCACTGCTGGAAACACATCTTTGATGTAATGTTTCTATCGGGACATCGAGGTCTCCTTCGGATAATCTGATTTTCGGATAATTGGTATTCGGATAACAGAGGGACTCTAGGTCAGCCCACAGCAAAACCCCAAAACAAAACAAAACCTCTGCCAAATGGTTAACGTTTTCTTCAGGATTTGGGCTGGCAAGGCATTGTAGTTGCTGTGAAATGCAGACTTGAGGTGGCAAAGAAATTCTACTAGGCATGAACTGAGTAAGAGAACATATAGGCCAGTATCCATGAGAGTGCATACCTTGCAAAATCCACCTACATCTGGTTTGGAACAGTAGATTGCTTAGCAACATCCAAATCAGAATCAATCAGTATAATTGTCTGGTTACATAGTCACCTGTTTGATAATGGAGCAACTGTATCAATGGCTGCAGAACCTAGTTGTGTAGTCCAACCCTAGATTTGTGCAAGACTTTGGCTCGACTGAGAACTCACATCAGGTTTGGAACAGTTAAATTGCTTAGCAACATCATAATAAACATCTGGTTAACTTGTCATCTGGTTCTAATGAAGGTTAATATGGGCGAGGTGATATCAGTGATCGTAGCTTTTAAAAATCACTCTGGACTTCTCCCTTCATGCGAGACCTTGGCTAGACCAAGAACCTTGGCAGAATGGATTAGGGAGAACACAAAGGCATTTTACACTACGTGAGGAATAAGAGAATGGTCAAAGAAAGAGTAGGCCTGATCAGGGATAGCATAGGGAATTTGTCTGTGGAGTCTGAGGAGGTTGGGGAAGCTCGAAATGAGTTTTTTGCTTCTGTCTTTACGAAAGAAACGAACTTTGTAGTGAATGAAACCTTCAAAGAGCAGGTGTGCATGCTAAAATGGATAGAGATAGAGGAAGCTGATGTGCTGAAAATTTTGTCAAACGTTAAGATTGACAAGTCGCCAGGACTGGACCAAATTTGTCCTCGGCTGCTTTGGGAAATGAGAAATGCAATTGCTTCGCCACTTGCGAGGATCTTTTCATCCTCGCTCTCCACTGGAGTTGTACTTGAGGACTGGAGAGAGGCAAGTGTAATTCCTCTCTTCAAGAAAGGAAAAAGGGAAATCCCCGGCAATTACAGACCAGTAAGTCTCACGTCTGTCGTCTGCAAGGTGTTAGAAAGGATTCTGAGGGATAGGATTTATGACCATCTGGAGGAGCATGGCTTGATTAAATGCAGTCAACACGGCTTTGTGAGGGGCAGGTCATGCCTCACAAACTTTATTGAGTTCTTTGAGGATGTGACTAGAAAAGTTGATGAGGGTCGAACTGTGGATGTGGTGTATATGGACTTCAGCAAGGCATTTGAAAAGGTTCCCCATGGTAGGCTCATTCAGAAGGTCAGGAGGAATGGGATTCAGGGGAACATAGCTGTCTGGATACAGAATTGGCTGGCCAACAGAAGACAGCGAGTGGTAGTAGAAGGAAAATATTCTGCCTGGAAGTCTGTGGTGAGTGGTGTTCCATAGGGCTCTGTCCTTGGGCCTCTACTGTTTGTAATTTTTATTAATGACTTGGATGAGGGGATTGAAGGATGGGTCAGCAAGTTTGCAGATGACACAAAGGTTGGAGGTGTCGTTGACAGTATAGAGGGCTGTTGTAGGCTGCAGCGGGACATTGACAGGATGCAGAGATGGACTGAGGGGTGGCAGATGGAGTTCAACTTGGATAAATGCGAGGTGATGCATTTTGGAAGGTCGCATTTGAAAGCTGAGTACAGGATTAAGGATAGGATCCTTGGCAGTGTGGAGGAACAGAGGGATCTTGGTGTGCAGGTACGTAGATCCCTTAAAATGGCCACCCAAGTGGACAGGGTTGTTAAGAAAGCATGTGGTGTTTTGGCTTTCATTAACAGGGGTATTGAGTTTTAGAGTCGTGAGATCTTGTTGCAGCTCCATAAAAATTTGGTTAGACCGCACTTGGAATACTGTGTCCAGTTCTGGTCGCCCTATTATAAGAAAGATGTGGATGCTTTGGAGCAGGTTCAGAGGAGGTTTACCAGGATGCTGCCTGGACTGGAGGGTTTGTCTTACAAGGAGAGGTTGACTGAGCTCGGACTTTTTTCATTGGAGAAGAGGGGACCTGGTTGAGGTATAAAAGGTAGTGAGAGGCATAGATAGAGTCGATAGCCTGAGACTATTTCCCAGGGCAGAAATGATTAACACGAGGGGTCATAGTTTTAAGCTGGTTGGAGGAAAGTATAGAGGGGATGTCAGAGGCGGGTTCTTTACACAGAGTTGTGAGAGCATGGAATGCGTTGCCAGCAGCAGTTGTGGAGGCAGGGTCATTGGGGACATTTAAGAGACTCCTGGACATGCATATGGTCACAGAAATTTGAGGATGCATACATGAGGATCAGTGGTCAGCACAACATCGTGGGCTGAAGGGCCTGTTCTGTGCTGTACTGTTCTATGTTCTAACCTACGTTCAGCCATTGCAGATTAAGGAAACAACTTCGGTTCCAGTCTCGTGAGAGAAGCAGCTAATTCGGTGACTGCTGATTGTAACAAAAGCTTCAGGCAATAGACAATAGACAATAGACAATAGATGCAGGAGTAGGCCATTCTGCCCTTCGAGCCTGCACCGCCATTCAATATGATCATGGCTGATCATTCCTAATTAGTATCCTGTTCCAGCCTTATCTCCGTACCCCTTGACTCCACTATCTTTAAGAGCTCTATCCAATTCTTTCTTAAAAGAATCCAGAGACTGGGCCTCCACTGCCCTCTGGGGCAGAGCATTCCACACAGCCACCACTCTCTGGGTGAAGTAGTTTCTCCTCATCTCTGTCCTAAATGGTCTACCCCGTATTTTTAAGTTGTGTCCTCTGGTTCGGCACTCCCCCATCAACGGAAATATGTTCCCTCCTGCCAGAGTGTCCAATCCTTTCATAAGCCTATACGTTTCAATCAGATCCCCTCTCAGTCTTCTAAACTCAAGGGTATACAAGCCCAGTCGCTTCAGTCTTTCCGTGTAAGGCAATCCTGCCATTCCAGGAATTGACCTCGTGAACCTACGCTGCACTCCCTCAATAGCCAGAATGTCTTTCCTCAAATTTGGAGACCAGAACTGTACACAGTACTCCAGGTGTGGTCTCACCAGGGCCCTGTACAGCTGCAGAAGCACCTCTTTGCTTCTATACTCAATCCCTCTTGTTATGAAGGCCAGCATGCTATTAGCCTTCTTCACGACCTGCTGTACCTGCATGCTTGCCTTCATTGACTGGTGGACAAGAACACCCAGATCTCTCTGAACAGCCCCTTTACCTAATTTGATACCATTGAGGTAGTAATCTGCCTTCCTGTTCTTGCCACCAAAGTGGATAACCAGACATTTATCCACATTAAACTGCATCTGCCATGCATCTGCCCACTCACCTAACTTGTCCAGGTCACCCTGTAATCCCCTAACATCCTCATCACATTTTACCCTACCACCTAGCTTTGTGTCATCAGCAAATTTGCTAATGTTATTGCTGATACCATCTTCTATATCATTTACATATATTGTAAAAAGCTGCGGTCCCAGCACGGATCCCTGCGGTACCCCACTGGTCACTGCCTGCCATTTCGAAATGGAGCCGTTAATCACTACCCCAAGCCTAATGGGGCAAAATTAGTTGAGAAAGATTCACCTTGATTGGCTCAATGTGCTTTGATCAGAAAATTAAACAGCATTTAATGTTCCATTTAGGGACCCTGCAGCTTTCAGAACTCAGTATAGAGTTCTATAATTTTAGGGCCTGAACACCTGCTTCCATTTTCTTTACCCACTCCAATACCCCAGACCCTGTCGTGATATGTGTGGCTTTCAGCCAACCCATTTTCACCTACTTATTGTCCCCTTTATCAACTTTTCTCTTTTTTCTTGGCTTATTATCAGTCATCTTTTTGCCTTTATAACTGTCTTTCTTCTCTCTCTATTTATCAATTCAGACGATTCCACCATCCCCCATCCCAAACACCACCAACACCACTACTACCACCTTTCTCCAGCTACTATCAGTTCTAAAGAAGGGTCAATGGACTTAAAATGTTAACTCTGCTTTCTCTCCACACATGCTATCAGACTTGCAATTTCTGTTTCAGTGTACCCTTTAGATTGCTAGAGAAGGAATTTCAGTCACATGTTTGAATACAGTAATGGGATGATGTTGGGATAGATGGAAAAGTGCATTTTCACTTTGTTTCAAAATCTTCCAAATTGTGTTATTTGTAAATGGTCTGTAAATTTACAAATAAATGGCTTGGTTTATTTTTTATATTATTTTTATAATAAGCTTATTTTTTTAATGCTAAAACTAGATCTGCAACATTGTGTGCAGGTGTTTCAGTGAAAGACCACCTTGTTAAATAAAAAAAAAGTAAAGTCCACACCTTTGGGAAGTGCATCCAGCTACAGATCCTGGGAGACCGTATTAGGGAGCTGGAGCTGGATGCAATCAGGATCAGTCAAGATGCTGAGCGCATCATAGACAACAGTTTTAGTGAGGTGGTCACACGTAAAGTGAAGGCAGAGAGTAGCTGGGTGACCACTAGGAAAGGCAAAGGGAATATGCGGAGAATGCAGGAATTCTCTGTGGCCATTCCCCTTGAGAACGAGGCAACCATTTTGGATACTATTGGGATGGATGACCGTTAGGGGAAAGCACAGTAACCAGGTTGGTGGCACTATGAATGGTTCTGGGACACAACAGGAAAGGGTAATGGTAATCAGGACCTCAGTGATAGGAGACGCGATTGTTAGGAGGACAGACTGGAGATTTTGTGGCCGCAAACAGGAATCCAGGATGGTGTGTTGCCTCCTGGCCCCAGGATGTCTTGGAGCAGCTGCAGAATGTTCTCAAGTGGGATGGTGAGCAGCCAGAAGTCATTGTGCATGTTAACACAAATGACACAGTTAGAAATAGGGATGAAGTCCTGTGGAGTGATTAGAGAGAACTGGAAAAAAGTTTAAAAACTAGGACCTTGATGGTGGTAGTCTCATGCTAGTGAGGGTAAAAATAGGACAATATAGCAGATGAATGTGTGGCTAAAGACGTAGTGCAGGGGGAAGGGGTTCAAAATTTTAGATTATTAGGATCTTTTCTGGGGCAGAAAAGGTGGCCTGTTGAAGAGGCACTGGTTGCACCTTACCAGAGAGGGACCAATATCTTGGCGGCCAAGTTTGCTCGCGTCACAAGAGAGGGTTTAAACTAGATTGGCAAGTCGGTGGCACAAGCAGGGATACAAGTGCAAGCCTGGTAGGAGATACAGTCATTGGAAATAGATGAAGAGACAGGTCAGGCTGGAACACGGCAAGGAACAAGGAATGCCTGTTAGATTAAATTGCATCTGTTTCATGCAAGTGGGCTGACAGGTAAGGCCAATGAACTCAGGGTATGGATAGGTACATGGGATTGGGATATTATAGCCATTACAGAAACATGACTAAGAGAGGGACAGGACTGGCAGTTCAATGTGCCAGGTACAAGTACTAGAGGCAGGACAGAGGTGGTGGATAATGGGGGGAGGGGGAGTTGCATTTTTGATTAAGACGATTAGCATAGCAGTAATCAGAGATGAAATAACTGAAGAATCATCCAGTGATGCTTTGTGGGTGGAGCTAAGAAATAAGAAGGGGTTGGTGTCCTTATTGGGATTGTACTGTAGGCTTCCAAATAGTCAATGGGAATTGGAGGAACAAATATGCAAGGCGATTGGGGAGACCTGCAGGAGCAACTGGGTGTCATAATAGGCGATTTTAATTTTCCTGACATAAGACGCTTGTGGGTGGCACAGTGGTTAGCACTGCTGCCTCACAGCGCTAGTGTCCCGGGTTCAATTCCCGCCTCAGGCGACTGACTGTGTGGAGTTTGCACATTCTCCCCATGTCTGAGTGGGTTTCCTCCCACAGTCCAAAAATGTGTGCAGGTTAGGTGAATTGGCCATGCTAAATTGCCCGTAGTGTTAGTTGAAGGGGTAAATGTAGGGGAATGCGTCTGGGTGGGTTGTACTTCGGCAGGTTGGTGTGGACTTGTTGGGCCGAAGGGCCTGTTTACACACTGTAAGTAATCTAAATCTAAATCTAAAAGACTGGGATTGCCAGAACCTCAAGGTTAGATGGTGTGGAATTTAAGTGTGTTCACGAAAGTTTCCTCAAGCAATAAAGAGAGGCTCCTACTCGAGAAGGGGCAAAACTCAACCTACTCTTGGGAAATAGGGCAGAATAGATGACGGAGGTGACAGTGGGGGAGCACTTTGGGACCAGTGACCATAACTTCATTAATTTTAAAATAGTTATAGAGAGGGATAAAACTGGTCCACAGGTACAAGTTCTAAATTTGGGCAAGGCGAATTTTGATGGAATTAGACAGATTGAAGTCGTTTGTTTGCAAATAAAGGAATCTTCGGCAATTGGGAGGCCTTTAGAAGTGAGTTAGCTATAATTTAAGGACCATATGTTCCTGTGAAGAGCAAGGCTGACAGGAATAGGGAACCGTGGATGATGCGATATTGGGGCTTTGACCAAAAAAGAAGCAGGTATGGCTCAGGTACAAGCAGCTGGGATCTAGCAAATCCCTGGAGGTGTAGAGGAGATACAAAAGTTTACTGAAGAAAGAAATCAGGAGGGTGAAAAGGGTCTACGAGATAGCCTTGGCTGAGATTAGAGTGAATCCAAAGAGGTTCTTTAAATATGTTAAAGGAAAAAGAATAACGAGAGAGAGAATAGGACCTCTCAAGAACTAAAGTGGACAGTGAAGAACTGCAGAAGATGGGTGAGGTCCTCTGTGTATATTTTTCCTCTGTGTTCACCATGGAGGAAGACATGAAGACTTGGAAACTTGGGGAAGTTAGTGGTGATATCATGGAGGCAATCCATATCACAGTAGAGGAGGTGTTTGATGTATTAGAATGTATAAAGGTAGATAAATCTCCTGATCCTGATCCAAGAACCCTACAAGAGGCTACAGAAGAAATTGCAGGGACAGGAGATTGCAGGCTGATATTTTCATATCATTAGCAAGGCTGAGGTCCCAGAAGACTGGAGGGTAGCGAATGTTGTGCCTTTGTTCAAAAAGGGCTGCAAAGGAAAACTTGGGAACTATAGACCAGTAAGCCTAGCACCTGTGGTAGGTAAGTTACTTGAGAAGATTCTGAGGGATAAGATATCCATGCATTTGGAAAGACAGGGTTTTATTAGGAGTAGTTCAGCATGGCTTTGTGCATGGGAGATCATGCCTCAACAAATTTGTGAGAGTTCTTTTATTAAGTGACCAGGATGTTTGATGAAGCCACGGCGGTAGATGTATTCTGTATGTTTCAGTAAGGCCTTTGATAAGGTAGGGTGTTCTGGAAGATTAGATTGCATGGAATCCAAGGTGAGCTGACAAATTGATTAGACAATTGGCTTGATGGTAGGAACCAGAGGGTAATAGTGGAAGGATGCATATTGGACTGGAGGCCTGTGCCCAGGGGTCAGTGCTGGGCCCATTACTGTTTGTTAAGTGTATTAATGACTCGGATGAGAATGTACAAGGCATGATTAGTAAGTTTGCAGATGACACTAAAATAGGGGATATTGTGGACAATGAGGAAGGTTATCAGAAATTGCAGCTGAGGAACTGGGGCAAGAAATGGCAAATGAAGTTTCATATAGATAAACATGCGTTCTTTAATTTTGTAAAGTCAAATCAAGGTGAGATTTTCATGGTGAATGGTAGGGCCTTAAGGAATGTGGTAGAACAGAAGCACCTTGGAGTTCAGGTGCATGGTTCTCTGAAAGTGGAGTTACAGGTAGACAGGGCAGTGAAGGAGGCTTTTGGCACATTGGCCTTCATCAGTCAGGGCACTGAGTATAGAAATTGGGAAGTTAAAGTTGTACAGGACATTGGTAAGCCGCTCTTGGAGTATTGTGTTCAGTTTCAGTCACCTTGCTATAGGAAGGATGTTAGTAAACTGGAAAGAGTGCAGAAGAAATTTACAAAGATATTGCCAGAACTCAAATGGCTGAGTTATAGGAAGAGTTGGACAAACTAGACCTTTTTCTTTAGCGACTGAGAGGGAATCTTATAGAAGTGTATAAGCTCATGAGAGGCATGGATAAGGTGAATGCACTCAGCCTTTTTCCCAGGGTTGGGGAATCAAGGAGTAGAGGACACCACTTTAAGGATAGAGGGGAAAGAATAAAAGGGAACCTGAGGGGCAACTTTTTTACACAGCGTGATACGCATATGGAATGAGCTGCCAGTTGAAGTAATTGAGGTGGGTACATTAACAATATTTAAAAGTCATTTGGGCAAATACACAGATAAGAAATATTTTGAAGGATATGGGCCAAATGCATGGCAATGGGCCAAATGCATGGCAATGGGGTTAGTGTGAATGGACAGTTTGGTCAGCATGGACCAGTTTGGGCCGAAGGGCCTATCTTCGTGTTGTAGTACTCTATGACTCTATCTATATATGAGAATGGTATCTGCCTCATCCAGAATAATATCAGCTGGGAACATAACATATCACATATTTGGAAACTGGTGTGCTGGGCTCCACCGTCAAGCAAGATGAGAATGTTTGTGGAGTCTCCTCTTGTTAACTGTTTAATTTGTAACTGTGTGTCATTGGACTGCAGAATAAATTCTGCACTCTATTTGCTATGGGATCACCTAGCTTTGTTTGCCTCATGCTGTTTGGCATGCAGCTAGTTCTGTGCAGTAGCTTCACCAGGTTTCCGTGTCTTTTTTACTTGTGGTATTGCTGCTCCATGCATACCCGTCTGCACTCATTGAATGAACGCTGGTCCTCCTCCTTCTCGATCATAATTAAAAGAATAGAGAGTATGATGGGACATAAGTTTACCGATCATGTTTGAGTACATTTGTGCTGCTGATGGCCCACAGTGCCTCATGGTTGCCCTGTTTTGAGTTGTTAGATCTATTCAAAGTTACATTGACACATTGATAATGTCACACTGCAAAATGTCTCCTCAGTGTGAAAACAGGACTTTGTCTCTGTAAGGACTGTATGGTGGTTACCACTATTCACATTGGCAAGGACAGACAGATCTACAACAGGTAGATTGGTGTGGATATTTATTTTTCCCTTTTCCTGGTTTCCTCACCAGCTGCTGCAGCTGGCCCAAAGTGTCTCTTCATCAATTTTGAGTTGCTAAATCCCATTTAGTATGCTGTAACACAACATGAAGGAAAGAATCCTTTTGTAAGATGGAACTGCCAGTGCAGCAGCTGGTCCAATAACTCTCTTTATTATAGTACTACCAAGCCATTCTCGGTGATGGGCATTGAAATCATCATCTATAGTACATGACCTTTCCACATACGTGCTTCATCCAAGTGGTGTTACGTGGGAAGGAGAACTAATTCATTGGCCAGGGTGTCAGTTGGTTCTAATGAACACAAGACTTCCAATGCTGCATTGAGATGTAGTGATATCTGGATTAATCATTGAGTTCTCCCAAAGCAACTCCCTCCCAACTGTATACCATAGTGCCACCACCTCTAGTGGGCATCTTCTATTCTATTACCAGGATGATGGTAGTGGCATCTGAGACATTGTGTGTAAGTTTGATTCCCTGAATATGACTCTGTCAGGTTGTCTCTTGACTGTGGGATACCTCTCCCAATTTTGTTTCAACCCCTTGATATTAGTAAGGAGGGATTTGCAGGGTTGTCTTGCCTAGGTTTGCCATTGTTGCTTGTTATGCTTCAGTCAGTGCAAGATGGTCCAATTGGTTTTGTTCTGTTATTTTAACTCTAAGTATGAGATGAGTGGGTTGTTAAGTAATTTGAGAGGGCATTTAAGTGGCAATCACATTGCTGTTAGTTTGGAGTCACAGATATATAAGACCAGGTAGGAATAGCAGATTCCTTTTGTCTAGGACAATAACAAACCAGACGGGTATTTGTAACAATCAGTAATGTTTTGTTGTCATCATTTTACTTCTTTAAAAAAATTCCAGATTTATTCATTGCATTCAATTTTTTATCATCTGTTGTGGTGCAATTCAAATCTGCCGTTCCTCTGGTTTACTAGTTATTCTTAACACTTACTGGATTACAAGTACCAGTGCTGAAAATGTGTTGCTGGAAAAGCGCAGCAGGTCAGGCAGCATCCAAGGAATAGGAGAATTGATGTTTCGGGCATAAGCCCTTCTTCAGGAATGAGGAAAGTGTGTCCAGCAGGCTAAGATAAAAGGTAGGGGGGAGGGGCGTCGGAAATGTGATTGGTGGAAGGATGTCAAGGTGAGGGTGATAGGCCAGAGTGGGGTGGGGGCGGAGAGGTCAGGAAGAAGATTGCAGGTTAGGAAGTCGGTGCTGAGTTGGAGGGATTTGACTGAGACAAGGTGGGGGGAGGGGAAATGAGGAAACTGGAGAAATCTGAGTTCATCCCTTGTGGTTGGAGGGTTCCTAGGCAGAAGATGAGGCACTCTTCCTCCAACTGTCGTGTTGCTATGCTAAGGAAGAGCGCCTCATCTTCCGCCTAGGAACCCTCCAACCACAAGGGATGAACTCAGATTTCTCCAGTTTCCTCATTTCCCCTCCTCCCACCTTGTCTCAGTCAAATCCCTCAAACTCCGCACCGTCTTCCTAACCTGCAATCTTCTTCCTGACCTCTCCGCCCCCACCCCACTCTGGCCTATCACCCTCACCTTGACCTCCTTCCACCAATCGCATTTCCAACGCTCCTCCCCCAAGTCCGTCCTCCCTACCTTTTATCTTAGCCTACTGGACACACTTTCCTCATTCCTGAAGAAGGGCTCATGCCCGAAACGTCGATTCTTCTGTTCCTTGGATGCTGCCTGACCTGCTGCGCTTTTCCAGCAATACATTTTCAGCTCTGTTCTCCAGCATCTGCAGTCCTCACTTTCTCCTACTAGTACCAGTAACATTACTATTTCCCTACTGGCCCTCCCAGATGTAGCCCCCCAGCCCAAGTAATAACTGAAGAAATCTACCACTTAGCTCCACATTTACCATGACGTGTTTCTTTGCATATTTTTGTGATCCAGACTTTTCAAATGATACTTAATTGTATGTTCCATCATTTTACATTGTTGTGTAATGTTCATATTTTCTTATTATCTTCATTTCATTGTAGTTTTATGTTTAACTTGACTTGTGTGTTTTCACAGTGGAAATATTCCATAAGGAAGGAGAGTACGATTACTGAAACAATGATCAGTGCAATTGCTGCAAAATATACAAATGAGAAAAAAAAACCTCTGAACAAAGGTCTAGATCTCCTCAATAGGTAAGGCTGACGAGAAACCTGAAGCTCAGAATAGCTGGGTCTGTACACGAGAAAATATGTAGCATTTTCTATGTTTAAAAAACAATTTTAAGAGATTATCATGTGTAAAGATAGATGCTTAAGTATAATTAAATTTCATTGATGTCCAGTTGTTGTCAGCACTTTCTTCAAATTACAACAGTTAAGAATAATTCTGAAAGCTGTTAGTTCCTGACTTGGTTCCTTGTAACATTTCAAATGCAGTGATGTTAGACAGTGTCAACCATGTGGACCCTCCTTGCTTCTTTGAATCAAGGGCCTGTGTTGGAATGGTATTATTTTTTAATCATGATAACTTGTGTTTTTACAGTTACGTTACACCTTCAAACTTTGATATTTTCAGACTGTATTTGATACATTGTCATTGTTGATATATTGCTTTATAAAGATAATTTTACAAAATTATATAAAATCATAACTGATTTCTGGTACCATGATTTTAGCTTTATATCTGTTATAAGGAAAACTTTATTTTTTATTTATTAAAGTACTGTTTGTGTCTTAGAAGGCCTAAAATAAGAACATGGCCTTTTGCTGACTTACTACAATTCTTTTTCAATTAGAACATAGAACATTACAGCATAAAACAAGCCCTTTGGCCCTCAATGTTGCGCCGACACGTGGAACCAATCTGAAGCCCATCTAACCTACACTATCCCATTCTCGTCCATGTGCCTAACCAATGAACATTTAAATGCCCTTAAAGTTAGCAAGTCTACTACTGTTGCACGCCCTATTACTGACTCTCTGAGTAAAGAACTTACCTCTGACATCTGTCCTATATCTATTGCCCCTCAATTTAAAGCTATGTGCCCTTGTGCTAGCGATCGCCATCTGAGGAAAAAGGCTCTCGCTGTCCAACCTATTTAACCCTCTGATTATTTTACATGTCTCAATTAAGTCGCCTGTCAATCTTCTTCTCTCTCACGAAAACAGCCTCAAGTCCCTCAGCCTTTCTTTGTAAGACATTCCCTCCATACCAGGCAACATCCTAGTAAATGGGCGGCACGGTGGCACAGTGGTTAGCACTGCTGCCTCAGAGCGCCAGAGACCCGGGCTCAATTCCCACCTTAGGCGACTGACTGTGTGGAGTTTGCACATTCTCCCCGTGTCTGCGTGGGTTTCCTCCGGGTGCTCCGGTTTCCTCCCACAGTCCAAAAATGTGCAGGTTAGGTGAATTGGCCACGCTAAATTGTCCGTAGTGTTAGGGAATGGGTCTGGGTGGGTGCGCTTCGGCGGGTCGATGTGGACTTGTTGGGCCTAAGGGCCTGTTTCCACACTGTAAGTAATCTAAGTAAATCTTGTTGAGGGAGTGCAGCGTAGGTTCACGAGGTCAATTCCTGGAATGGCAGGATTGCCTTACACGGAAAGACTGAAGCGACTGGGCTTGTATACCCTTGAGTTTAGAAGACTGAGAGGGGATCTGATTGAAACGTATAGGCTTATGAAAGGATTGGACACTCTGGCAGGAGGGAACATATTTCCGTTGATGGGGGAGTGCCGAACCAGAGGACACAACTTAAAAATACGGGGTAGACCATTTAGGACAGAGATGAGGAGAAACTACTTCACCCAGAGAGTGGTGGCTGTGTGGAATGCTCTGCCCCAGAGGGCAGTGGAGGCCCAGTCTCTGGATTCTTTTAAGAAAGAATTGGATAGAGCTCTTAAAGATAGTGGAGTCAAGGGGTACGGAGATAAGGCTGGAACAGGATACTAATTAGGAATGATCAGCCATGATCATATTGAATGGCGGTGCGGGCTCGAAGGGCAGAATGGCCTACTCCTGCATCTATTGTCTATTGTCTATTGTCTATTGTCTAAATCTTCTCTGAACCCTTTCCAAAGCTTCCACATCCTTCCTATAATATGGTAACCAGAAAAGTATGCAATACTCGAAATGTGGCCACACCAGAGTTTTGTACAGCTGCAGCATGATTTCATGGTTCCGAAACTCAGTCCCTCTCCTAATAAAAGCTAACACACCGTATGCCTTCTTAACAACCCATTCAACCTGGGTGGCAACTTTCAGAGATCGATGTACCTGGACACCGAGATCTCACTGCTCGTCTACACTACCAAGAATCTTACCATTAGCCCAGTACACTGTATTCTTGTTACTCCTTGCAAAGTATATCACCTCACACATTTCTGCATTAAATTCCATTTGCCATTCTCAGCCCAGTTCTGCAATGTAATGGACAACATCCTTTGACACTCCACAACTCCACCGGCCTTAGTGTCATCCGCAAATTTACTAACCCAATTACTTTCCACCAATCACAGGCACACTTTTACAGTTGTGCTTTGTTGATGTTTTCTTTAATTTTCCATGGGATGTAAGTGTCATTGACTTGAGCAACAGTTATTGTCCATTTCAGAAGGTGCTGGTGAGATGTCTTTTTGAACCATTGCAGTCCATGGTGGATAGCACAGTTGTTTGGGATGGAGCTCCAGGATTCTGATTACTCAACACTGCAAGCTTGGCAAAACATTTTCAAGGTTGGATGGTGTGTTGCTTGAAGGGAAACTTGCAGGCAGTGACATTTCCATGCTTTTGCTACTTTTGTGCTTCAAAGGAAGAGAGATCATTGGGTTTTAGAAGTGCTGTTGAAGGAGACCTAGTAAGTTGCTGCATTGTATCTTGTAGATGGTATGGTGTTCGTAGAGGAAGTGAGTGCTGATGGTGATAGATAGGCTACTGTCTCCTGAATGGTGTCAAGTTTCTTGAACATAGTTGGAGCTTCACCTATTCGTGTGCGTGGGGTGTTTTCCACCACACTACTGACTTGTACCTTGTAGATGTTAGACGAGCTTTGGGTGTAACATGAGAAATCCTTGGAGAGGTTTTACTTAAATTTGGTGCAGTACTAAGGTATAAATGGAACGAGTGACCTGGTACTAAACAATTATTTGATTAAATAGTTATTAAATATGAATAAAAAAATTAGAAAGAAAAAGGAAAGAAAGATAACTTTATTTGAAAGAAAGAAAACTGTTTCTGAGACATATATGCACAATAAAACAACAAGAGGTTAGAGCAGAAACAGGAACAGGAATAGGCCGTTCGGCACTTCAAGCTATTCGATAGGATTCTGGGTAATCCAGATTGGAGTATGGGAACAAATTGTGTCTGTAAGAGCTGCTCCTTTTTTGAGGTATTTTATGCATTGGAGATGATTACCTCAAATTCCAGGAGCAGTAATTGTTTTATAGGCTGTTGCATTAGTTTGGAGCTTTGGGGAAACAAAAATCAAAACAACGGCACTTTAAAAATGAGTAAGAGAACAAAGGCAGTGACCACATGGTCAGTGAGAGAGACAAAGAAAGAAACCTGCACTGCTGTCTGACAGAGCAGTGAATTTGCACAACTGCTGCCTTTGCTGTTTGAGCTAAGTATTTCTGGGCATGAGAATGTGCCTAAGAAAACTTAACAGCAAAATTCATAGTTGACCTTGGAGGAACGTGTGTGGGAGAACTCACAGCACAGGAGTAGATAAGGGCATGGTTTTTAAGTGTCTTTTTATAATAGTGAGTAAGAGTGGGTTCTTTTTTGGTTATATATTTTGCCGAGATCTGTCTCTTGATTAAAATTTAAAAATATAAAACATAAGTACTAAGTTAGCCTGGATTCGTGATTTTTAGAGCAGTAAGACTGTACTATTTTCTGTAGTTTGTTAAGATGCATAGATGGTCTTTAGTAGAGTGATGTGCTCTTCTTGTTGGATCTGGGAGATTAGGGAGAATTTCCATGTTACTGATGGTTATGTCTGCAATAAGTATCTTTGGTTGCAAATCTTTGGGGCGGCACAGTGGCTCAGTGGTTCGCACTGCTGCCTCGCAGCACCAGGGAACTGTGTTCTATTCCAGTCTCAGGCGACTGTCTGTGTGGAGTTTGGACATTCTCCCTGTGTCTGCAGGGGTTTCCTCCCACAATCCAAAAAAATGTGCAGGTAAGGTGAATTGGCCATGCTAAATTGCCCATAGTGATAGCTGCATTAGTAGGGAGTAGGTGAATGGGTCTGGATGGGTTACTCTTTGGAGGGTCGGTGTGGACTTGTTGGACCGAAGGGCCTGTTTCCACATTGTAGGGAATCTAATCAAATCCTATCAGATCGCATGGATCGTTTGCAGGAGAAGTCAGAGGTAAAGAAGAATTTACAGGAGCTAGGGAGTGTGATGGATGGCAGTTATAGGAAGGGAGAAAAACCACTGACAGTCAGGTAAATGGGTTACCTTCCGGAAAGGTAGGAGAGATAGTGCAGGAATCTCCTGTGGCTATCCACATCTAAAACAAGAACTTATTTTTGGAAAATGTAGAGGGTGATAGACTGTCAGGGAACAGTAGCATAAACAGTCAAATCTCTGATACTGAGAGTGGCTCGAATGAAACGAGTGGTATGTAACGTTCCAAGCAATTGATTGTGATAGGGGACTCTGTAGTCAGAGGCACAGACAAACTCTTCTGCAGCTGACAGTGAGAAATCCCCAGTGTTGCCTCCCTGGTGCCAGGATCAAGGATATCTCAGAGAAAGTACAGAATATTCTCAAAGGGAAGTGGGACCAGCAGGAGGCCATTGTATACATTGGAATTAATGACATAGGAAGGGGAAAGGATGAGATTCCAAAGGGAGTATGCTTGCAGTTAGGCAGGAATTTAAAAAGGAGGTCCTCAAAGGTAGTAATATCTGGATTACTCCCAGTGCAATGAGATAATGAGATGAGGAAAAGGAGGATAGAGTAGATGAATGCGTGGCTGAGAAGCTGGTACAGGATAGAAACATTCACATTTTTGGATCATTGGAATCTCTTCTGGTGTAGAAGTGACCTGTACAAGAAGGATGGATTGCACCTGAGTTGGAAGGGGACTAATATACTGGCAGGGAGATGTGCTAGAGCTGCTTGGGAGGATTTAAACTAGTAAGGTGGGGTGTGACCCAGGGAGATAGTGAGGAAAGAGATCAGTTTGAGACTGGTTGGGAAAAGGAGACTGTCAAACGGTCATGGAAGACAGGAACAAAGCAGAGAATTAGGTAAATCAAACTGCATTTATTTCAGTGCAAGAGGCCTAACAGGGAAGGCAGATGAACTCAGGGCATGGTTAGGAACATGGGACTGGGATATCATAGCAATTACAGAGATATAGTTCAGGACTGGCAGCTTAATGTTCCAGGATACAAATGCGATAGGAAGGGGGCAAGAGAGGAGGGGGAGTGGTGTTTCTGATAAGGGATAACATTGCAGCTGTACTTAGGGAAAATATTCCTGGGAATACATTCAGGGAAGTTATATGGGTGGAACTGAGAAATAAGAAAAGGATGATCACCTTATTGGGATTGTATTATCGATGCCCCCATCATCAGCTAGAAACTGAGAAACAAATTAGTAAGGAAATCTCAGTTATCTGTAAGAATAATACGATGGTCCTGGTAGAGGATTTTAAATTTCCAAATGTAGACTTGGAATGCCATGGCATTAAGGGTTCAGATGGAGAGGAACTTGTTGAGTGGGTACAAGAAAAATTTTCTGATTCAGTATGTGGATGTGTCTGCTAGAGAAGGTGCAAAGCATGACATACTCTTGGGAAATAAAGCAGGGCAGGTGACTGAGGTGTCAGTGGGGGAGCACTTTGGGGCCAGAGACCATAATTCTATTGGCTTTAAAATAGTGATGGAAAAGCATAGACCAGATCTAAAAGTTAAAGTTATAAATTGGAGAAAGGCCAATTTTGACCATATTGGGCAGGAACTTTCAAAAGTTAATTGGATGCGGAAGTTCGCAGGTAAAGGGACAGCTGGAAAATGGGAAGCAGTCAGTAGTGAGGGACCAGAAACAGTATGTTGCTGTTCGGGTGAAAGACAATGCTTGTAGGTGTAAGGAATGCTGGATGACTCGGGAAATTGAGGTTTTAGTCAAGAAAAAGAAGGAAGCATATGTGAGTTACAGACAGTAGAGATCTAGTGAACCTTAGAACAGTAAAAAGGCAGTAAGAGTATGCTTCAGAGGGAAATCAGGGGGACAAAAAGGGGACATGAGGTAGCTTTGGCAAATAGGGCTAAGGAGAATCCAAAGGGATTTTATAAATACATTAAGCACAAAAGGGTAACTAGGGAGAGAATAGGACCGCTCAAATATCAGCTTGGCAGCCTATGTGTGGAACCGCAGGAGAAGGGGGAAATGCTAAGTGAGTATTCTGCATCACTGTTTACTATGGAGAAGAACATGGAAGATATAGAATGTGGAGAAATAGATGGTGACATATTGAAAAATATCCATATTGTGGATGCAAGCTTGCTCACTGAGCTGGAAGGTTCGTTTTTAGATGTTTTGTCACCATATTAGGTAACATCATCAGTGAGCTTGCATCAGGAGATCAGAATTGCACACAATATTCCAACAGTGGCCTAACCAATGTCCTGTACAGCCGCAACATGACCTCCCAACTCCTATACTCAATACTCTGACCGATAAAGGAAAGCATACCAAATGCCTTCTACACTATCCTATCTACCTGTGACTCCACTTTCAAGGCACTATGAACCTGCACTTTAAGGTCTCTTTGTTCAGCAACACTCCCTAGGACCTTACCATTAAGTGTATAAATCCTGCTAAGATTTGCTTTCCCAAAATGCAGCACTGTGCATTTATCTGAATTAAACTCCATCTGCCACTTCTCAGGCCATTGGCCCATCTGGTCCAGATCCTGTTGTAATCTGAGGTAACGCTGTTCGCTGTCCACTACACCTCCAATTTTGGTGTCATCTGCAAACTTAATTATGTATACCTCATTAAAAACGACACGATGTCAGGTTATAGTCCAACAGGTTTATTTGGCTCCTCCACATCATAACTATACCAGGTTGAACCAAAGGGTCTGTTTCCGTGCTGTACATCTCTATGACCATGTCTGATCAAATATTCCTTATGTCTGCTTCTCTGCTCTTCTCCAGTAGACCATGAGTCCACGATTGTTCAAGATTCTATCTGTCTTTTCCTTAAATGTATACAAGAAGTCTATCCCCACAGCTCTATGTAGCAAGGAGTTCCAAAGGCAACTCTCTGAGGGAAGAAATTCCTCCACATCTCAGTCTTAAATTTGCACCACTTTATTCTCAGACTATGTCCTCTGGTCTGAGACTCTTGCATGAGGGAAAACATCTCTGAGCGTTTATCCTTTCAAGCACCTATAGAATCCTATACGTTGCAATGAGATCACCTGTCATTTTCTAAAATCCAATGAGTAGAGTCCCAACCTGTTCAACCCTCTCTGAACTACTTTCAGTGTATAAAACAGTGCAGGGAAACTCAGTAGGTCTAGTCATTTGGCGAGTGGAACCGGGTTAACGTTCCAAGTTCAATATGACTCCTCTTCAGAACAGAAAGAGTTGGAAAATTGTGACCGTACACTGCTGACAAAGAAAGAGGAGTGTCTTGAAAATTTGGGGAGGGTGCCCAGAGCAAAAGGCAAAGCGAGTGCTATTGATGGTAGAAGAGTGACACAGAAATAAATGACCAGGATTAAAAGGACAAAGTGGGACCATCAAGCTGACAACAAGGTCAACAAGGCATAACAAGATACGTGTATTATTTGGGGAGGGGCGTGTGAAACTGTTGTTAAATTAATTGCTGAGTCCTAGAGACTCTAAAGTGCCTAAGGTGGAGTTCCTGTGATGACCTTTGGATCTGTGTATTCGGTACAGGAGGGAAATGTTAGTATGGGAGTAAGACGGTTCATTGAAATGGCAAGCAAGAAGATTGAGTTCATTCTTTTGACAGAAAGAGATGTTCTGCAAAGTGGTCTCCAAGTCTGTGTTTAGTTTTGTCAATGTAAAGAACACAACAAAGTTAGCAGTGAATTTGGTAGATACAATTGAAAAAAGTACAAGTAAATCAATGCTTTATTTGAAAATTGTTTGGGGCCTTGAACATTGAAGAGTTTGTTCAATCTGACCTCAAATAATACCTTCCAAACCATGCAACATCCTGGTAAACTATTTAAAGCCTCCATTTCCTTTTGCTAGCATGGCAACCAGAAATATACAAACTATTCCAAATATAGCCTAACTAAAGCTGTATACAACTAAAGTTGCAACATGACTCACTAATGTTTGAACTCTATGCCCTGACCAATAATGCAAGCATGCCATATGTATTTTATAAGTATATTAAAGGGAAGTGGGTAACCAGGGAAAGAGTCATTAGAGACCAAGGGGCAACCTATGTGTGAAGCTTCAGGATGTTGCCGAAATACTTCTTTTTGGTCTTCATTCCAGAAAAGGAGAATGTAAGTAAGGAATTCAGGAAAAGGGACTGTAAGGAACTTGTACAGGTTGACATAGGAAATGGGGAAGTATTGTAGGCTCTGTCAGGCTTAAAAACAGACAAATCCCCTGACCTGGATAAATTGCATCCCAGCCTGCTGTAGGAGGCAAGGTAGGAAATTGCAGGGGCTGTGACACAAGTTTTTAATTCCTCTCTGACCACAGGGGTAAATGCCAAAGGACTGGAGGACAGGTATTGTGGTTCCACTTTATCAAGAATGGTGATAGAAATGAAGCAAGAAATTACAGACTGGTGAATCTCACATCAGGGAGAAAATTCTGAAAGACCAAATTAATACCCCCTTAGAAAGGCATGGATTAATTAGAGATAGTCAGCATGGTTTTGTCAGAGGGAGGTGATGCTTAAGAAATTTGTTAAAATTTTTTGTAAGATGTGATCAAGTGTGTGGATGAGGGAAGTTCAGTTGATATCGTTTATTTGGATTTTAGTAAAGCTTTTGACAAGGTCCCATAGGGGAGACTGATTGAGAAGGTTAAAGCACATGGAATTGAGGGAAACCTGGCGAATGGATCAGAAACTGGCTTAATAAAATGACACAAAGGGTAGTGGTAGTGTTTGAGTGACTGGAGGCCAGAGTCCTTTGATATACCATAACGATCAGGACTGGGACTGTTACTGTTTCGTATGTGTATAAATGGTATTAGACGAAAATGTCGGGAGAATATTAAGCAAATTTGTAGATGACACCAAGATTGGCTCTGATGAAGAGTCATCTAGACTAGAAACGTTAGCTTGCTCACTCTCTACAAATGCTGCCTGATCTGCTGTGGTTTCCAGCTTTTTTTTTGTTTTCAGTGCAGAATCCAGCATCTGCAGTAATTTGCTCTTACCAAGATTGGTAGATTGATTAATAGTGATGATGGTTGTAGGTTACAGGAAAAAATAGATGGGTTGGTCAGATGGGCAGAGCAATGGCAAATGGTATTTAACTGTGATAAGTGTGAGGTGATACACTTTGGAAGACAAAGCAAGATGAGGGAGTATTTAATAAATTTCAGGACACTGGGTAGCTAAGAGGAACAGTGGGATCTTGGGCAATTATTCACAGTGCCCTGAAGTCAGCAGAGCACATGACGATGAAACGTTAAGACCAAAACATCAACTCTCCTGCTCCTCAGATACTGCCTGACTTGCTGCGCTTTTCCACTGCCACACTTCTTGACTCTGATCCACATCATGTGCAGTCCTCACTTTCCACCACATGAAGACAATAGTTAAGACATATAGGGCACCCGCTTTCATTAGTCATGGTACAGAGTATAAGAGCAAGGAGCTAATCCTGGAGTTGTACGGTTCTTTGGTCAGACCACATCTGGAGTACTGTGTGCAGTTTTGCTTGCCTCATGATAGGAAAGATGTGATATCACTAGATGGAGTACAAACGAGATTCACCAGGATGTTGCCTGGGATGGAGAAATTAAGCTACGAGGAGAGACTAGATTGTTTTCTTTAGAGCAAAGAAGACTGAGGGGGGTACATGATTGAGGTGTATAAGATTGAGGAGTATGGACAGGGTGAATAGAGAGCAACTGTTCCCCTTGTTTGAGTGTTCAGTCATGAGGCGGCATAGTTTTAGGGTAAGGGACAGGAGATTCAGAGGAGATTTTGGAAAATAATTCTTCACTTAGCAAGAGGTGGAAATCTGGAATGCACTGCCTGGTAAGATAGTGGAGCTGGAAACCTTTGTTATGACAAGGTGTAAACCCTCCTGCTTCATTTAAAAGGTTTATCCCTTGCAGTAATCTGTGAAAATTCGAGAAACCGAGAACTATTTAAAGTAAAAATTAGCAACTTTATTTCTTAAAGTTTAACAGAGAATAATTCTAACAACTATTTACAACTCCTTCTGCTAACCTATCTTTTACCTTCCCTTTTGATTAGATTAGATTCCCTACAGTGTGGAAACAGGCCAGCTAGTCCAACAAGTCCACACCAACCCTCCAAAGAGTAACCCACCCAGACCCATTTCCCTCTGACTAATGCGCCTCACACTATGGGCAATTTAGTTTGGCCAGTTCACCTGGCCTGCACATCTTTGGACTGTGGGAGGAAACCAGAGCACCCGGAGGAAACCCATGCAGACACAGGGAGAATGTGCAAACTCCATACAGACAGTCACCTGCGGTTGGAATTGAACCGGGGTCACTGGTGCTGTAAAGCAGCAGTGCTAACCACTGAGCAACTGTACCGCCCCATAATACTAGTACTTCCATATACTTCTCTTCTGTAATACTAGTCCGATTAACTCCCCGATTCAGATTTACCAAAAAATCAAGTCTTCAAAACTAGCCAGCCAGCCCTGGGTGGCAGGATGGAATGTGAGGAGGATGTTATGAGAATGCAGGATGACTTGGACAGGCTAGGTGAGTGGACAGATGCATGACAGATGCAGTTTAATGTGGATAAGTGTGTAGTTATCCACTTTGGTGGCAAGAACAGGAAGGCAGATTACTACCTAAATGGAGTTGAGTTAGGTAAAGGGGAAGTACAACAAGATCTAAATGTTCTTGTACATCAGTCAATGAAAGGAAGCATGCAATTACAGCAGGCAGTGAAGAAAGCTAATGGCATGCTAACCTTCATAACAAGAGGAATTGATTATAGGAGCAAAGAGGTCCTTCAGCTGTACAGGGCCCTGGTGAGACTGCACCTAGAGTACTGTGTGCAGTTTTGGTCTCCAAATTTAAGGAAAGACATTCTGACTTTTGAGTGAGTGCAGCGTATGTTCACGAGGTCAATTCCCGGAATGGCGGGACTATCATATGTTAAAAGACTGGAGCAATTGGGCTTATATACGCTTGAGTTTAGAAGGATAAGAGGGGATCTGATTGAGACGTATAAGGTTATTAAAGGATTGGACACTCTGGAGGCAGGAAGCATGTTTCCGCTGATGGTGAGTCCAGAACCAGAGGACACAGTTCAAAAATAAGGGGTAAGCCATTTAGAACAGAGTTGAGGAGAAACTTCTTCACCCAGAGAGTGGTGGATATATGGGATGCTCTGCCCCAGAAGGCAGTGGAGGTCAAGTCTCTGGATACTTTCAAGAAAGAGATGAATAGAGTTCTTAAAGATAGTGGAATCAAGGGTTATGGGGATAAGGCAGGAACAGGATACTGATTGTGGATGATTAGCCATGATCATAATGAATGGTGATACTGGCTTGAAGGGCCAAATGGCCTACTCCTACACCTATTGTCGATTGTCCATCATTGTCTATTGAATCTTCTATTTCGATCTTATTGTTGTCTTTTAGGGATTATGCTTCACAAGTCACAGATCGATGAAGGTACCTCTAAGAGAGTTATTTTTTGGGCAGTCTCTACATGTTGGTGGTGTGGCAGTTCTCCTCCCAACTGTTCAATGTTCCCTGGTCTTATGTCCCCAAAGCATTGAACTGTGTTAATGGCTTTTAAGATTGTCAATATACTCAATTTGAACTTGATTGGAGGTTGGTATTTTGGGGTATAATTTAAACTGATTGGCCCACCTTATCCACATGGGTGACAAGGTGGCTCAGTGGTTAGCACTGCACCCTCACAGCGCCAGGGACCTGGGTTCGATTCCAGCCTTGGGTGACTGTGTGGCATTTGCACATTTTCCCCATGTCTGTGTGGGTTTCCTCTGGGTGCTCCAGTTTCCTCCCACAGTCCAAAGATGTGCAGGTTAGGTGGATTGGCCGTGTTAAATTACCTATAGTGTTAGGTGCATTAGTCAGAGGGAAGTGGGTCTCTCTTCAGAGGGTTGGTGTGGACTTGTTGGGCCGAAGGGCCTATTTCCACATTGTAGGCAATCTAATCTAAATTCAAATTTGTTTTTGTCTCCAGGCAACCAGCTGCCCTAACTGCTAGACCACATGCTACATTGTATCTTGTTGAGGACACTTGGTACTGCCAGGTAGTTCTACTAGCTGTTAACTTTCTTAAAGGTACAGTACACTGACATCTTCATAACACCTTCCACCATTTCCAAAAAAGGTATTGGGATTGTCAGGGATATGAATTAAGCACCGGAATTTCAGATTAGCACACTTTTAGTGGTCATTATCAGCGCAGACTCAATGGGCTGAAGCACCTTTTTCTGCACTGTATGAATCTGTGAATCTATATGACTTCTTGTCCACCTTATCCACCTGTGTTGCCACTTTTAGGTAACTGTGGACCTGCATGGCTAGATCCCTCTGATGGTGATGCTATCAAGAGTTCTGACTCTGTATACTTCCCTCCTACATTATTTGTCCTAAACCTCACATTTGTCTTGAATAAACAGCATCTCCCTTTTCTCCGCTCAAGTCTCTTGCTGATCTATATCCTGCTATATCCTCTATCAATCTTTCTCACTATCACTGATCCTTAGGTAAACTTATTAATCCAGCCACCTACATTCTCCTCTAAATCATTTATGTATGTACATCACAAACAACAGAAGCCTCAGCACTGAACCCTTCAGAACATCAATGGTCACAGATCTTCACACCCTATGTGTTATACAACCAAGCCAGTTCTTGGTTTCTGTCTTACCAGCTCACCACAGATCCTATCCTATCTTTTGTCGCAGCCTGCCATGAGGGACCTTATCAAAGTCCTTGCTAAAGACCATATAGACAACATCTACCACCCTGCCATCATCAATCATGGGGCGTAGGTTTGCTTGCTGAGCTGTAGGTTTGATATCCAGACATTTCATTACCTGGCTAGGTATCATTGCCTGGCTGGTGGCGACCTCCAAGTGAAGCTAGGTAATGAAACGTCTGGATATCAAACCTACAGCTCAGCGAGCAAACCTACACCCTAAACCTCAACCTGAGCTACAAACCTTGCAAACACCTATGGGCGCAATATGCTACAACTTGCCCGAAGATGGGAAAGCTGAAAATGTGTTGCTGGAAAAGCACAGCAGGTCAGGCAGCATCCAAGGAGCAGGAGAATCAACGTTTCAGGCATAAGCCCTTCTTTGAAGATGGGAAAGGAATGCCATCATCAATCATCTTTGTCACTTCCTCAAAAATCTCAATAAAGTTTGTGAAACACTGTCTTCCCTGCACAAAGTCAACTGTTTATGCTAATAACTCCATATTTTTCCAAATGTAAGTAAATTCTATCCCTAAGAAATTGGGTTCTAATAATTTCCCTAACACTGGCGTAAGACTCACTGGCCTGTAATTTGCCAGATTATTCCTGTTGCCCTTCTTAAACAAAGGAATGGCACTGGCTATTCTCCAGTCCTTTGGGACCTCTCCTGTGACTAGAGAGGGTACAAAGATTTCATACAATGCCCCAGAAATTTACTCCCCTGCCTCCCTCATCATTGTGGTTAAATTCCATGAGGCTTCTTGTCAAGCTTAATACTTTTCAAAACTTCCAACACCACCTCCTGTTTTTATACTGACATGCACTGGAATATCAACACTCCCCTCCTGTGACTCTTAATCCACCATGTCCTTCTACTTTGTGAATACTGATGCAAAATATACATTAAAGAATTCACCCAATTGATCTGGCTGCATGCATAAACTCCATCCTTTGTCCTTGAATGGACCTATCGTCTCCCTCGCCTTCCTCTTGCTCCTTAAATATGTATAAATGCCTCTGGACTGTCCTTAATTCTGTTTGCCAAAGGCCTCTTTTAGTTCCCCTGATTCCTTGTTTGAGTTCTTTCTTGCTCTCTTTTTATTTTTCAAGGCTTCTGTTTTTCTTCAGTTTCCTAAATCTTATGTATGCCTCTTTTTTTTTATTTTTTTGACTAAGCTAAGGAATTGGTTTAGCTCAGTTGGCTGGATAGTTGGTTTGCAGAGCAGCGTGATACCAACAGCGTGGGCCCAATTCCCATCACTGGTTTGAGGTTACCATGAAGGACTCTCCTTCTCAACATCTTCCTTCCGCTGAGGTCTGGTGGCCCTCAGGTTAAATCACCACCAGTTGCTTCTCTCTAATAAGAGAGCAGTCCCTATGATCTGGTAAGATGGTGGTGTCACAAGAGCAGTTCTCTTGTTCAAGGTTCCCAACTCTTACCATCCTTCATAATTTTCACTAGAATATGCTGGTCCTGAACTCTAACCAACTGGCCTTTGAGAGATTCCCACAGGCCAGATGTGGATTTACCCTCAAACTCCCTCTTCCAATCTACATTCCTCAGTTCCTTCCTGGCATTGTGACCTTTCTCCATTTTAATACTTTGATCCAAGGATTACTCTTGTCCTTATCCATAACTTAAAACTTAGAGAATTATGGTAACTGCTCCAAAAACGCACCCCAATTGCAACTTCAATCACCTGGCCAGGCTCATTGCCCAATACCAGGTCTAGTATGGCCCCTAGTTTTCAAAAACAACAGCCTGGACACACTTAGCAAATGCCCCACCCATCCAAGCCCTTGGCACTATGTGAGTCCCAGTCAATATAGGCAAAGTTAAAATCACCCACCATGACAAATCTGTTTTTAAATTTTTCCATAATCTGTCCACATATCTGTTTTTCTATCACGCGCTGGCTGTTAGGAGGCCTGTAGTACAATATGATCAAAGTAATTGCACCCTACCTATCCATGCACTGTACTCCTATTGCCTCACAGGATGAGCCCTCCTAGGTATCGTCTCTCAGTACAGCTGTGATATTCTTCTCCTATATCAATAATGCAACTCTCCCACCTCATTTACATCCATCTCTATTTTGCCAGCGACATCCAAATCCCAGAACATGTCATCTTGTCATTCTACTAACTAAGTCTCTAATAGCTACAATAGCTTAAGTATTAATCTAAGCTCTAATTTCATCTGCTTTACCTATCA
Organism: Chiloscyllium punctatum; assembly: GCF_047496795.1. NCBI lineage: Eukaryota > Metazoa > Chordata > Chondrichthyes > Orectolobiformes > Hemiscylliidae > Chiloscyllium > Chiloscyllium punctatum. Next base: position 55,677,592 of record NC_092775.1, read on the forward strand.
CATTCCACACATTCAAACAAATTCAAATCAAATTGCCAGTCCTGCTGTGTTCAGTAACCTTTCCCTGTCTGTTCTCCCTCTTAGTCTTACTGGCCGTAGTCTCTAACTTTTGCTTGGCCATTTCACTTACTGACCTACAGCACTGGTTCCTGACCCCATTGCCACACTATTTTAAACCCTCCCAAGTGGCACCAGGAAACCTCACTGCCAGGATATTGGTGCCCCTGTAGTTTAGGTACAACCTGTCCCTTTTTGTCCAGGTTCTACTTGGCCAAGAAGGCATCCCAATGATCTACACTCCTGAAGCTCTCTCTCCTATACCAGTTCTTTAGCAACTTGTTTAACTTTACTCCTAGCTTCACTGCCACATGGCACAGGAAGGATTACAATTCGAAGTCTTGCTTTGAACTTCCTACCAAACTCCTTTAACACTCATCTCTCTCCATCCCTACGTTGTAGAAGCTCTGGCTGCACACAAGACGGGTGGAAGATTCAGAACTCAGATATTAATCAAAGATGATCTAAAAAAGTATCAAAGTATCATAGTGAGGAATCATTACCTTCAAGAAACTTGCCTTCAACAGCCCTCAGCTTAACTGGAGAAAGTGCAGGTTGTGGTATGCTGGGGTGGAAGAAGTTTTCATTTCTGGCAAAACGGGCAAAGAGCTTGCCATGGCTGAATCTGTTCCTCTGTGTCTTGGAGCTCTAAAGATCAGCGACATTGTCTTCAAAGCAAGAAGGATAAAACTCTCATTTCTGCTGCATAATGTGAATTGCACTCTGAAATTGATGGTGTATGTGAAAAAAATATCATTTTTATGGTTGGAAGTCTGGGATTTACATAGACTGAATTTGTGTATTGCACATGCTGACACATTGCATTTTATGAAGCTAGAGGACTAGTGATTGAAGCCTAGCTAAATAACTCCGGAGGTGCTTTATGATGGTACAATGAAAGAATAGTTACTATCCCATACTTGGGGTTTAGAGGATCTTGACTCAGGCACTGGAATGGTCACTGCTAAGGCATGCAGAGTTCTCAGCTACTTTCACTAATCTGGGCAATTGTCTAGCGGGGTCTGTGGTTTGTGGAGGCTGTGCTATGGGAGACAGAAACTGACAGGTCTTTATTCTCTACTTACCTGGATCTGATCAAGTGAATCAAAGTGGCAATCAAATATCTTTGGCATGTTGCTCAGAAGTAGCTCCTAGAAGCAGAAATTGAGATTCTGCAGCTGATCCATTCTGCTTTGTTGCCGATGGCTGTGGCTGCCTGTAACTCGAATAAGCGACTCCTCTGTACCACTGTTTGTGGATCATGTGATCTGATCAGCAGAGAAATTGCTCCTGGCTCTAGGTCAGGCTCAGCCACTGTGGGTGGAAGTGAGGACTGCAGATGCTGGAGATCTATCTACTCCACCCTCCTCTCTGACCTATCACACCCCCACTTCCATCTACCTATCACTTTCCCGGTTACCTTACCCCAGCCTCTCCCCCACCCTTCTATTTATCTCTTAACCTCCTTCACCGCCCTCCCTGCATTCCTGATGAAGGGTTTATGCTGGAAACGTCGATTCTCCTGTTCTTCGGACGCTGCCTGATCTGTGCTTTTCCAACACCACCCTTTTCAATTCTACTGTAGGTTGAAGATACATGCAATTCATGCCCACATTGATAAGCAAGACTGGCGGTATTTAGTGCTTTGAGCCCTGAACCACAGAGAAGCACTAATAAGACCATGTCAACAGGCTTTGCAGAAGTTTCCTGTGGGCCTTGTTTGTCTGGCCTGATATGCTTCTTTCAACAAAGGCAAAGTGTACGTTTCTATATAGATTCAAAGAGGTCTACAGCAAAAACATTTCAAAACATTGTGTCCATAGCAGTTAAAACTTCATTGAACTTTCCTTATCCCATTTTCCAGGAGAAAGTTGGGGCGGCATGGTGGCTTAGTGGTTAGCACTGCTACCTCACCGGGACCCAGGTTTGACTCCAGCCTCGGGCGACTGTCTGTGTGGAATTTGCACATTCTCCCTGTAACTGCGTGAGTTTCCTCTAGATGCTCCACAGTTTCCTACCACAATCCAAAGATGTGTGGGTTAAGTGAGTTGGCCATGCTAAATTGCCCATTGATCAAGGGTAACTATAGGGTAGGGCAATGGGTCTGGGTGGGTTAGTCTTTGGAGGGTCGTGTGTGGACTTGTTGGGCCAAAGGACCTGTTTCCACACTGTAGGAATGCTAGTCTATTCTAACTGAGGTCTGCAGATGCAGGAGATCAGAATCAAGAGTGTGGTGCTGGAGAAAGCACAGCAGGTCAGGCAGCATCCAAGGAATAGGAGAATTGATGTTTTGGGCATAAACCCTTCATCAGGAATCCATGGGCAGGACCTACTTGCAGCGACTGAACACAGGACCTGTCTGCCATCTCTGATCATTGGTAGGCACTGGGACCCACTCAGCAATGGCCACTTTGGATATCAGGCTGAGATAACGCCACATGCTGCCAAGACACCATCATGAGCTGCCGAAAGACTCCCATTCTGGGCCAAAAGACCACCATGGGTTGCTGAAAAACTCCCAAGCCAAGCTGGGAGGCCATCACACCATGCTGGGAGGATACCTTGCCGAGTCCACGCTGAGTCCAGGAGAAGAAATCAGAAAAGAAACTGAGAAAATAAAAAGAGAGAAAGAAATGGATGGAGCCGATGAACTCTAGCAGTCGCATCCTACTCTGCCACCATCTTAGAATTTTCTCTAATCCTGTTTGCAAGTCTTTTTTCATGTTCCATCTTAGTTCTTCTAATTTTCTTCTTTCTTAAGTTCCTTTTTGCATCTCCTATATTCCTCTCATGCATGGTTGAATTGTTCCCTTTGGACTCTATTCTTCCTCATCAGTCCTGAATTGTCCTAGATGTCCAGGGTTCCCTGAATTTATTGTTCCTGTATTTCCCCCTAAAGTGTTGGGCCTCTATTGTCCCCTCTTTGAATGCTCCCCCACTGCACTGCTGTAGATCAGATTCAGGACTGGGATGTTCATTTAAGGAAGACAGACAAGGATGGCAAAATACACGACCCTTTGGATAACAAGGAATGTTGTGAATTTAGTCAAAAGGGAAAAGAAGCATATGTAAGGTTTAGGCAGTCATAATTGGACATGGTCTGTAAGGAATATAACAAATGCAGGAAAGAACTCGAGCAGGGAATCAGGAGGCCATGACCTTGGCAAATAGTGATTATGAGAATCCCATGACATTCTGTACACGTATTAAAATAAATAGATAACTAGGGAAAAGGTAGGATAATTCAATGATAAAGGAGGGAACTTATACTTGGAGGCAGAGGACGTGGACGAGATCCTAAATGAGTACTTTCCGTCGGTATTCACCTAGGAGAAGGATTTGGAGCATGCCAATATGATCGGGTATTTTGAGATCAAGAAATAAGTGGTGTTGGATCTCTTGAAGAGCATTAATGTGGATAAGTCCCCAGGGCCCAATGATACCTGCCTCAGGTTGTTGAGAGAAGCAAGAGAGAAGATTGCCCGGGCCTTGACCAAGATCTTTGTATCCTTGCATCCAGTGAGGTCCTGGTGGACTGGCGAATAGCTAATGTTGTTCCTCTGTTCAAGAAGGAAAATAGGGATAATCCAGGAAACATTAGACTAGTGAGTTCAGATTGGTTAATGGGAACCTACTGGAGAAAGTTCTTAGGGATAGGATTTACATGCACTTGGAAACACATGGCCTAATTAGGAACAGTCATCATGACGTTTTGCAAGGCAAGTCGTGTAATACGAACTGGATTGAATTTTTCAGGGAGGAAATGAAGGTCATTGAGTGTAGAGCAGTGGATGTTGTCTGCATGGATTTTAGTACGGCTTTGGACAAGGTTCCTCATGGTATGCTCATCCAGACAATTAAGATGCATGAGATCCACGGTAACTTGGCTGTTTTGGATTTAGAACTTTTGGGGGGAGATGATGGCTCAGTGGTGTACTCGCTGTTAATCCACAGACCCAGCTAACGTTCTGGGGACTGAGTTCAAATCCCACCACAGATGGTGGATGGTGGAAGGTGGAATATGAATTCAATAAAAATCTGCACATATGGCTTTCCCATAGAAGACAGAGGGTAATGGTGGAAGGGTGTTTTTCTGGCTGGAGATTCATAACAGTGATCTGTACTGGGACCTCTGCTGTTTTTGATATAGACAAATTATTTGGATGAAAGTATAGATAGTTGGTTAGTAAGACTGCAGATGACACAAAGGTCATTGGATTCGAAAAGAGTAATATGGAAAAGCACAGCAGGTCAGGCAGCACATTAGGAGTAGGAAAGTAGAGTCTTGAGATTACAGATTGTGGTTGAACATAATTCTATAGATAATAGATGCAGGAGTAGGCCATTCAGCCCTTCGAGCCTGCACTGCCATTCAATATGATCATGGCTGATCATTCCTAATCAGTATCCTGTTCCAGCCTTATCTCCATACCCCTTGACTCCACTATCTTTAAGAGCTCTATCCAATTCTTTCTTAAATGAATCCAGAGACTGGGCCTCCACTGCCCTCTGGGGCAGAGCATTCCACACAGCCACCACTCTCTGGGTGAAGTAGTTTCTCCTCATCTCTGTCCTAAATGGTCTACCCCGTATTTTTAAGTTGTGTCCTCTGGTTCGGCACTCCCCCATCAACGGAAATATGTTCCCTCCTGCCAGAGTGTCCAGTCCTTTCATAATCCTATACGTTTCAATCAGATCCCCTCTCAGTCTTCTAAACTCAAGGGTATACAAGCCCAGTCGCTTCAGTCTTTCCGTGTAAGGCAATCCTGCCATTCCAGGAATTGACCTCGTGAACCTACGCTGCACTCCCTCAATAGCCAGAATGTCTTTCTTCAAATTTGGAGACCAGAACTGTACACAGTACTCCAGGTGTGGTCTCACCAGGGCCCTGTACAGCTGCAGAAGCACCTCTTTGCTTCTATACTCAATTCCTCTTGTTATGAAGGCCAGCATGCTATTATCCTTCTTCACGACCTGCTGTACCTGCATGCTTGCCTTCATTGACTGGTGGACAAGAACACCCAGATCTCTCTGAACAGCCCCTTTACCTAATTTGATACCATTGAGGTAGTAATCTGCCTTCCTGTTCTTGCCACCAAAGTGGATAACCAGACATTTATCCACATTAAACTGCATCTGCCATGCATCTGCCCACTCACCTAACTTGTCCAGGTCACCCTGTAATCTCCTAACATCCTCATCACATTTCACCCTACCACCCAGCTTTGTGTCATCAGCAAATTTGCTAATGTTATTGCTGATACCATCTTCTATATCATTTACATATATTGTAAAAAGCTGCGGTCCCAGCACGGATCCCTGCGGTACCCCACTGGTCACTGCCTGCCATTCTGAAATGGAGCCGTTAATCACTACCCTTTGTTTCCTATTAGCCAACCAATTCTCTATCCAATCTAGTACTTTGCCCCCAATCCCGTGCGCCCTAATTTTACTCACTAACCTCTTGTGTGGGACTTTATCAAAAGCTTTCTGAAAGTCCAGGTACACTACATCCACTGGATCTCCCTCGTCCATCTTCCGAGTTACATCCTCAAAAAATTCAAGAAGATTAGTCAAGCATGATTTCCCCTTCATAAATCCATGTTGACTCTGTCCTATCCTGTTACTATTATCCAGATGTGCCGTAATTTCATCCTTTATAATAGACTCCAGCATCTTTCCCACCACTGAGGTCAGACTAACTGGTCTATAATTTCCTGCTTTCTCCCGCCCACCCTTCTTAAAAAGTGGCACAACATTAGCCGCTCTCCAATCCTCAGAAACCGACCCCGATTCTGTTGAACTCTGGAAAATAATCACCAGCGCATCCACGATTTCCCGAGCCACCTCCTTCAGTACCCTGGGATGCAGGCCATCAGGTCCCAGAGACTTATCAACCTTCAGACCTAACAGTCTCTCCAACACCAAATCCTGGCAAATAGAAATTCCCTTAAGTTCAGGTCCTTCAGCCACTGTTACCTCAGGGAGATTGCTTGTGTCTTCCCCAGTGAACACAGATCTGAAGTACCCATTTAATTCCTCTGCCATTTCTTCGTTCCCAGTAATATATTCCCCTGCTTCTGTCTTCAAGGGCCCAATTTTTGTCCTAACCATTTTTTTGCCTTGGATATACCTAAAAAAGCTTTTACTATCGTCCTTTATATTCTTGGCCAGTTTACCTTCATACCTCATTTTTTCTCTGCGTATTTCCTTCTTACTAATCCTCTGTTGTTCTTTAAAAGCTTCCCAGTCCTCAGTTTTCCCACTTATCTTCGCTAAGTTATACTTTTTCTCTTTTAACCTTATATGTTTCTTTACTTCCCTCGTCAGCCACGGCCGCCCATGTCTCCTCCTGGGATCTTTCTTCCTTTTAGGAATGAACTGATCCTGCAACTTCTGCATTATACACAGAAATATCCGCCATTGTTCCTCCACTGGTCTTCCCTGTTAAGGTATTGAACCATTGAACTTTGGCCAGTTGCTCCCTCATAGCTCCATATTTCCCTTTATTCAACTGAAATATTGTCACTTCAGATTGTACCCACTCCCTCTCAAATTGCAGATTGAAGCTTAATGTATTATGGTCACTACTTCCCAATGGCTCCTTCACTTCGAGGTCACTGACCAATTCTGGTTCGTTACACAATACCAGATCCAGAATCGCCTTATCCCTGGTCAGCTCCAGCACCAGCTGCTCTAAAAATCCTTCTCGGAGGCACTCCACAAAGTCTCTTTCTTGAGGCCCGATACCATCCTGATTCTCCCAGTCTACCTGCATGTTAAAATTCCCCATAACAACTGTAGTAACATCTTTGTGACAAGCCAATTTCAGCTCCTGATTCAACTTACATCCGACATCCAGACTACTGTTTGGGGGCCTGTAGATGACTCCCATGAGGGTCTTTTTACCCTTAGTGTTTCGAAGCTCTATCCACACTGACTCTACATCCCCTGACTCTAGGTCCCCCCGCGCAAGGGACTGAATATCCTCCCTTACCAACAAGGCCACCCCACCTCCTCTGCCCGTCAGTCTGTCCTTACGATAGCACGTGTAGCCTTGAATATTCATTTCCCAGGCCCTGTCCCCATGAAGCCACGTCTCAGTTATCCCCACAATATCGTATCTGCCAATTTCCAAAAGAGCCTCAAGCTCATCCACCTTGTGTCTAATGCTTCGTGCATTCATATATGGAATTTTTAATTTGTTACTGCTCTCACCCTTCCCCTCAACCCTTATTTCACTCAACTTTACAGCATGATGCCTTTTCCAGTTTTCTGCCTCCTTGATACAGTTGTCTTTCTTGACTTCTCTTGTTCTAACTACCCCATCAATTTCCTTTTTAAACATCCAGCTTGTCCCCTCCCCCCCGCTACTTAGTTTAAATGTAGCGGTGTTGCAGCAGAAAACCTGCCTGCCAGAATGCCGATCCCTGATCTATTAAGGTGCAAGCCGTCTCTCTTGTAGAATTTATGGTTACCATAAAATATACCCCAGTGATCCAAGAACTTGAAACCTTGCTTCCTGCACCAGTTCCCCAACCACACGTTCAAGTCCATTATCTCCCGGTTTCTGGCCACACTAGCCCGAGGAACTGGAAGCAAACTGGAGATAACCACCTTGGACGTCCTGCTTTTTAGCCTTCTTCCTAGTTCTGCGAAGTCTCGCTGTAGTATGTTCCTCCTCTTCTTCCCGACATCATTTGTGCCAACGTGTACCACCACCTCGGGCTCTTCACCCTCGTCCTTGAGGATGTCCTGCACTCTGTCCGCGATGTCTTTCACTCTAGCACCAGGAAAGCAACACACCATCCTTAAATCCCGTCTGCTGCCACAAAAACCCCAGTCAGTTCCTCTCACGATGGAGTCCCCTATTACCACGGCTCTGTGCGATGTCCGACTCTTCTGCTCTGCTTCTGCGGCAACTTTTGATTGACAAACATGGCCGCCTTGCGAACTGGCAGTGTCATCAGACTCTACTGTTTCCAAAAGCTTCAACTTGTTCCTGACAGGTACTTCTCCCGGCGTCTCTTGCACCTGTCTTCTCTCTGCTGCTGATAGCTCATCGTGTGTCATGAATGTTCAGTTTTCAGCTGCTAGGTCTATTTGAAAACTTTCGCCTGTTTGAAATCCATCCCATTTCAGCCTGGTGGTACTGCCACAGAACACAATGGATGGTATCCTCAATGTGACTTGGGGTGGTAAATATTTGCCACCCCAATGTTCTTTGGGTGGGTTTAAACTAATTCAGTAGGGGGATGGGACCCTAAATTGTAGTTCAAGGATAGAGGAGGTTGAGAGTAGGGAGGTCCAAAATAAGGTTTCAGGGTCACAAGAAGGTACCAGTAAGCAAAAAGTTGGTTTGAAGTGTGTCTACTTCAACGCCAGGAGCATCAGAATAAGGTAGGTGAACTTGCAGTATGGGTCGGTACCTGGGATTTCAATGTTGTGGCCATTTCAGAGACATGGGTTAAGCAGGGACAGGAATGGTTGTTGCCGGTTCCAGGATTTAGAATATTCAGTAAGAACAGAGAGAAGATTTTAAAAGAGGACAGTATTATGGCTGCAGGAAAGATGTTTAAGGACTCGTCAACTGAGGTAGTATGGACTGAGGTTAGAAACAGGAAAGAAAAGGTTACCCGTTTCGGAGTTTTCTATAGGCTTCTAGAGATGTAGAGGATAGGATAACAAAGATGATTGGAGGTAGGTGAACACTTTGATAGTCACCACAATTAAGTTACGTTTACTTTAGCAATGGAAAGGTACAGATATACACCAGAGGGAAAGAGCTACAGCTGGGAAAAGGGCAATTATGATGCGATTAGACAAAATTTAGGATGCATAGGATGGTGAAGAAAAGTGCATGGGATGGGCACAATAGAAATATAGAGTTTATTCAAGGAACAGCTACTGTGTGTCCTTGATGAGTATGTACCGGTCAGGCATGGAGGAAGTTGTTAAGATCAGGAGCCAGAGTTGACGAAGGAAGTTGAATCTCTTGTTAAGAGGAAGAAGAAAGCTTATGTTAGGATGAGATGTGGTGGCTCAGTTAGGGCAATTGAAAGTTACAGGGTAGTCAGGAAAGAACTAAAGAGAGAGCTAAGTCGAGGGAGGAGGAGATATGAGATGTTATAGAGTCATAGAGATGTACAGCATGGAAGTAGACCCTTTGGTCCAACCCGTCCATGCCGACTAGATATCCCAACCCAATCTAGTCCCACCTGCCAGTACCCGGCCCATATCCCTCCAAACCCTTCCTATTCATATACCCATCCAAATGCCTTTTAAATATTACAATTGTACCGGACTTCACCACTTCCTCTGGCAGCTCATTCCATACACGTACCACCCTCTGTGTGAAAAGGTTGCCCCTTAGGTCTCTTTTATATCTTTCCCCTCTCACCCTAAACCTATGCCCTCTAGTTCTGGACTCCCCGACCCCAGGGAGAAGACTTTGTCCACTTACCCTATCCATGCTCCTCATGATGTTGTAAACCTCTATAAGGTCACCCCTCAGCCTCTGACGCTCCAGGGAAAATAGCCCCAGCCTGTTCAGCCTCTCCCTGTAGCTCAAATCCTCCAACCCTGGCAACATCCTTGTAAATCTTTTCTGAACCCTTCCAAGTTTCACAACATCTTTCCGATAGGAAGGAGACCAGAATTGCACGCAATATTCCAACAGTGACTGAACCAATGTCCTGTACAGCCGCAACGTGACCTCCCAACTCCTGTACTCAATACTCTGACCAATAACAGAAAGCATACCAAACGCCTTCTTCACTATCCTATCTACCTGTGACTCCACTTTCAAGGAGCTATGAACCTGCACTTTAAGGTCTCTTTGTTCAGCAACGCTTCCTAGGACATTACCATTAAGTGTATATGTCCTGCTAAGATTTGCTTTCCCAAAATGCAGCACCTCGCATTTATCTGAATTAAACTCCATCTGCCACTTCTCAGCACATTGGTACATCTGGTCAAGATCCTGTTGTAATCTGAGGTAACCCTCTTCGCTGTCCACTACACCTCCAATTCTGGTGTCATTTGCAAACTTACTAACTGTACCTCTTATGCTTGCATCCAAATCATTTATGTAAATGACAAAAGGTAGAGGACCCAGCACCAATCCTTGTGGCAGTCCACTGGTCACAGGCCTCCAGTCTGAAGAACAACCCTCCACCACCACCCTCTGTCTTCTACCTTTGAGCCAGTTCTGTATCCAACTGGCTAGTTGTCCCTGTATTCTGTGAGATCAAACCTTTGCTAATCAGTCTCCCATGGGGAACCTTGTCGAACGCCGTACTGAAGTCCATATAGATCACATCTACCACTCTGCCCTCATCAATCATGTTTGTTACTTCCTCAAAAACTCAATCAAGTTTGTGAGACATGATTTCCCACACACAAAGCCATGTTGACTATCCCTAATCAGTCCTTGCCTTTCCAAATACATGTACATCCTGTCTCTCAGGATTCCCTCCAACAACTTGCCCACCACCGAGGTCAGGCTCACCGGTCTATAGTTCCCTGGCTTGTCCTTACCACCCTTCTTGAACAGTGGCACCACGTTAGCCAACCTCCAGTCTCCAGCACCTCACCTGTGACTATCGATGATACAAATATCTTAGTAAGAGCCCCAGCAATCACTTTTCTAGCTTCCCACAGAGTTCTAGGGTACACCTGGTAATCCTGGGGATTTATCCACCTTTGTGTTTCAAGACATCCAGCACTTGCTCCTCTGTAATTTGGACATTTTGTAAGGTGTCACCATCTATTTCGCTACAGTCTATAACTTCCATATCCTTTTCCACAGTTAAATATTGATGCAAAATACTCGTTTAGTATCTCCCGCATTTTCTGTGGCTCCACACAAAGGCTGCCTTGCTGATCTTCGAGGGGCCCTATTTTCTCCCTAGTTATCCTTTTGTCCTTAATATATTTGTAAAAACCCTTTGCATTCTCCTTAATTCTAATTGCCAAAGCTATCTCATGTTCCCTTTTTGCCCTCTTAATTTCCCTCTCAAGTATACTCCTACTGCCTTTACACCCGTCTAGGGATTCACTTGATCTATCCTCTTTATACCTTACATATGCTTCCTTCTTTTTCTTAACCAAACCCTCAATTTCTTTACTCGTCCAGCATTCCCTATACCTGCCAGCCTTTCCTTTCACCCTGACAGGAATATACTTTCTCTGGATCTCATTACCTCATTTCTGAAGGCTTCCCATTTTCTAGCCGTCCCTTTACCTGCAAACATCTGCCCCCAATCAGTTTTCAAAAATTCTTGCCTAATATCGTCAAAATTGGTCTTCCTCCAATTTAGAACTTCAACTTTTAGATCTCATCTATCCTTTTCCATCACTCTTTTAAAATCTAATAGAATTATGGTCTCTGGCCCCAAAGTGTTCCCCCACTGACACCTCAGTTACCTGCCTGCCTTATTTCCCAAGAGTAGGTGAAGTTTTGCACCTTCTCTAGTAGGTACATCCACATACTAAATCAGAATGTTTTCTTGTACACACTTAAGAAATTCCTCTCCATCTAAACCCTTAACACAATGGCAGTCCAAGTCTGTGTTTGGAAAGTTGAAATCCCCTACCATAATCACCTTATTATTCTTACAGATAGCTGAGATCTCCTTACAAATTTGTTTCTCAATTTCCCTCTGACTATTAGGAGGTCTATAATGCAATCCCAATAAGGTGATCAGTTCCACCCAAATAACTTCCCTGAATGTATTTCCAGGAATATCCTCCCTCAGCACAGCTGTAATACAATCCCTGATCAAAAACGCCACTCCCCCTCTTCTCTTGCCTCCCTTTCTACCCTTCCTGTAGCATTTGTGTCCTGGAATACTAAGCTGCCAGTCCTGTCCATCCCTGAGCCATGTTTCTGTAATCGCTATGATATCCCAGTCCCATGTTCCTAACCACGTCCTGAGTTCATCTGCCTTCCCTGTTAGGCCCCCTGCATTGAAATAAATGCAGTTTAATTTATTAGTCCTACCTTGTCCCTGCCTAACCTGACTGCTTGACCCGCTTCTGTTCTCAACTGTATCAGTCTCAGATTGATCTCTTACCTCACTATCTTCCTGGGTCCCACACACCTCCCCACCCCCCCTTACTCGTTTAAATCCTCCCGAGCAGGTCTAGCAAATTTCCCTGCCAGTATATTAGACCCCTCCCAATTTAGGTGCAATCTGTCCTTCTTGTACAGGTCACTTGTACCCCAAAAGAGATTCCAATGACCCAAAAATGTGAATCCTTCTCCCATACGCCAGCTCCTCAGCCATGCATTCTTCTGCTCTATCCTCCTATTCCTGTCCTCACTAGCTCTTAGCACTGTGAGTAATCCAGATATTACTACTCTCGAGGACCTCCTGCCTAACCCTCTGTAATCTCCCTTCAGAATCTCAACCTTTTCCCTTCCTATGTCATTGGTTCCAATATGGACAGTGACCTATTGCTGTGCCCTCTCCCCCGTGAGAACATTCTGTACCCTCTCTGAGATATCCTTGATCCTGGCACCAGGGAAGCAACATAGCATTCTGATTTTCCGCTGCTGGCCACAGAAACATCTATTTGTACCTCGGACTAGAGAATCCCCTAACACAATTGATCTCTTGGAACCCGACGTGTCGCTCGTTGCATTAGAGCCTGTCTCAATACCAGAAACTTGGCTGTTCGTGCTACGTTCCCTGTGAATCCATCACCCCCTACATTTTCTAAAACAGCATACCTGTTTGAAATGGGTATAGCCACAAAAAACTCCTGCACTAGCTGCCTACCTCTCTTACCTTTCCTGGAGTTAACCCATCTATGTGACTGTATCTGAGACTTTCCCTCCTTCCTATAACTGACATCCATCACATACTGTTGTTGTTGCAAATTCCTCATTGCTTTTAACTGTCTCTCCAACCGATCCATTCAACCTGATAAGATTCGCAACCAACAGCATTTATGGCAGATATAATCCGCTGTAATCCTTAAACTCTCTTTAAACTCCCACATCTGACAAGAAGCACATATCACTCTACTAAAGACCATTTTTGCTTCTTCACAATCCACAGACCTAGAAAATAATACTGTCTTATTCCTCCACGAACACTACCCCAGGTTAGATTTATAGTTATGGCTTATATTTTAAAGTTTAGTCAAGAGACATATCTCCAAAAACATATAATCAAGAAAGAACCCACTCTACTCACTACTGCAGACTTTCTGTAGATCACATTCTGTAGAACAATACACTTACATGCATCTGCGCTGTGAACTTCACCCAACATTTCCTCCAAGATTAGTTGTGAATTTCCTGTTTGTTAATTTTCCCAGACGCACTCCGATGTCCAGCAGTACATGAATTCAAACAGCAAAGGCAGTGTCAGTTTCTTTCTCTCCTTCTCTCCTGCACTGACCTCACCATGTGCTTCCTTTGTTCTTTTCCCTTTTAAAAGTGCTGTTGTTTTGACTTTTTTTTCCAAAGTTCCAAAATAATGTAACAGCATATAAAACAGTAATTGCTGCTCCTGGAATTCGAGGAAATCACCTCCAACACCTAAAATACATCAAAAAAGGAGCAGCTTTTACAGCCAGAAATGTTTCCCATCCTCCATCTTGGATTTGTTGGTGGATAGGAGCGGGAATACCCTAAAGCTTTCTATAGGTAAATAAAGGATAAAAGAATGTCTAGAATAAGATTAGCGCCAGTCAAGGGCAAGGACACTAGTGGGTAGTTGTGTGGAGTCAGAAGAGATAGGGGAATTGCTAAATGAGTATGTTTTGTCAATATTCACACTGGAAAAGACGATGTTGTTGAGGAGTGTACTGAGAAACAGGCTGCTGGACTGGATGGGATTGAGGTTCACAAGGAGGAGGTGTTAGAAATTCGGGAAAGTGTGAAAATGGATAAAGCCCCAGGGCCAGATGGGATTAATCCTAGCATTCTCTGGGAAGCCAGGGAGGAGATCACTGAGCCTTTGGCTTTGATCTTTGTCGTGATTGTCTACTGGAATTGTGCCAGAAGACTGGAGGATAGCAAATGTTGTTCCCTTGTTCAAGAAGGGGAGTAGAGACAACCCTATCAATTATAGACCAGTGAGCCTTATTTCAGTTGTGAGTAAAGTGTTGGAAAAGGTTGTAAGAGATAGGATTTATAATCATCTAGAAAGGAATAAGTTGATTAGGGATAGTCAACACGGTTTTGTGAAAGGTAGGTCATGCCTCACAAACTTTATTCAATTCTTTGAGCAGATGGCCAGTCAGGTGGATGAGGGTGTATATGAAGTTCAGTAAAGCATTTGATAAGGTTCTCTAGGGTAAGCTACTGTTCAAAATACGGAGATATGGGATTGAGGGTGAATGAATGGTTTGGATCAGAAATTGGCTAGCTGAAAGAAGACAGAAGGTTGATGGGAAATGTTCATCCTGGAGTTCAGTTACTAGTGTGTACCGCAAGGATCTGTTTTGCGTCCACTGCTCTTTGACATTTTTATAAATGACCTGGATGAGGGCGTGGAAGGGTGGGTTAGTCAATTTGCGGATGACACTAAGGTCGGTACAGTTGTGGATAGTGCCAAAGAATGTTGTAGGTTATACAGAGACATAGACAAGCTGCAGAGCTGGGCTGACAGGTGGCAAATGGAGATTCATGCAGAAAAATGTGAGGTGATTCACTTTGGAAGGAGTAACAGAAATGCAGAATACTCGGCAAATGGTAAGATGCTTGATAGTGTGGATGAGTAGAGAGATCTCGGTGTCAGGTACATCGATCCCTCAAAGTTGCCACCCAGGTTGATAGGATTGTTAGGAAGGCATACTGTGTGCTAGCTTTTATTAGTACAGGAATTGCGTCTCGGAACCATGAGGTCATGCTGCAGCTGTAGAAAACTCTGGTGTGGCTGCACTTGGAGTATTGCAGTGACCAGAACTGCACACGTTATAGGAAGGATGTGGAAGCTTTCGAAAGGGTTCAGAGGAGATATACTAGGATGTTGCCTCGAATGGAGGGAAGGTCTTACAAGGAAAGGCTGAGGGACATGAGGCTGTTTTCTTGAGAGAGAAGAAGGTTGAGAGGTGACTTAATTGAAACATATAAGATAATCAGAGGGTTCGATTGAGTGGACAGTGAGAGTCTTTTTCCTTGGATGTTGATGGCTAGCATGAGGGGACATAGCTTTAAATTGAAGGGTGATAGATGTAGGACAGATGTCAGAGGTAGTTTTTTTGCTCAGAGTAGTAGGGGTGTTGAATGCATTGCCTGCAACAGTAGTAGACTCGCCAACTTTAAGGGCATTTAAATGATCATTGGATTTGCATATGGACAAGAATGTAATAATGTCAGTTAGAATGGCTTCAGATTGGTTTCATAGAGCGGCGCAACATTGAGGGCCGAAGGCGCTGTAATGCATGTTTTGATTCGATTAAGCTCCCTACAGTCCCTTCGGCTCAACAAGTCCACACCGATCCTCCGAAGAGTAACCCACCCAGATCCATTTCCCTTTGACTAATGAACCTAACACTATGGGCAATTTAGCATGGCCAATCCACCTGAACTGCACATCTTTGGATTGTGGGAGGAAACCGGAACACCCGGAGGAAACCCACGTAGACATGGGGAGAATGTGCAACCTCCACAAAGACAGTTGCCCGAGGCTGGAATTGAACCTGGGTCCGTGGCGCTGTGAGGCAGCAGTGCTAACCACTGAGCCACCGTGCCGCCCATGTTCTATGTCTTCACAAAGACTGAATATTACTCTCATGGCTAGATGTATTTGCCATTAACAGGTTGGTGAGGACAAAGTCACCTGCTGTCGACCCAATCTTGCAGTTCTGCCCATTAAAACTCAACTAGTGCAATGTGGTTGACAGCTAAATCCACTCTCAAATAGTCTAGCAAACCACTCCATTGCATCAAACATCTTAAGTTTAAGGAAAAAAAAACATGGAACAGGCACCCAGAATCAACTAAAGGAAAGAATGGCATGTCTAGCAATGTCAATACTGCAAAATTTCTCCTTTCTAACATGAAGGAATTGTGCCAAAACTGACAAACCTAACCATCTGACTAATTAAGCAGCAGCCTGATTTAGTGGATCTCATACCTGCTTATGTTGTTTTCTACTGGCAAGATAGACAGCCAGTGTTCATGATGCAGTGTACACAGAGAGAAGTGGGTTTTGTGCATCTGCAACATTGACCCTATATTACATAAATTGTCATGGCATAAGATCCAAAATATAGGAAAGGAAACCTCCAGATCACTACTTAACCGACCCTTCCCATACCCCACCAACAGTTGAAGAATCAGACCTGCTCCATGTTGAACGTCACCAGGAGAAAGCGGTGAAGTGGGGGTTATGTTGGGGAACTTTAATGTCCATCACTAAGAATGGTTCAGCAACACCATTACTGACCAAACTGGTTGAATTTTATTGGACATAGCCATTAGACTGAGTCTGTGGCAGGTGACCTTGTCTTCACCATCCTGCAACACCGACCATCTGTTTGCATTGCATCTACCTGCCATCATTACAGCTGGGAAGCAGACTTAATTGTATGCTGCTGCACACATGATTAGTTGAACAGTAAGCAACAGTGAAGGGGATTTGGGGACTAAGGTATCAGAGTGAGCCGGTGCCATTGATATGTGTTGCCCCTGCACCTACTTGATGTATTTGACTCTCATTGAATGCCATCAACCATTGCACCTCATTAATGGCAAAGGGTTGGTGCTGCTTTGAGAAACTAAGCATCTAGAGCCAAAATGGAGATCACCAAATAAACTGTAAAAAGTAGAGTTTTTAAAATTAAAAAAACCTATTAACATAGCAGTGTGTGCAAAACAAACTATTGTAATTACATAACATTGTGTTCGCACCCTAAGGACACTTCTCACTCCTTCTCCAGCTTGTTGCACTGAGCTAACTTGCTGTGCAGGCAGGCTGCAGAGAGCCTGCTCTGTTGGCACAGAGGTTTGGTCAGACAACCTCAGGGGTGGTGATTGAGGTAAGTTAATCCTCCTCAACAAAGGCTCAAGGGTCATCGAGTGGGATAATCTTGATGTGGATGGTCTAGCCACCTCCATAGTGTCCTGAGTGAGACAGTCAAGTGGCCTATGCATGGTTCCTTCTCTGACTGGTTGTCTCCTGGCATTGTCCTTCCTGCTTGTGAAGAGAAAACACTTGGACTAGGCTGAATGATGCCTGTCCCACTCTTGCCCAGCCTTCTGTTCTGAGGACCAATGGGTAGATGATGGTGACTTTCCAGCAGCCCCTGATTATTCTGGGACTGTCTCTTCATCAGAGACACCACCTTCTCCATGGAGGAAGGAGTGACTGAACTACTGTAGCGTCTGAGCAATGATAAGCAGAACAAGGCTGGAATGGTGAATTTACCTGAAGGCAAGCTATTTTATGTGCCACATTATTTTTTGTTTCATTCTGTTTTCTAGATCCAAATGTGATGAATCACAATTTCTTGATAAAATGCAGAGAAAGGTTAGTATAGAATAAAAACAGCATTTCTATACTTTTAAAATTTTAAACTTTTTCTGCTGAAAACTATACTGCACCCTAAGGGAATGATAATTCTACTTTAAAGAGAAAGGTCAGATGAAAATTTACACATGAAGAAAAAATATTAACTTTTTAAAATAGTTTTGATTTAATTCTCCTGTCAATAAAACTGGGATTTTCTGATTAAGAAGGAACTGTAACAACTTTAGGAAGATGTTCATGGAGGAAGGAAAAATAAATCCAAGATTAAGAGGACGTATAAGGGAATTGTTTTAAGGCTTTGTTAAGGAAGTATCCTAATGGCGAAAAGAAATGGAAAGAGATTTAGGTGGAGAATTTCAAAATGTAGGATAGACTTGGTGAAAGTCACAGCTAGCTATGATTGTGGAAGGAAATCACAGATGTGTTGAAGACGGCCATTTGGCACACCATGCCTGCACAGTCATATTAACAGAGCTTCATTACCTGGTGCCAATCTCCTGCTTTTCCCCCAAACCCTTGCACATTACTTGTATCAAAATAATCATTCAATGTTCTCTTGAATGTTACAATTGAACTTGACTTCACCAACTTCCAGGCAGTCTATTCCATATCCCACCTGCTTGCTGACTGAAATGGCTTATCTTACTTTACTCTTGCTTTCCATCAACTGACAGAGGTATGTCATTTTGGGTTAACCCTGAATGAGATGCTGAGAGACAGTTTGGTATGTGGGACTAATAGCATAACCATGTGTCTTCTAGCTGAACCCCAACTGGACTTCAAACAGGCATTACCATGAGCTTTGGCATTAGAAAATGTGGTAAGTAGAGCAAGTGAGCTACAGGGTATCCTGATGGAAGTGGACACCTTCACCTGTCCAACTGGAACTCTACTTGAATGTAGGCAGCAAAGGGACCCTAGGTTAGCCCACAGCAAAACTCCAAAACAAAACTGAATCTCAGCCAAATGACTAAAATGTTCTTCAGAATCTGGGACAGCAAGCCTTTGCAGTTGCTGCCAATATATGGACTGGAGACAACAGAGCAGTCCTATAAAGCCTGAATCAAATAAGAGAACTCATAGGCTGCTAACAAGGAGAGTGCACACCCTGGAAAGTCCATCTACATCTGGTTTAAAATAATTACGTTTCTTAGCAATATCCAAATCAGGACCAATCCAAATTACTGTTTGGTTAAATTGGCATCCAATTCAAATGGAGGTCGATATCTATGTAGCTGTATCAGTGATTGCAGAACCAGTCTTTAACAAGATTTGCTCTGGAATCCAAATCTTATATTTTCACTAGACATCAGCCAGACTGTGAATGAGCTATTACAGATCAAGGATATGACTTCAGTTCTGGCCTCCTATGAGAAGCAATTGGTGCAGTTATCACTGATTGTAGTAAAAGGATCAGACCCAAGCTTGATGTGGCGAAATTAGTTGAGAAAGAGTCAGCTAGATTGGCTGAACGTTTTTCGATTAGAAAATGGTTGCTGAGTGAAATCCAAATGAAATACCTGGAATTTTCTCAGGAAGGCCTAAGGGCTGTCAAAAAGGAGCCAAAGACTACCTTGCATGTTGACCAGGAAGCAATTCTGCAAGGTCTGCCCAGTGCCTTTTGTCTTATGCAAAAGTTGAGGTAGAAATCAGTAGGCTAGAAGGCAAAAGAATCGTCAAACCAGTGCCCTTTGCAGAATGGGCATACCCGATTGTGAAGTCTGAAAGTTCGCCTTTGTGAGGATTTTAAGCAAATGGTAAGCTGCTATTTACAGCTAGATAAACACCCACTCCTTGCAGAGTGGACTTGTTTGCAGTACTAGCATGAGGGACTGCCCTTCAGTAATCTACATTTATGACCCTTCTCAAAAGGTAAAGCTTGCTACTCTGCTGCCACCTTGGCCACATTTTGGCTATAGAAGCTCTAGAGGAGTATAAAATGTACATGAGGCAGCTTAGAAAGGAAATTCCCAGAACAAAAAGGGACGTGGAAAGATACTGGGAGGGAAGATAAAGGACAATCTTAAGTTATTTATAAAGGACTACAGTGATAATTCCTGCATGCAGCCAGAGACTGTATATGGGGTTTTACATTAAACTTTGTGTCGGTGTTCACCAGTGAGAGGGACAGGTATAGTTGGGTTTGGAAATCAAGGAGATTACTGTGATATAAGTAGATAAATTAGCATTGATAGGGAGAAGGTTCTGAGTTGTCTGGTAGGCTTAAACATAGATAAATTTCTAGGGCCAGATGAAATGTATCCCAGACTGTTGAGTGCAGCAAGCAGACAAATAGCAGAGACACTGACAATAGTTTTCAATAACTCTCTGGCTGCAAGAGAGATACTAGAGGATTGCGGAGGTACCATTATTCAAGAAGGAAGGAAGGGATAAATCAGGAAGCTACCAGCCATTCAGTCTAACATGTACATGTATTTGGAAAGGCAAGGGCTGATTAGGGATAGTCAACATGGCTCTGTGTGTGGGAAATCATGTCTCACAAACTTGATTGAGATTTTTTGAAGAAGTAAGAAAAAAAGGGATTGATGAGTGCAGAGCGGTGGATATGATCTATATGGGCTTCAGTATGGTGTTCGACAAGGTTCCCCATGGGAGACTAATTAGCAAGGTTAGATCTCAGGGAATACAGGGAGAACTAGCCATTTGGATACAGAACTGGCTCAAAGGTAGAAGACAGAGGATGGAGGTGGAGGGTTGTTTTTCAGACTGGAGGCCTGTGACCAGTGGAATGCCACAAGGATCGGTGCTGGGTCCTCTACTTTTTGTCATTTACATAAATGATTTGGATGCGAGCATAAGTTAGTACAGTTTGCAGATGACACCAAAATTGGAGGTGTAGTGGACAGCGAAGAAGGTTACCTCAGATTACAACAGGATCTGGACAAGATGGGCCAGTGGGTTGAGAAGTAGCAGATGGAGTTTAATTCAGATAAATGCGAGGTGATGCATTTTGGGAAAGCAAATCTTAGCAGGACTTACACACTTAATGGTAAGGTCCTGAACAAAGAGACCTTAAAGTGCAGGTTCATAGCTCCTTGAAAGTGGAGTCGCAGGTAGATAGAATAATGAAGAAGGCTTTTGGTATGCTTTCTTTTATTGGTCACACTATTGAATACAGGAGTTGGGATGTCATGCTACGGCTGTAGAGGACATTGGTTAGGCCACTGTTGGAATATTGTATGCAATTCTGGTCTCCTTCCTATCGGAAAGATGTTGTGAAACTTGAAAGGGTTCAGAAAAGATTTACAAGGGTGTTGCCAGGGTTGGAGGATTTGAGCTATAGGGAGAGGCTGAACGGGCTGGAGCTGTTTTCCCTGGAGCATTGGAGGCTGAGGGGTAACCTTACAGAGATTTACAAAATTATGAGGGGCATGGATAGGGTAAGTAGACAAAGTCTTCTCCCTGGGGTCGGGGAGTCCAGAACTAGAGGGCATAGGTTTAGGTGAGAGGGAAAGATATAAAAGAGACCTAAGGGGCAACCTTTTCACACAGAGGGTGGTATGTGTATAGAATGAGCTGCCAGAGGATGTGGTGGAGGCTGGTACAATTGCAACATTTAAAAGGCATTTGGATGGGTATATGAATGCGAAGGATTTGGAGGAATATGGGCCGGGTGCTGGCAAGTGAGACTAGATCAGGTTGGGATATCTGTTCAGCATGGACGGGTTGGACCGAAGGGTCTGTTTCCATGCTGTATAACCCCAGTGGGAGCTATTGAAAGCAATTCTGAAGCATAGAATTAATCTTCACTTAGAGAGGCATGGATTAATCAAGGATAGTCAGTATGTTTTAATTAAAGGGAGGTCAAGTCTGGCAAATTTAATTGAATTTTTTTCAGAAGTGATCAGTATGTAGATGACGGCAGTACATTTGATGTAGTCTACTTGGATTTCGGTAAAGTATTTGATAAGGTCTTATGTAGGAGACTGATAGCAAAGAGTCCATGGGATCCAAGGATATTTGGCACATTGGATCCAGACAAAGGCTGAGTGGTAGAAAGAAGGTGATGGTTGAGGGGTGTTTTCTGACAGGAAGTATGTGTCTACTGGGGTCCCACTTTGTGGTTTACGTAAATGATTTAGATTTAAAGGTCGGAGGCTTGATCAGTGAGCTTGCAGACTGTACAAAAACTGGTGGTGTGGTAAGTAGTGAGAAGGATAGCCTTAGACTACAGGAGGATATAGGTGAGCTGGTCAGATAGTTTGATCAGTGAGAAATGGAATTCAGTCAACTGTGATGTGATGCATTTGGGCAGAACAAACAAGGCAAGGGAATACATGATAAGTGTTAGAATCCTGGGAAGCACTGAGGATCAGAGGGACCTTAGTGTGCACATACAGATATCTGGTCAGATATTAGGACAACTGATAAAGTGATTAAGAAGGTATATGAGATATTTGCCTTTATTAGCCAAGATATAGAGTTTAAGAGCAGGGATGTTATGCTGGAACTGTATAAAACATTGGTACAGTTGCAGTGTACAGAGTCACAGATTAATGTATGGAGTCATACAATCACTCCCTTTTACCAGCTGGGCTATCTTTTCTACATCTAGGAATCGAAGGGCCAAAAGTTAAAATATAATGTCAAAAATATTAATTCATGATTTTATGTCGTAACAATAGGTATTCATCCTAAAATCAACGAACGGAATGAGATAGATATTAAAGCTAATAATTGAACTGTAAACATGTTTCTTTGAAGTCATCTTATGAAATATTTCTTATATCAAAAGGATTTCATTTAGCAATTCACTTAATTGTTTCCTTTCAACAAATCTTTTGATTAACAATTTTAATCCCCATATTATAGGATATATTTTTGGTGTCACTATCTGCATTTTAGCGTTGGTTGAAACATTAAATTTCTATGATCAGTCGGTTTAGAAATTTGTTCTTCTTGAGACAAATCAAAGTGATTTCCTAGAGTTTCAACTGAGCTGTTATTTATTCAGATGTTTTTCAAGAAATGTATTGATGTGCTATTGTCTCCTTAACTATGTTCAATGAGTTAGGTAGTTCACTTAAGGGTGAAATTATGTTATTAATATATAGAAGAAAGCCTTTGTTTTCACTTTGGTTTTCACATGCCAATCCACTGCAAATCTCATGTTCTAGGTGAGACTCATAATTATGATGAGGATTATAGATGAATTATTCGTTAAACAGTCTAGATTTCTTATTAGCAACATTGATTGTTGCATTCAGTCTGTGTGTGAAAGTTTTGACCTCTTGCTCTAGCCTCTTCATCTTCCCTTTCTCTAATTGTTCCTGTCACTCTGTCAGCTTTTGTTTTTTGCCTTTTCATTGCTGGCTGTGCATGCCAGAGGTTACTTTTCCATAACACGCAATGACATTTATTATCTCAGAACGCAACTTGACATGGAACAAGTAACATAAGAGAAAATAAAAGTTAAAAATCAGATTTATGACATAAATTATGTCCTGGTTTCTGTGGTTAAGTTTGGTAAAAGCCTGTTTGATTTGCAGTGTCAGTGGCAACACACCATACAATGGGACAAGGAGATCCCCAGAACTGGAAGGACAAAATACTACCACGACCTTCCTTGGTAGTGATGGTCAGATGTCAACTCCCTTCTTAGAGTCGTACAGTCATAAAGCGTCGGAAACAGACCCTTCGGTCCAACTCATCTGCACTGACCACTATCCCAATCAGACTTCGTTCCATTTGCCAGCATTTTGCCAATATCCCTCAAAACGCTTCCTATTCAGATATCCATTCAACTGCCTTTTAAATGTTGTAGTTCCTCCACCAGTTCCTCTGGCAGCTTGTTCCATACACACACCACCCTCTAGGTGAAAAAAGATACCCCTCAGTTCCTTTTTAAATCTTTCCCCTGTCACCTATACCTACGTCCTCTAGTTTTGGACTCCCTCACCCTTGGAAAAGGACCTTGGTTATTCACCCTATCCATGCCCTTCATGACTTTATAAACTTCTATAAGGTCACCACTCAGCCTCGGACACTCCAGGGGAAAACAGCCCCAGCCTTTTCAGCTCTCTCTATAACTCAACCCTCCAGTCCTGGCAAATCCTTGTAAATCTTTTCTGCATCCTCTGAAGGTTTTAACAACATCCTTTCCAGAAGGGCAACCAGAATTATACACAGTATTCTAAAGGTGGCTGAAGCATGACCTTCGAGGAGAAAGTGAGGACTGTAGATGCTGGAGATCAGAGCTGAAAATGTGTTGCTGGAAAAGCGCAGCAGGTCAGGCAGCATCCAAGGAACAGGAGAATCGACGTTTCGGGCATAAGCCTGAAGAAGGGCTTAACCCGAAACGTCGATTCTCCTGTTCCTTGGATGCTGCCTGACCTGCTGCGCTTTTCCAGCAACACATTTTCAGCTCTGAAGCATGACCTCCCAACTCTGATACTCATTGTTCTGACCAATGAAGGTTGACCAGCATTATTTGCCTAGAGGGCAGTTAAGAGTCACCCACAATGTTGTAGATCTGGAGAAAAATGTAGGCCTGACCAGGAAAGGATGGCAGATATCCTTACATAAAGGACATCAGTGAACCAGAATAGTTTTTAACCATTTACAGTGGTTGCATATTGACCATTATGCAAATTTTAAATCCAAATTGTTATGAATTCACTTTCACCATCTGCCATGGCGATATTTGAATCTGTGTCCACAGAGCAGTAGCCTGGTATTATACATTACTACTACACCATCTTCATTCTCCATATTCCCATTTACCCTTATAGCCTTTGATTGCTTTGTCAAATAAGAATCAAGCTACCTTTGCCTTAAAAATATTGAAAAGAATATTTTGGAAGAACATTGTCAACTGAAACAGATAGTTCTAAAGTTGTACGACATTCTGAGAGAAATTTTCCCTCATGTCTGTCCTAAAATGGCAACCCCTAATTTTAAAAAAATGTCCCTAGTTCTGTACTGACCCACAAAAGTAAAACTCATTTCCAAATCCATCTTAACAAGACACATAAGAATCTTATATACTTCAATTAAATTGCCCCTCTTCTGAATTGCAACCTGTTGAACATTCCCTCATAAGATGACATATTCAATTCAAGTTTCAATCTTGTAAACTTACTGAGAACTGCCTCAAATACATTTTCATCCTTCCTTAAATAAGGAGTCCAAAACTCAATACAGTATTCAAAATGTGCCTCATCTATGCCGTATGTAACTAAAACCTAACGTCTTTACTTTTATGTTCAATTGCTTTAGAACAGTGAACAGTACATAACAGGAACAGGCCCTTTGGTCCATCATGTCTGTGCTGAAAGTGATGCCATTCTAAAATGTGATTCCATGCCTGGACATGGTACATATACCTCTGTTTTCTTCGTGTTCATGTGTCTGTCTATCAAATTTTTCTGTCCTGTTTGCTTCTTCTACCTCCTCTGACAACACGTTCCAGCTACCTACCACCCTCTGATTTGCACATCTCCTTAAAACTCTCTCTTTCCCCCCACCCCCCACCCCCACCCACCTTAAATCTATCCCCCTCTTATTATTTGACATTTCCATCTTGGGAAAAAGACTATTCACCCTATCCGGGTCTATTATAATTTTATACACTAAGATTTTATACGGCTGCACCATAGCTTGCCAATTTTTGTACTCAGTGTCCCATCCGATGTAGTCAAGTATCCATGTGCCTTGTTTACCTCCTTATCCACTTATGTTGCCAGTTTCAGGGAGTTGTGGACTTGCACCCCCAGATCTCTCTGTATATCAATGATTCTAAGGGCCCCACCATTTACTGTATTTCTCCTCTTGCATTTCACCTCCCAAAACTAATGTCACACATGTTCGGATTAAACACCATCTGGCATTGCTCCGCCCAACTTTCCAACTGATCATGCTGTATCTTTTGACCACCTTTTTCACTATCCGCAACTCTATGAATTTTCGGGTCATGTCCAAACTTACACTTGACCTAAAGTTTTATATTCAAATTATTAATGTAAATTACAAACAACAGAGGTTCCAGTACTGATCCTTGCAGAGCACCACTGGTCACAAACCTGTAGTCAGCGAAAAAAACCTTTCCACAACTACTGTCTATCTGTCTTTTACCAAGCCAATTTTCTATTCAATTTATCAACTCACATAGATCCCATGTGACTTAATCTTCTGGACTAACCTATCATGAGGTTTGTCAAATGTTTTAGTAAAGTCCATGTAGACAATATTCATTACCCTGCCCTCTTCAGTAATCTTTGTCACTTCTTCCAAAAGCCTTAAATTTGCGAGACAAGAACTCCCTGCAACAGGCCATGCTGACTGTCTCTAATATGTCCATTCTTCTGGAAATCCGTGTTAATACTGTCTCTAAGAACCTTTTCCAATAGTTTCCCTTATCACTGATGTAAGACTCACTGGCCTATAATTTCCTGCATTATTCCTGTTGCCTTTCATTAGCAAAGGAACAGCATTTAATTGACCATTCTCCAGTATTCTGGGGTCTCGCCTGTGGATTAAGAGGTTACAAAAATCTCTATCAAGGCCCCAGCAATCTGCTTCCTTGCATCTCTCAGTATCCTGGAATAGATCCCATCGGGCCCTGGGAACTTGTCTACCTTAATGTTTTCAACACTACCACCTCCTTTAATATCAACGTGCCCTAGAATATCAACATACTCCTTCCTACTCTTGCAGTCATCCATGGCCTTCTCAGTGAATACTGATGCAAAGTACTCATTAATGACCTCATCCAGTTTCTGTGGCTCCACACATAAATTCCCTCCTTCATCCTTAAATTGATCTAACTTTTTGTAGCTACCCACTGGTGTAATGAAAGTATAAGATGCCATGTGATTCTTCCTTAATGTGGAAATAAATAAGTGTTGTACCTGTGAATAGATTTTTTGTGACTCATGCAATAGAACACCCAGATCAGCTTGCTACTCCACAGTTCTCCTTGCCGTAATGACCAAGCTGATGTTTTTCCATATTATACTCCGTTTGCCAAATCATTACAAGGTATCTATATCAGTTTGCAATCTTATGTCCTCCCTATCTACTCATGTGTGTGTTCACGCATTTAGCTACCATAGAAATATTGAACAAAGTCTTATTAGGCTCTGAGTGAGTTGAGCTATGGCAAGATGAGTGGTTGAATTCGGCCAAGATATTCTCTGAGGCTCAATTCATTGTCAGAGGGCAGGTGAGTAGCATAAGTAAGACTGTAGATTAGGCTTTCAGGTAACCAAATGTGGGGGGGGGAGGAGGAAAATTCAGTTGCATGGAAAATTAAAACAATTAAAGACTAAAGAGAAGTTAGAAGTGCAAGTTCATGATGAGACTGATTGATTGTTACCATGAAATGAAAGGAAGTGAGAGAGTATGTGAACTAAGGAGTTGTGCAAGAGTTGGAAGAATTGATAACTGGACAAACCTAAAAGCTTGGTATCTGAATGGTCATACCATAAAGTTGGTGTGGTATAAGCGCAATGAGAGAAAAATGGCTATGATTTCATGCTGATTACTAAGATGTGGTTACGAGGAGACAAGGTCTGGAAGTTGAATATGCAAAGGTACTCTGTTTTGGAAGAATAGGCATAAAGGAAAAGGGGGTGGTATAGATTTGTTTATAAAAAGAAAAGATCAATACTGAAGTGCGAAATGATTTTGGCACTGGAGATTAAGATGTGGAGTCATTGAGGATGCAAATAAGAAATAGTAAGGTAAAGAAAGTCCCTGGTGAGATAATCTATAGGTCTTGGAACAGTAGCCCCACAGAAGGACCCAGGAGAAATCAGGAAATAATCATTTTAAAATACATTTGAATTAGATGAATTAAATTGGCAAGAGTGAGAGATTGTTTCTTCGAGCAAAGTGTGGGGGAACCAAACAAAGCAGGATAATTTGTATTTAGTGTTATGCAATTAATGCTGTAATAGTAATGAATCCTCTAGGGAGGTGATTGTAACATGCTGGAATTTCAAACTCAGCTTGATAACAAGAAACCCACACTGTGTTTTAGTCTTAAAGGCACTTACATAGGCATGAGGAGAGAGTTGATCTTAGTGGCACGGTGGCTCAGTGATTCCTCACAGCGCCAGGGATCCGGATTGTCTGTGTGGAGTTTGCACACTCTCCCTGTGTTTGCGCGGGTTTCCTCCCATAGTCCAAAGATGTGCAGGTTAGGTGGTTTGGCCATGCTGAATTGCCCATGGTGTTTAGTGATGTGTAGGTTTAGTCGGGGGGAAATACAGAGTAATAGAGTAGATGAACAGGTCAGGGTGGGTTACTCATTGGAGGGTCAGTGTGGACTTGTTGGGGCAAATGGCTGGTTTCCACACTCTAGGGATTCTATGAGAAACAGAACGTACTGGAAAACTTCAGCAGGTCTGGTAGCAATGGTCTGACACCATTGCATAGGCGAAAGTGAGGAGTGCAGATGCTGAAGATTAGAGTTGTGCTGGAAAAGCACAGTAGGTCAGGCAGCATCCGAGGAATAGAAAACCTGTTGAAGGGCTCCTGCCCGAAACGTCGATTTTCCTGCTCCTCGGATGCTGCCTGACCTGCTGTGCTTTTCCAGCACCACACTAATCTTGACACCAATGTCAAGGGATGGTAGTTAGATTGTCTCTTATTGGTGATGTTAATAGCGTAACATTTGTGTGACATGAATGTTCCTTGCCATTTGCCAGTCCAAGCCTGGATATTGTCCAGATCTTGTTGAGTTGGATTGGACTTTTTAGTATCTGACGAGTTGTGAAAGGTGCTCAATATTGCACAATCATTTTTGAACATTCCCACTTCTGACCTTCTGACGGAGGGAGGGTTGTTGATAAAGCGGCTGAAGATGGTTGGGCTGAGGACACTACCCTGAGGAACTCCTGCAGACATAACCTGGCACTGAGATGACTGATCTGCAACAACTAGGATCATCTTCCTGTGTGCTAGATATGACTTCCAACCATTAGTGAGTTTGCTTCCTGATACCCATTGATTCCAGTTTTACTAGGCATCATTGATGCCACACTCAATCAAATACAGCCTTGATGTCAAGGGCTCTCTTTCTCAGCTTTTTTGTCCACGTTTGGACTAAGGTTGTAATTAAGTCAGGACCCAAACTACACTTCAGTTAGCAGGTTATTGCTGAGCAAGGTGCTGCTTGATAGCACTGTTGATGATACCTTCCCTCACTTTACTCATAATTGAAAGTAGAGTGATGGGGCGGTAAAGGGCTAAGTTGGATTTGTCCAACTCTTTATGTGCAAGACATACTTAGGCAATTTTCCATATTGTCAAGTAGATGCTAGTGTTGTAACTATACTGGAAGAGCTTGGCTAGGGGAGCAGCAAGTTCTGGAGCACAAGCGTTCAGTACCATTGCTGGAATATTGTCAGGACCCATAGCTTTTGCACTATCCACTGTCTCTAATTGGTTCTTGAGAGAATGTGATATGAATCGAATTGGCTGAAGAGTGGTATCTGTAATGGTGGTGATCATTGGAGGAGACTGCGATGGATTATCCACTTGGCGCTTCTGGCTGAAAGTTGTTAGGAATGCTTCAGCTGCATTTTTTGCGCCAATGTGCTGGGCTCATTTGTTATTGAGCAATAGGATATTTGTGGAACCTCCTCCTCCAGTGAGTCATTTAATTGTCCACCACCATTTGTGATTGGATGTGGTAGTAGAGCACTAGAGCTTAGATCTGATCCATTGATTGTAGGTTTACGTAGCTCTGTCCGTTACTTTCTGCTTGTGTTATTTGGTATGCAAGTTGTCCTGTCTCCACAGGAAACAGGCTGAAACATGCACAAAAACCTTTAGCTAGAACTGTGATATAGGTGTTTGATGTTAGCCTCCTCCAGTGGTCCCCTTCATTACAGGAACCAGGTTTCAGCCAATTCAATTCACTTAACATGAAATGGTCAGAGGCAATGAGTAGTGCAAAGATTATGGATATCTGACAACATTCTGGCATAGTGTTGAAGACCTGTGGTCCAGAACTTGCAGCTCTCCAAGCATCTGAAAAACAATATGGAAAATTGTCCAGATTTCTCCCTTA
Source organism: Chiloscyllium punctatum (assembly GCF_047496795.1). NCBI lineage: Eukaryota > Metazoa > Chordata > Chondrichthyes > Orectolobiformes > Hemiscylliidae > Chiloscyllium > Chiloscyllium punctatum. Next base: position 55,707,181 of record NC_092775.1, read on the forward strand.
CATAAAAATCAGGACACATATAATACAGTAAATTACTGCCCATCATTCTACTCTTAATCATAGTAAAATGAGGGAAGGTGTCATCACCAATACTATGGCCACACCTACTGAACAATAACTTGCTCACTGACACCCAGTTTAGGTTCCACCAGGGCCATTGTGCTCCTGACCACATGGCAGCCGTGGTTCTAAAATGGACAAAATTCAAGACGTGAGGTAAGAGTACCAGTCATTAACACAAAGGTCACATTCGACTGAGTGTGGCATCAAGGAGCTGTAGCTAAACTGGAATCAGTGGAATTCAGGAGGCAAACTTTCCACTGTTTGGAATCATACCTGGCACATAGGAAGATGGCTGTATTGCTGGAGGTCAGACACCTCATCTCTAGGACATTTCTGCAGGAGTTTATCAGGGTAGTGTCCTCGGCCCAACCATCTTCAGCTGCTTCTCTCCATCATAAGGTCATAAGTTTACCGATGATTGTAGTATGCAGCACCATTTGCATCTCTTCGAACACTGAAACAGCCAGTGTTCAAATGCAACATGATCTGGACAATAACCTGGCTTGAGGTGACATGTGCCAAGTAAGATTCGCACTACAAAAATGCCAGGCAGAGACAATCTAAACACCATCTTTGATATCCAATGATGTTGCCATCACTGAATTACCCACTTGGGATGACATTGACGAGAAACTCAACAGAATTTGCCCCCATAAATACAGTGGCTACAAGAGCAGGTCAGAGGCTAGAAATACTGCGGCAAGCGATACACAGCATGTCCATCATCTACAGTGCACAAGTCAGGAATGTGATGGATGCTCCTTACTTACCTGGATGAGTGCAGCCCAACAAGAAGCTTCACACCATCCAGGACAAAGCAGCCTGCTTGATTGACACCACATCCATAAATATCCAGTCCGTCTACCTTCAGTGCTCAACAACAGTATTGTGTATGATCTAAAAGATGCAATGCAGAAATTCATCGATAATGTTTTGACAGCACCTTCCAACCATGCAACCACTTCCATCTAGAGTACAAGAGATGCATGGGTACAATTACATGGGAATACCATCACCTGCAGTTTCCCCTTCAAGCCACAAACTGTCCTGACTTGGAAAGATATTGCCTTTTCTTCACTGTCGCCACATCAAAATCCTTGAATTATGGGTCAACCAACAGCACGTGGACTGCAGTAGTTCAAGAAGGCTGCTCACCACCGCCTTCCCTAGGACAACTAGGAATGGGCAATAAATGCTGGCCAGATAGGATGATCACATCCCACGAATGAATTTTAAAAAAAATACATATATTATACTAAAGAAGGCATTTCAAATCAATTACCATTATTAATGAAAAAGTACTAAGCAAACTATTGGGAAAAGCCAGGCAAGTCTCCAGGGCTTGATCGCCTATATTCTAGGGTCTTAAGGTGAATGACAGCAGATTTACTGGATAGATTGGTTGTCACCTTCCAAAATTCCTTGGATTCATGAAAGTTTATTAGATTGAAAATCTATTATTATAAGCCCTTATTCAAAAAGGGAGGGCGACAGAAAGTAGAAAACTATAGTTTAACATATTTTTGAACTTACAAAGTCAAAAAACAGAACATCATGGTTTTATGAAGGGTAAATCATGTTTGACTAATTTGCTCGAGTTCTTTGAGGATATAACAAAAAAAGTGGAGAAGGAATGTCCTGTAGATGTATTATTGGACTTCGAGAAGGCAATTGATAAAGTACTGCAAAAAAGGTTAATATACCAGTTAAGATCACATGGGGTTTGGGGTAATACATTAGCTTGGACAAAAGATTGGCACAGCACTTGCTGTTTGGTCAGCCAAAGGATTTAGTCCTTGAGGCTCGAACAATTTATAATCTATGTTAATGCCTTGGATGTAGAGATTGAAAGTGTTATGGATCATACTAAAACCCCTCTAAGTATGTTAAGAATATAGCCTAGACCCAAATGTTTTCTTATTTTAAAGGCACGTGTCGGATGTTGTGTTCCGGATGCAATTCAATTGGTCAAACTACCAAATATAAGCAAAACACACTTTATTCGTATACTACACTTAAATTACAACAAAAGAAAGAAGAAATTAGAATAACAACTCTATTGCAAAAGTTAACAGAATAATAGATTATTTAACTACTAAACAGTAATTTTTCCAATATAGTAACATTCCATAAACACACCCTTAACAAAGCCAATTTCAGGAAAACAGATTCTGTCTCATGTAATTCTAGCAGCAGGAAGAGAACCCCAAGCTTTTATCTGTAACAGAGAGAGGAAATACGGCTTCCACATCCAGCTTTAAGACTCTAGCAGCTGCTACTGAAAAAATTTAAAAAGTCATGGTTCTATTGGAGCTTGCCCCAACCATTCAGGCTATTTCTATTCTTCCTACTTTAAAAAATCCCCAAGACCTCACAAACTGTTTACTTTATGGACTTTCAATCGATAGCTCTCTACCTCTGTCTTAAAACTCATCTTCAAAAAAAAGACAAAATACACATCTTAAAGCCACAGTATTGTCACACCTCCCCCTTAAAAAAAAATGAACCATTGTTATGGATTAGATCAGACCTCCTCAAAATAGTTTAAGAAGGTTGCCTAAAACATTTTTCTTATTTTAAAGTTAAATGAAAAATGCTGTGTTCCAGATGCAATTTTGCTGGTCAAGCTACTCGATGTTAAGCAAAACGGGATTTATTCAAACATTGAGGTTAAAAAGCAACAAAAGAAAGAAGAACTTGGAGTAACTTAACAGAATAATAGATACTTTAAGTATGACTAATTAGCTGTTCCAATATAGTAGGATCGCATACATATAGACCTTTTGTCAAAAAGTCAATTCAGAAAATAGATTTGCCTCACATAACCCAGAAGCAAAGCGAAACGTCATCTAGCTATAATCGTGTTAAGGAAAAGATATCTTCTACTTTTTCAGCAGAGGCTCTGGCCTCTGCTGAACCTAAATGCTGAAAAAAATTAGAAATCCTGGTCTGTGAGAGCTGGGCACACCTATTCAGATTGCTTCTATTGTTACAACTTTAAAAAAATGAAGGCCTCACAAGCTGTTTATGTTACCACAGACAGCTCTACAATGCTTGTTCAATCTTTCTCTTAAAAGAAACTACCACAAAATACACCTTTCAAACTGTACATCGACAACCTGGTGACTTTTAGCCACACATGGAAGAAACATTTGGAGCATCTATCAGAACTGTTGACTGACTTTGGGAAGCAGGTTTGGTGGTAAACCTGATGAACAGTGAATTTGCAAAAGCCCAAGTCATATTCCTGGGCCACGTTATTCAACATGGACAGATATACAAACATGACTTCATTTTTAAAAACCTTTAGCCTTACACAACTAGTACATTACATTACATATATTATATTGACTGTAACCTTGCAAAACACCTCACTAATACAGTCCATTTTAGTCTGTTTTCTTCCCCACCGAATGCCTCTGTCTTGCTTCATCAAAGTTGCAACAACGCATTAGCAACTGCATTCTCTTATCCTTCCACATACATAATTTCAAATTGAATGACTAATAATAAGCTCCATCTAAACATTTTGAAATGTTTATCCTAATATTTTCCAAAACGTTCCAGTGGTTATAATCTGTATGTACAATTATCTCAAACACATTACTGGCTATGCAATAGTTGAAATGTTGCAATGCCAACACCAAGCTCAAGGTCTCCTTCTCAATCATGTTTCTCATCAATATTTCTGCTGATGATTAGTCAATTTTCTGGAAAAATACCCAATATGTATTTCTATCTTGTTGTCTTGCAAGAGTACAACACTGATACTCATTATTCACATTGACAGCTACCTTGAATGGTTTTGCATAATTAGGTGTGGCTAACACTGGAGCACTGCTTAACACAGCTTTAAGGCTATTAAATGCCATCTCACATTCCTCCATCCATTGAGATTTTCTGCACTTCTTCAATAAGTCAATCAGCAGAGCAACTACACTGCTAATATATGGTATGAATTTCTGACCAAAAAAACCCTCAATCTCAAGAATTGTAGTATTTCCCTCCTCATTGATGATATGAAAAACTCCCCAATAACCTTTGTTTTCATATCTTGTGGAGCCATCTGTCCATGTTGAATAACATGGTCCAGGAATATGACTTGGGCTTTTGCAAGCTCAATTTCAGTTAGTGAGGGATAGAAATTGGGGAAAAGGAAAATCCTCAAGTGGTAAGGTTGTAAACTAAACATTTTTGAGAAGATTTGTAGCTCTGGCCGGTGAGATGGATGGTTTGTTTTCAGATGTTTTGTCATCATGACTAGGTAACGTCAACAGTGAGAGTCTCCAGTGAAGTGCTGGTGGTATGTCCCACCTCTCTATTTATAGTCGTGATTTCTTAAGGTGGATGATGCCATTTCGAGTTCTTTTTTTCAAGGGAAGGTAGATGGGGTCTAAATTGATGTGTTTATTGATGGAGTTCAGGTTAGAATGCCAGGCCTCTAGGAATTCTCATGCGTGTCTTTGTTTCATGTGTTCTAAGATGTGTGTGTTGTCCCAGTCAAAGTGATGTCTTTCTTTGTCTGTATGTATGGAAACTAGTGATAGTGGGTCGTGTCTTTTGGTGTTCATGTATTCTGGTGGCAAGATTCCTGCTTGTTTGTCAGATGTAATGTTTTTTACAGTTCTTGCATGTTAGTATTCTGATAAGTTTTCCATTAGAGTTAAGTTATTCCAATTTCTTATTTCTTCTGTTGTATTTTGGATATAGTGTGTGAATGAAGTAGTGTTTTGTTTCGCATCTGATAATTTGATCATTCAAACTGCAGCTGGAACGCAGTACTGTTTTCCTACCTTCAGATATAGATTCAGATACACCTCCAGGTCCCTTCATTCTGGCACACTACACACTTAATAGAACTGCTGTTAATTGTGAATTGTATTGTCTCTTGTTGTCACGTCTACCAAAAGTGCATCATCTCAAACTTCTTGACATTACATTTAGTCAGCTACTTGCTCCCAAGTGAGAAGAAAATAACAAACAATGTTCTTATCAGAAATTAGGTTTCAGATACTGTTATCAGTTCTTTGTCAGAGACGTTTACATTGAAGATGTCAATATTGACAAACAAAAGGAAAGATCCCTGCTTCTCAGGAAAGTAGGTATAAGTAAAAAAAATAAACCAGACATTAATGGGACTAGAAGTTCATAAATACCCTCAATCTGAAAAGCTACTTCCAAGAGTATTGGAAGAGATTCATGATCATCCTCCAAAAGTTTGTAGATTATGCAGTGGATCCTGTAAAATGGTAGATAGTGATGTAATGCCATTATTTAAAGACGGCAGGAGCAAGAAAACATGGAAATACAGGTCTGACAACAGTAGTAGAGTAAATGCCAGAATAGGACAGGCCCTTCAACTCAACATGTCTGTGCCAATAATCATGCTATTAACATCTGTTTGCACAGTTTGTAAGTTCATAAGATATAGAAGCAGAATTAGGGCCATTCGGCCCATCAAGACTGCCTGCCATTCAATAATGACTGATCTGCTCCTCACCCCCCGTATTCTGCCTTCTCTCCATATTCCTTCAACACATTACCAATTAAAAGTCTGTCTGACTCCTCCTTAAATTTACTCACTGTCCCGGCACCCACCACACTTTGGGGTAACGAATTCCACAGATTCACAATCCGTTGGGAGAAGTAGTTTCTCTTCTTCAACTCTGTTTTACATTTGCTACCCCTTATCCTAAGACTATGACATCTCATCGTAGATTGTCCCACAAGAGGAAGTGTCTCCTGCATGAGTGTTTTATCCAAATGTTTTATCATCTTGAATACCTCCATTTGATTTCCCCTCATTCTTCTCAATTCCAGAGAGTATAGGTCAAACCTGTTCAGTCTCTTTTCATACAACAAATCCCTCATGTCTGGGATCAATCTAATGATCCTCCTCTGAACTGCCTCCAATGCCATTACATCAAATAAGGGGACCAAAACTGTGCACAATATTCAGGTACGGTCTTGCCAGTAACTTGTATTGTTGCAACAATACTTCATTATGTAGGTTTGTTTGCTGAACTGAAAAGTTCATTTTCAAATGTTCAATCACCATACTAGGTAACATCATTAGTGAGCCTTAGGATGAAGCACTGGTGGCATGGCCCGCTTTTTATTTATGTGTTTGGGTTTCCTTAGGTTGGTGGTGTAATTTCCTGTTCTTTTTCTCAGGGGGTGATAAATTGGGTCCAAGTCAATGCGGTTGTTGATAGAATTCTGGTTGGAATGCCATGCTTCTATAATTCTCGTACATGTCTCTGTTTGGTTTGTCCTAGCATGGATGTGTTGTCCTAGTCCAAAGTGGTATCCTTCCTCATCTATATGTAAGGATACTTGTGACAGTGGGTCATATCTTTTTGTGGCTAGTTGATGTTCATGTATCCTGTTTTCTGCTTGTTTGTCCAATGTAGTGTTTGTTACAGTTCTTGCAAGGTATTTTGTAAATGACATTAGTTTTGCTTGTTGTCTGTATAGGGTCTTTCAAGTTCATTAGCTGCTGTTTTAGTGGGTTTGTGGGCTACCATGATGCCAAGAGGTCTGGGTAGTCTGAACAGTCATTTCTGAGGTGTCTCTGATGTATGGAGAATGGCTCGGGTTTCTTGACATGTTTTGTATGCTTGTTGGGGTTTGTTGCTGAGAAATCGGCGGACTATATGTATTGGGTACCTGTTTTTTTTTATTACACTGTATAGATGATAGTATTATAATGAAACTTCTGGAAACGAACTTTCCAGCTCAGTGAACAAACCTACATCCAGAACCTCAACCTGAGCTACAAATCTGCTCAAATCTTGCTCATATTTTGTTACCTTTATATTCTGTTCCTTTAGCAATAAAAGCCATTCTATTCACTTTCTTTACTATCTGCTGTACATGCATGCTAGTTTGCTGTGACTCATGAACAAATGCATCAAAATCCCTCTTCACTGGAGCACCCTGAAGTCTCTGCCCATTAAGATAATAGGGCATCTTTCCATTTTTATTTTTTATTTCCTCAGTGCAATTTACCGTCCCACCTATTTTTGTTTCATCTACAAATTTGGCTGTAGAGTCTTCTATCCCTGTATCCAAGTCGTTAATGTAGATTGTAAATCACTGGGGTCCAAGGACCAAACCTGTTGCACCCCACTATTTACATCTTGCCATCCAGAAGAAAAAATTATCCTGACTCTCTTCCGTCCATCAGCCAATCATCTATCCAAGCTAATAAATTACCCCTAATCCCATATGAACCAACCTTGAGTTAACCTTTTGTACGGCACCTTATCAAACAGCTTCTAGAAGTCCAGATAAATTACATCTGCAGCATCCCCATTATTCACCTTGCTTGCTACATTATCGAAGAACTCTTGCAAATTAATCAAACCTTATTTGCCCTTCCTAAAACCGTGCTGACTCTGATGGATAGCATTTTGACTTTTCAAATGTTCTGATATTGCTTCCTTGATCATTGATTCTAACACCTTCCCAACAACAGATTTAAAATTAACTGGTCTGTAGGTTCCCACATTTTGCCGCCCTCCCTTTTTGAATAAGGTCATTTCAAATCCACTGGAACCTTACCTGTGTGTAGGTAATTTTGGAATATTGTAACCAGTGGATCTATTATCTCCACTGCCACTTCCTTTAATATGATAAGATGTAGGTCATCCAGGCCCGGGGGACTTGTCTATGCTCAAACCTAATAATTTCCTTAGTACCTTTTACATGTCAATGTTTGTTCCAAACTCTAAGTCCTACCTTATCTATTGCTTTTGACTTGCCTGTACCAACAGAAATGGTACTGTTGTCCTCCACTGTGAAAACTGAAGCAAAGTATTGATTCAGCATCTGTGCCATCTCAGTGCTCTCCACTAATAACTCTCCGGTTTCATCTTCCAAGGGACCAACATTCATATTAACAACTCTCTCCCCTTTTATATACCTATAGAAGCTTTTGCTATCCTTTTTGGGGTCATTTGGAGTGTCATTTGGTGTCTTATCACTCTTTCCTCCTGTTCATATTTGTGTCAAAATGCATCTCAAACATTGTTATTGTATCAGCTTCTACCACTTCCCCTGGCAGCATGTTCCAGACACTCAATATCCTCTGTGTCATAAAATTTCCTCATGCATCTCCTTTTAAACATTTCCCCTCTCACCTTAAACCTATGTCTGCTTGTACTTGGCATTTCCACCCTAGGATAAAGACTGACTATTCACCCTACTCATGCCTCTATAAAATTTTCTATATTTCTGCCAGGTTGCCCTTTAGCCTGTGATGCTCTAGCGAAAACAATCTATGTTTGTCCAACGTGTCCTTATAGCTAATACACTCCAATCCAGGCAATATCCTTGTTAACTACTTTTGCACTCTTTCCACATCTTTCCTGTCCTGTTGTGACCATAACAATACACCAACCTTGGCCTAACTAAAGACTTACATTTCTTGAACATGACTTGTAACAGAATCATGGTCATCATGAGGCTAACATTTTTAGTTCCAGATTTTATGGAATTCAGATTTCATTATCTGCCATGGTGGGATTCAAATTCATGTCTGATGACATTAACCTGGGCTTCTGGATTGTTAGTGTAATGATGCTGCCACAATGTCACCACCTCCCCCAACTTGAAAATATGAGAGTAGATGTGTGGTAACCACTGGATTTTAAGACGTTTTTCAAGAAGGATCCACATGAGGTTTGTAAACCAATTAGACCACATGGAATTTGAGGTAATATAAACTATTGACATGGATTAGGAATTAGTCCATGGGTAAATAGTAGAAATTAAGAATAAATGGGTCATTTTTAGATTGGCATGCTGTTTACTATTGGATTGTCAAGTCTTTGGGTCCCTGCTTTCACAAATTATATCAATGATTTGGCTGTGAGAACCAAATGTAAAATTGGCCAGATTGATGATTACATAGAACCAGGTGGAAAATGAGTTCTGGGGAGAAAGCAACAGAGCTTCAAGGAGATTTAAATATGTTAAGCGAGTGGGTAAGAACATAGCATAGGAAATTAATGTGGAAATTTATGGAGTTAGCTACCACGGTCAGAAAAATAAATTCAAAATATTTCTTAAAAGGTCAGAGATTGATAAGTGTTGATGTTCAAAGGGACTTTTATTCATAAGTAATGATAAATTAACATACAGATGCAGCAAGCAATTTTCCAGGCAAATGTATGTTGGTTTTTATTCTAAGAGGTCTTGCTGTAATTATTCAAAACCTTAGTCAGATGGTATCTGGAATGGTGTCTACAGGTTTGGTCTCCTTACCCAATGAAGGAAATATTTATCACAAAGGGAAAACAATACAGATTCATCAAATGAATCCCTGGATGGCAGTATTGTGTGGGAGGACTGAACTGGTATTGTATAGAGTTTAGAAGAATGAGTGGTGATTTCAGTGAAGTATAAACATTTTTACAGGTCTCAACAGAGTAGATGCAGGAAAATATTTTCTCTGGTGGTGATGTCTGGAATCAGAGAACACAGTCACTGAATAAGAGGTAGACGATTTCGGCCTGAGATGAGGAGGAATATTGAGTGGTGGGGGTGATAACTTGCGGTGGGGGGGCAACATGAAACCAAATTTTAAGGCTTTTAGAATAATTATTAAACACAAACTATATTTTTAAACAGAAATTGAAAGAAGAGAAGGGAACTCATAAGGAACACAAAGGAGGGTCCACCATTAAGAGTTTAAACAGGAAGATTGAAGATAGGTATGTATTATTGCAAAAGAACTTATGAACTATTCTCATCATAGTTTTTGTATTCAAAGACTGAAATAAAGAGAGAGTTTCTATAATGGGAGATTTAACAATTATATTTAATAGCTTTCCTTGAGAAGTAGTACTCTTCATTTAAAACTCATATTGAATTTTTATTGTACTTTACTCATTCTTTTAAAATTCTTAAGTGGGCCAATATTTTTGTTTATTTACCCAAATTACAGGCATGACCATATCTTGTACATATTTGGGCCAGCATATATTGCTCATTCTTCGTTGCACCTGAAAGGGCAGTGTAAAGGTATCTTTTTAAGCCAATTTTATAAGTAGACCCACAATGCTGTTTGGGAGTGAATTCCAGGATTTTGACCCAGTAACAGTGAAGGAACAGCAATATATTGCCAAGTCGGGATGGTAACAGACTTGAAGGGGTACTTGCACATGCTGGTGTTCCTATATATCTGTTTCCCTTGCCCTTCTAGGTGGTAATGGTCATGCACTTAGAAGGTGTTGTCTAAGGATCTATGGTGAATACGTGCATTGTATTCTTGTGGATGCACACTGGTGCTCATGAGCTTCAGTGGTGGAGTGAGTGAATTTTCGTAGATGTGGTGCTAATTAAGTGGACTGCTTTGTCCTGGATGTTGTCAAGCTTCTTGAGTATTATTTAGCTTTTGATTGCCTGATTAGAAGTTGGTAAAAGTGAGAAAATCTAAATAATCAGATTACTTCCTTGTTTGGGGGACCATCCTTAATATTCTGGTTGAACTACAAGCAAGTGTTTGAAACTAGTATAAATGGGGTTGGGAAGCACCTGTCCATTGACTTGCAAGTGTGTCTAATAAAGCCGGAGACAGTTGAGGAGGAGAATACCCCAGGAAGCTTTGCAGATTAAATCAGCCTCTGATAGTGAAGAAAAGTTTGGTAAACACTTTCAGGGATCTATTGGTTTATTTTTGCAGCTGGTATTTTGATTCTCATGAACATTTGCGCCAGTAATTATTTTCTCTTAGCCAATTTTGTTGACAGCAAATGGTTTGTCACTAGGGATTTTCCAAGTTGACCTATGGAGAGAGAGAAGGAAGTGCAGTCCAGTCTATGAGGTCAGACTGCCCAAGAAAACAGAATGCATATCCGCAGTCTTGAGACTGCTGAACTCTTATATTGGCTATCTCTATAATAACTTTCCATTTAGCAATTATCAAACTTTAGATAATGCTTTATATAAATTATTTTAGGGTGATGAGAAAACAATGTTGTCTATATGGTCATATTCACCAAGTAACACCAATCCTATCACTGAACATTCTGAATCCACTGCCTGGGAATTAATTCATGAGCTGTCTTTTTGGATCTTGCTCAATAGATTCCATCAGCTGTCATTCAACAAAATGTGAGGTTGAACAATGGTCTGCTCTGGTCAAAAATTTCACTCTTCTGGTGCTTTCATCCCCACACCAACTGGAATCTTCACCCTAAAATATGGCTGATTATCCAATGTTTCATAATGTTTGTGTGCATGCTGGGTTTTAAAGGATTACAAACCAAATTGGGACTCAATGAAATCACTCCAGGTCACTTTTGTTTTTGCTTCAGTATGAATATATGAGCATCGTTGGCAAATTATTGCTGGTGATTAATTGCTCGTTGCAAGTTCTGAAATGGTTGGCCTTTGCCTTGAGTCATTTCAATTGATGTAACAATGATACTCGCACATTGATAATTTCTAATTAATATGTGTGTTTGAGAATATATGCACCTATGCTTTTGATGAATGTGTTATAGTGAGGATCAATACATGAACTTTTGCCATTGAATTGGATGTTCTCATCATACATGCTTGACTGAGCACAGCATTCTAAAAAGATAAAAATAGTTGGTTTTGTTTTGACAGCATAAAACAAACTGTTGACTACTTGTCAACTTTATGTCGTCATTAGCTTTTTCTGTGATTTCTTCTGTCAATATCTAACTATGATTTGCATTAAGACGAAGAGGTGTGAAATGTTTGAAGCCTCTGTTCTTGATACTTTGGTCCTTCTGTTAGACATGTTTATAAGTTTTTAGTTTGTTTTCTAAAATACTATTTTAACAGTAATACATTTGCTGTTGTTACCAAATAGCTCATTGGTTCTGCATATTGTGAAAGTAAATGGAATGGGGCATGCAGGTTTGAGGGAGCTAAGAATGGGCAGGAGGCATTAGTTGCCATGGGGCGATAAGGAGTCATGGGAATAGATAGACGGGCATGAGTTGACCGGGAAGATATGAGGGAATGGAGCATAAAGCCAAGATATTTTTCTGTGGCTTTGAAGGATCTTATTGAGGGGTTACTGTCTAAAAAGAAAAGGGAATCTGTTAGGACTGAGAGAAGGAAGAATTTCTTCAGTCAAGTTGTGAATGTGTGGAATTCTTTACTTTCATAAAATATATTCAAGAGGGAGCTGCTTGTGGCCCTTGCAGTGAAAGGGATCAAGGGCTATGGAGAGAGAGTGGATGTGCGATACTGAGATTGAATACAATCAAGGCTGATCATGCAATAGTTGTGCAGGCTCGAAGGGCCGAATGGCCTGCTCTTGCACCTATTTTCTATGTTACTCTGATGCTCTTCAAGAGACCCAACACAGTATGATTTTTTGGTCTCAAAATGTCCTAGAATATTTGCATGCTCCACACTAATCTCATTATCCTCCTTCTCCTTCTCCTTGGTGAATACTGATACAAAGTACTCATTTAAGATCTCTCCCACATCCTCTGCCTCCAAGCACAAGTTCCCTCCTTTATCCTTGAGCGGTCCTACCTTTTCTCTAGTTATCCTGTTGTTTTCAGTGTATGTATAGTATGCCTTTGGATTCTCTTTAACCCTACTTACCAAGGTCATTTCTGGCCTCTTCTTGGTCTCCTCATTCCCTGCTTGAGATATTTCCTGCCTCCTTTATACCCTTCATGGCCCCTATCTGATTTTAATTTCCTAAACCTTACATCTTTTTTGCCTTTTGACTAAATTCACAACCTGGTTATGTCCCTTACCTTACCATCCTTGTCCTTCCTCCTTTCTGGAACATGCCGGTCCTGTTGCTTGATAACAGCTCCTCCCAATTAACATTTTCTCGCTCCTGCCTAATACTGATATAAATTTCCCTTCCCAAATTTAGTGCCTTCTTGCATGGTTCTGACTTATTCTTATTCAGAACTATCATAAAACCTAAGGAGTTGTGATCACTGTTTCCAAAATGCTCTCTCCCTGAAAGGTTAGTCACCTGGCCAGGCTCGTTTTTTTTATTTCAAAAATATACTTTATTCATAAAATGACTTGATGGTCTGTACATTGGATCATGCCATACATATGTCCACATTTACAAACACAGATACGACTTTATCCTTGTCATTTACAATCCTGTGCATTTTTCAATCTTGTACATATACATATATTTGGCTGAGGCATCAGCAGAGCCCAAAAAACGTCCGCATGGGCCCCCTGTTCTTCTTTAGGCAGGCCGATTTTACACGGTGGTCTTTCCCCACCGCGCCTTGGCGGCAGCTGCCCCAGCCTTCAGCGCATCCCTCAGCACGTAGTCTTGGACCTTGGAATGTGCCAGTCTGCAACACTCGGTCGGGGTCAACTCCTTCAGCTGGAAGATCAACAGGTTTCGGACCGCCCAGAGAGCGTCCTTCACCGAGTTGATGATCCTCCAGGCGCAGTTAATGTTCGTCTCGGTGTGAGTCCCGGGGAACAGGCCGTAGAGCACGGAGTCCCGCGTCACGGCGCTGCTCGGGACGAACCTCGACAAGCACCACTGCATTCCTCTCCAGACTTCCTCTGCATAGGCACATTCCAGAAGGAGGTGTGTGACAGTCTCGTCTCCCCCGCAGCCACTTCGAGGGCAGCGTGCGGTGCGGCAGAGAGTCCGGGCGTGCATAAAGGATCTCACAGGCAGAGCCCTTCTCACCACCAGCCAAGCCACGTCTTGGTGCTTGTTGGAAAGTTCTGGCGATGAGGCATTCTGCCAAATGGCTTTGACAGTCTGCTCAGGGAACCGCTCGACAGGATCCGCCCTCTCCTTTTCCCGAAGGGTCTCAAGGACGCTACGTGCTGACCACTTCCTGATGGACTTGTGGTCAAAGGTGTTTTTCCTCACATCGGTGGATCTGCTGCTGCAAGCCCACAACACTCCAGCAGAACTTTCTTCACAAATACCGTCCGATCCACCAGTGTGTGCTCCTCCACCTTCTTCACAGTCACCCTGACTGTGTTCCCAATGCCCTGGCCCGGGCGGCGAATGGCTGCTGAGGCCATAGCTCAGAGGTTGGCTGGTCCCTGAATTGGCGTTAGGCCGAAGCCAGCATCAAGATCCACCAAGAGCAGGTCAGCACAACCAAACGATCCTCCAACGTCCAATCACGATCCAGCGATGGTCTCCAGCAGCTCCGACGACTCGCAACACGATCCCCGTGGTCCTTCCCCCGCCAGCACGCTTCTGCTGCGTCGAACCTCCAACACTCAAGCAGAATCTCTTCCTCTGGTCCTCAGGAACGACACATATTCCGAGCCAAAAGGCCGAGAAGCGCCACCGCACTGATCATGTCTGCTCCCCTGCCAGGTAAGTTAGTCACCTGGCCAGGCTCGTTAACCAATACAAGGTCCAGTATGGACAGTCCTGTACTTGGACCATCCACATACTGTTTCGAGAAACCCTCTTGGGTACACTTTATAAATTCTGTCTTGTCTAAGCCTCTTTCAGTAAGAGAGTCCCATTCAGTAGTGGGCAAGTTAATAGCACTGACTATGACAACCTTGTTGTTCTTGCATCTTAGCATAATCTGCCACTATATTCTGTTCCTACTGTCTCGGCAGCTGTTGGGGAGCCTATAGTATAATCATACCCATGTTATTTTTGAGCTCCACCCAAATTGCCTCAGTGGATGTACCCTCCAGTAAGTCTTCTCTGTCTGCAAATGTAACATTCTCCGTGATTAGTGATGCAACTCCTCCACGCCTTTTACCTTCCTCTCCATCTCATCTAAAACAACAAAACCCTGGAATGTTGAGCAGCCAGTCCTGTCCCTCCCTCAACCAATTCTCTGTAATGGTGACAACATCATGGTTCCATGCACAGATCCAGGCTCTAAACTCAACTGCCTTACCTATAATATTCCTTGTGTTGAAACAAATATAGTTCAGCCCATTATTACCATTGTGTTCATTTACCTATCTCTGTCTGTTCTTCCTTTCTGACTTACTGGTCCTAACATCTACCTTCCCCTCAATCACTCCACTTGCCCCCCCCCGCCTGCTGCTCTGGTTCCCAGCCCCCTGCCACTCTAGTTTAAACCAGAATAGCACCAGTGAATCTCCTTATTAAGGTATTAGTTCCCCTCCAGTTTGAGTGCAACCCATCGCTCTTGTACAGGTCACCACTGCCTCAGCAGAGGTCCCAATGATCCAAGAACCTGAAATCCTGCCCCTTGCACCAGCTACTTAGCCACGCATTCATCTGTCCTATCTTTCTATTGCTTGCCTCACTCTCACGTAGTGTTGGTAGTAATCCAGAGATTAGCATCTTTCCCTCTCTCTAACAATGCTATTGGTACAAATTGGTAGAAACGTGCACAAAGATGTCTGGCTGCTCACCCTCCCCCTTAACACCGCTCATAAACATCCTTTTCAGCATCAGGGAAGCAATACATTATTCTGGAGTCTCGAATGCAGCCACAGCAATGTCTGTCTGTGCCCCTAATTAGCAAATCTCCTACTACTATTGCTCACTTGGACTTTGCCCAATCTTGCTGTACAGCAGAGCCAGTTGTGGTGCTGCAGGCCTGGCTGCTGCTGTTATTCTCCCCTGAGAGGCTATCCACCCCCAAAAGTATGCATAATGGTAAGTCTGTTTGAGAGGGGATTAACTACAGGAGACTTCTGCATTACGTGCCTGCGTCTCCTGGTGGTCACCCATCTACCTGACTGAACCTGCGGCATGACCACCTCCCCGCAACTAGTGTCTATTACACTGTTTGCCCCCTTGTACTCCTCAGTGTGTTCAAATGCCACTCTAACCGAACCACAAAGTCTGTAAAGAGCTGCACACTTCCTCCAGACATCTGCAGACATAGTTGTCAGGAACACTAGACTGCTCCTTGATCGCCCACAAATGGCAGTAGGAACTTACCACTGCCATAACTGCCATCTCTGTCCCGTTACACTGAGAAAGGTAAAAAAAATCTCACCTTACCTTCCTTTCTCAGCAAAGACCAGTATTCATCTAAGCCCACACTTATACAGGCCAGCAGCACTTCCACCACACAGCAGTCTCTCAAAATATGTTGTTGGTATTCTCTAATTAATTGGTTGTTAAATTGCAATGCAAACTATATAAACAGACAGGTACCTTCTAGGCTAAAAAAAATTTTTCCCAATAGCCGCTCTTAATCTCTCTTCTCTTAATTTTTTTGGTTAGAGGAAGAAGAGAGAAGGATGGTAACACTGCAGAAATGTAAAGGTTGAGGCTTCTGTTCCTTGACACAATGTGATCCATTGTTCATGGTGACTGAATTGACTTTTCCCAGAATGCTCCTCTGTGACATCCCTCTGTTGAATGCTCTTCCTCCTGTTTATCCTGGGCGGGGGATGGGGATTCTCCTATGATCCACTGTTCAGTGTTGACTGAGCTGACCTCGCCCAGAATTTTTTTTAATTTCAAAAATATAGTTTATTGTTAAACACTATATATACATACACACACACATAATTACTATCACAGTCCAATTATGTATGGTAGCATAGCAAGGAAACAAAAATGGGAGTTTAACTCTATTCAGTGAATCAGAAGTATCTTATTTGATTAGATTAGATTCCCTACAGTATGGAAACAGGCCCTTCGGCCCAACAAGTCCACACCGAACCTCAGAAGAGCAACCCACCCAGACCTATTCCCCTACATTTATACCTGTCTAATGTAAATAACAATATGGGCAATTTAGCATGGCCAATTCACCTAACCTGCACATCTTTTGATTGTGGGAGGAAACCCACGCAGACATGGGGAGAATGTGCAAACTCCACACAGATAGTCGTCTGAGGTGGGAATTGAACCTGAGTCCCTGACGCTGTGAGGCAGCAGTGCTAACCACTGAGCCACCATGAACCAGGCTATGCTTGCATTTGAAACACCATGAGGATCCAATAACTGAACAGACCCAATTTAACTTCAGGAAAACTTCAGATAGTTGTCTTTCCCCACCGTGCTTGAGCAGCAGCTGCCTAAGCTTTAATGAGTCCCTTAGCATGAAATCCTGCACCTTGGAATGTGCCAGTCTGCAACAGTTGGTTGGTGTCCACTCCAAATTCTGGAAGCCCAACAAGTTTAGGACAAACCTAAGAGTGTCTTTCACTGAGTTGATAATCCTCCAGGTGCAGTTGATGTTTGGCTCAGTGTGTGTACTGGGGACAGACTGTAGAGCACAGTCATGCATGATAGAGTTGCTGGTTTCTCCCAGAATGGTCCTCAGTGATGACTGTCTGCTGTACACCGTCATAAATGCATTTTGGTTCTGTACAGTAGTATTTCAAGAAAACAAACAAACATTAGAGTTTAACTCAATCCAAAGGCATCTCTTACTTGAAACAGGCTATATTTACATGCATTTGAGGCACTGGGAGGGTCCGATGATCGAGCGGACCCCTCTTAACTTAAGCAGAAAGACCTCAGATGGCATTCTTTCCCCACGGTGCCTTAGCAGCAGTTGCTCTCAACTTTAGTGCATCCTTCAGCACGTACTCCTGGAACTTGGAATGAGCCAGTATGCAACACTTGGTCATTGTCAACACCTTCTTTTGGAAGATCAACAAGTTTCGGGCAGACCAAAGAGTGTCTTTCATTGAGTTGATGACCCTCCAGGAGCTGTCGATGTTTGTGTCAGTGTGTGTCCCGGGGAACAGACTGTAGAGTCCTGCACCTTGGAGCTGCTCAGGACGAAGCTCAACAAAAGCCACGGCATCTTTCTCCAGATGTCTTTAGAAGAGGCACATTCCAGAAGCAGAAGAGTGACAGACCTTACCCACCCACAGCTGCTTCAAGTGCAATATCCGGTGGCACAGACAGACCACCCATATATGAACGATATCACCACCAGCCTAGAAATGTCTTGGTGCTTTTTGGAAAGTTTTGATGATGAAGCATTGCTCAGGCAGCCACCTCTTTTTTTTTTCCCCTGCAGCATCTCACGGATGCTATGTGCTGACCACTTCCTGATGGACTTGTAGTCAAAAGTGTTTTTCTTTGCAAGGAAAAAAAAGAGGTGTGCGGTTTTGGGCCCCATATCTTAGGAAGGATATACCGGCATTGGAGCATGTTCAGAGGAAGGTCACGAGAATGTCCCAGAAATGAAAAGCTGAATGTTTGAGGACTCTGCGTCTAAAATCAATGGAGTTTAGAGGGTTGGGGGTAATCTAATTGAAACATACAGAATACTAAATGGACTGGACAGAGTAGATGTTGGGAAGATGTTTCCATTAGTAGGAAAGACTAGGACCTGAGGGCATAGCTTTAGAGTAAAGGAAAAACCTTTTAGGATGGAGACTTCTTCAGCCAGAGAGTGGTGACTCTATGGAATTCATTGCCACAGAAGGCTGTGGAGGCCAGGTCATTGAGTATATTTAAGACTGAGATAGATAAGTTCTTGAAGATCAAGGATTATGGTAGAAATTGGGAGTTTGGGATTGTAAAACGTATCAGCCATGATTGAATGGCAGAACAGACTCGATGGACTAATTCCTGCTCCTGCGTCTTATGGCATTAGAGTCATAGAGATGTAGAGCATGGAAACAGACCGTTCAGTCCAACTCGTCCACGCCAACCAGATATCCCAACCAAATCCAGTCCCACCTGCCAGCACCCGGCCCATATCTCTCCAAACCCTTCCTATTCATATACCCATCCAAATACCCAGAGGGGCGCCTTGGAATCTGATAAATGTAGTGTGAAATTAGTATAACGTACCTCTTACCCCCAATCTTTTATACAGGAGTGTTTAAATGAAATGGAATCCTTTCATCCACTCTATAATTAACAAATAACAATTTATTTATCTAACTGCAACCGTGAACAAATTAACAGAATTACTAACAAACTACTACCTATTCCCTTGCTGAACTAAATTCTAATAGGTATACTGTTTCACTAACACTGCTCCTACTTATATAAATCCAATTAATAAGAACAATAAATTAAAATTTAGTCTCTCAAAGTTCACACAGAATGGATCCTCCTGAACTTTCTGTATCATCTTCCTCTTTCCTAAATGCCTTCTCAGTCATTTTCTGGTGTCAAGAATATTTGCTAAACGTGTTGTGTACATTTATAGATAGATAATGTTTTTGAGAGAGCATGGAGTTTCTTGTGAGAGCCCGGTATGTCTTTCTCAGCTGGAAGTTCGCTTTCATCCCTTTCAATGGCAGTTGGTGTTCCCTCTCTGTCCAATTGCCCCTCTGTTTTCTACCCCTCAAAACACACAAAATTCTTATAAGTCTTTAGGTTGTCAACACCATCAGATTTGAATTTAATTGGTCCTTAGTCTCCACGTGCCTTTTTTAAATTAATTGGCTGGATTTAAACTGTTGCCTTAGTAAAACTGTTGTTTAGGTCTGCAAACTGAATGTCGTCTTGATACATTGTGTCAATTCGAGCACCTTCAGCTGTTTAACCACAGACTTTCATTTTTAAGTCTCTAAGCACTTTATCTTAATGGGACAATACCATGCTTTTCCCTCATTTTACAATTTTATCATGTTTACACACAAACCTCGTGAGGCCAGTTTGAACTCATGAGTAGGTGCTCATGAGTCTGCGCACTGACAGTGGATCCAACCAGTAAACAGTAACATCATCCATGTACAAGGGAGGCTTTGACCTATAAACCTCCATTGCCTGGAATAGTCATCACATTCTTCATGGTGGAAGCAGCCAAAGGCATTATACACACAAACGAGGGCAGCTCTGCCTGATTGCAGATCTGATCTGGAAGCTTTCTGATTCCCACCCATTGATGGAGTCTGCACTAAAGATGTTGGTGTAGAACATTCAGATCTAGTTGTGAATTCCCTCCCCAAAGTCCATGTACGTGTGCAACATCCTGTCTATAGGCCTTCTCCTGGTCCAGGCTGAAGGGGCAGGCAGGCATTCCTTGTCCTCACATAGGCGATCGTATCCCCTGAGGAGCACAAGGCTATGGGAGATCATCCTGCCCAGTACAACACAGGTTTGGTTCAGATGAATCATTAATCCCAGAGCAGACCTGACTTGGTTGGCGATTACCTTAGAACAGGATTTTGTAGCCAGCGTTCAGCAGTGAGATGGGTCACCAATTTCCACATTCCGCCCTCTCCCTTTTTAGATGAAGGTGATGGTACCTTTCCTCATGGATTTGCACTTGCTACCTGAAAGAAACATGCCATTGTATACCCCCAGCAGGTCCTGGTCAGTCAAGTACTACAGAACCAAATGCAACTCGGCTGGTAAGCCATCACTTCTGGGAGATTCTTCTTTTCTAAGAACTTGATGGCCCCCACAGGCTCATAGCAAAACAAAAAGAGGCAGCTGAATAATGGACAATCCAGCAGCTCCTCTGATGATGAAGACATGCAGAGGGTTGGCTACCAACAGAAAAGAGGCACAGTACCATGAGGGAGAAGGAGAGGAGCATCCTTCTATCCATAAATGGTGGACGTCCTGAGGAGCCTGGTGAAGCTCAGCATCTAGCGGTCAGGAGAGATGGAGTAACCATGGCACTGCAGCTCTGGGCAACTAGAACCCACAGTGCATGAATCAGGAGCAGGGAACAACAGAATCGGAATTTACTGGCTTCGTTCCTGGCCCGATGACACCAAATCAGGGCAGTGGCCCCAGGGAGGTACAGAACGGCTACCTCAGTGTGGAGAATGTCCAACAGTTTACCCACCCCACTGAGATACAGGATCTTTCCTTATATGTAGTGTTGCACACATTTGCGCCACATGTACACACGCCCACCCCACACATGCAAGAATGCCCCACACAAACATTCACACCACACACACCATATGCACACAGACATATCCCCACCCAACCCTGCCCCAAACCCTCTGTCTCTACCTTTCTGAGAAGGGTAACTGGCCTCAAAATATTAACTCTGCTTTCTCTTCACGGATGCAGCCACATTGCTGAGTTCTCCAGGAATTTATGGATTTAGAGTAACAGAGATGTACGGCATGGAAACAGACCCTTCAGTTTAACTTGTCCATGCCAACCAGACATCCTACGTTAATTTAGTCTTCTTTTCCAACATTTGACCCGTATCCCTCTAAGACCTTTCTGTCTACATATCTATCCATTCGCCTTTTAAGTGTTGTAATCATACTGGCTTCTACCACTTCCTCTGGCAGTTCATTCCATACATGCACCACCCTCTGTATGAGAAAGTAGTCCCTTGGGTCCCTTTTAAATGTTTCATCCCTCACCTTTGTTTCAAATATGTGTGTACCATAGAATAGACCATTTGGCCCAATAAGTCCATGCTGACTCTCCAAAGAGCATCTCACCCAGACTCAACCTCCTATTCTATCACTGTAACCCTGCATTTCTCATGGCTAATGTACCTAGCCTCCACATCCCCGGATACTACAGGCAATTTAGTATGGCCAATCCATCTACACATCTTTGGACTGTGAGAGGAAACCAGAGGACACTCACACAGACATAGTGAGAACGTGCAAACTCCACACTGGTCACCCAAGGCTGGAATTGAACCCAGGTCCCTGGTGCTGTGAGGCAGCAGTGCTAACCACTGAGCCACCTGTGTGTAGGTTCTTAATTGTCTGTAAGTTGTGTATGAGAATATTTCACTAAAATAATAGAACATAGAACAATACAGCACAGAACAGGCCCTTCGGCCCACGATGTTGTGCCGAACTTCTAAACCTAGATTAAGCACCCATCCATGTACCTATCCAAATGCCGCTTAAAGGTCGCCAATGATTCTGACTCTACCACTCCCACGGGCAGCGCATTCCATGCCCCCACCACTCTCTGGGTAAAGAACCCACCCCTGACATCTCCCCTATACCTTCCACCCTTCACCTTAAATTTATCTCCCCTTGTAACACTCTGTTGTACCCGGGGAAAAAGTTTCTGACTGTCTACTCTATCTATTCCTCTGATCATCTTATAAACCTCTATCAAGTCACCCCTCATCCTTCGCCGTTCCAACGAGAAAAGGCCGAGAACTCTCAACCTATCCACGTACGACCTATTCTCCATTCCAGGCAACATCCTGGTAAATCTTCTCTGCACCCTCTCCAAAGCTTCCACATCTTTCCTAAAGTGAGGCGATCAGGACTGCACATAGTACTCCAACTGTGGCCTAACCAAAGTCCTGTACAGCTGCAACATCACTTCACGACTCTTGAATTCAATCCCTCTGCTAATGAATGATAATACTCCATAGGCCTTCTTACAAACTCTATCCACCTGAGTGGCAACTTTCAAAGATCTATGTACATAGACCCCAAGATCCCTCTGTTCCTCCACCTGACTAAGAACCCTACCATTAACCCTGTATTCCGCATTCTTATTTGTTCTTCCAAAATGGACAACCTCACACTTGGCAGGGTTGAACACCATCTGCCTATCCTCAGCCCAGCTCTGCATCATATCTAAGTCCCTTTGCAAACGACAACAGCCCTCCTCACTGTCCACAACTCCACCTATCTTCATATCATCTGCGAATTTACTGACCCACCCTTCGACTCCCTCATCCAAGTCATTAATAAAAATTACAAACAGCAGAGGACCCAGAACTGATCCCTGCGGAACTCCACTTGTAACTGGGCTCCAGGCTGAATATTTACCATCTACCACCACTCTCTGACTTCGACCGGTTAGCCAGTTTTCTATCCAATTGGCCAAATTTCCCTCTATCCCATGCCTCCTGACTTTCCGCATAAGCCTACCATGGGGAACCTTATCAAATGCCTTACTAAAATCCATGTACACTACATCCACTGCTCCACCCTCATCCACATGCTTGGTCACCTCCTCGAAGAATTCAATAAGACTTGTAAGGCAAGACCTACCCTTCACAAATCCGTGCTGGCTGTCCCTAATCAAGCAGTGTCTTTCCAGATACTCATAAATCCTATCCCTCTGTACCCTTTCCATTACTTTGCCTACCACAGAAGTAAGACTAACTGGCCTGTAATTCCCGGGGTTATCCCTATTCCCTTTTTTGAACAGGGGCACAACATTCGCTACTCTCCAGTCTCCTGGTACCACCCCCCCTTGCCAGTGAAGACAAGAAGATACTACAATTTCCTCTCTTGCTTCCCACATAATCCTAGGATATATCCCGTCAGGCCCGGGGGACTTGTCTATCCTCAAGTTATTCAAAATGTCCAACACATCTTCCTTCCTAACAAGTATCTCTTCTAGCTTAACAGTCCATTTCACACTCTCCTCTTCAACAACACGGTCCCTCTCGTTCGTAAATACTGAAGAGAAGTACTTGTTCAAGACCTCTCCTATCTCTTCCGACTCAATACACAGTCTCCCACTACTGTCCTTGATCGGACCTACCCTCGTTCTCGTCATTCTCAGGTTTCTCACATACGCATAAAATGCCTTGGGGTTATCCTTGATCCTATCCGCCAAGGATTTTTCATGCCCTCTCTTAGCTCTCCTAATCCCTTTCTTCAGGTCCCTTCTGGCTATCCTGTATCCCTCCACTGCTCTGTCTGAACCCTGTTTCCTCAACCTTATGTAAGCCTCCTTCTTCCTCTTTACTAGACATTCAACCTCCCTCGTCAACCAAGGCTCCCTCACACGACCATTTCTTTCCTGCCTGATAGGTACATACATATCAAGGACACGTCGTATCTGCTCCTTGAAAAAGTTCCACATTTCCACCACATCCTTCCCTGACAGCCTATGCTCCCAACGTATGCTCCTCAAATCCTGTCTTACAGCATCATAATTTCCCTTCCCCCAATTGTAAAATCTACCTTGTTGTGCGCACCTATCTCTCTCCATAACCAAGGTGAAAGTCACAGAATTGTGGTCACCATCACCAAAAAGTTCACCCACTAACAAGCCCACCACTTGTCCCAGTTCATTACCGAGTACCAAATCCAATATGGCCTCCCCTCTGGTTGGACAATCTACATACTGCGTTAGAAAAGCTTCCTGGACACACTGCACAAACACCACCCCATCCAATCTACTTGATCTAAAGAGCTTCCAATCAATATTTGGGAAGTTGAAGTCGCCCATGACTACTACCCTGTGGCTTCTGCACCTTTCCAAAATCTGTTTCCCAATCTGTTTCTCCACATCTCTGCTGCTATTGGGGGGCCTATAGTAAACACCCAATAAGGTGACTGCACCTTTCCTATTTCTGACTTCAGCCCATACTACCTCCAGAGGCAGATCCCCCTCAAACTTCCTTTCTGCAGCCGTTATACCATTTCTAATTAGCAATGCCACCCCCCCTCCTTTTTTACCACCCTCCCTAATCTTACTGAAACATCTGTAACCAGGAACCTCCAACAGCCATTCCTGTCCCTCATCTATCCACGTTTCCGTGATGGCCACAACATCGTAGTCCCAGGTACCGATCCACGCCTTAAGTTCACCCACCTTATTTCTGATACTCCTTGCGTTGAAGTATACGAACTTGAGCCCATCTCTGTGTCCGCAAGTATTCCCTGTCAGTGCTACCTTCTCCACAGCCTCCCTACAGTCTTGGGCATCCTGACACACAGCTAGCTTACTTGCTGGACTACAAGTCCGGATCCCATCCCCCTGCCAAATTAGTTTAAACCCCCCCGAAGAGTGCTAGCAAACCTACCCCCCAGGATATTGGTGCCCTTCTGGTTCAGGTGCAACCCGTCCTGTTTGTACAGGTCCCACCTTCCCCAGAATGCAGTCCAATTGTCCAAATATCTGAAACCCTCCCTGCTACACCATCCTTGCAGCCACGTGTTCAACTGCACTCTCTCTCTCTTCTTTGCCTCACTGTCACGTGGCACCGGCAACAACCCAGAGATGACGACTCTGTCTGTCCTAGCTTTTAGCTTCCAGCCTAACTCCCTGAGCTCTTGAATAACCTCCCCACCCCTCTTCCTACCTATGTCGTTGGTGCCAATGTGTACCACGACTTCTGGCTGTACACCCTCCCCCTTAAGGATTCTGAAGACACGGTCTGAGACGTCTCGGACCCGAGCACCCAGGAGGCAACAAACCATCCGAGAGTCTCGCCCATGTCCACAGAACCGCCTGTCCGTCCCTCTAACTAGAGAGTCTCCTATAACTAGCGCTCTCCTCCTCTCCCCCTTTCCCTTCTGAGTCTCAGAGCCACAGACCCCTTCACTGCAGCTTACACCTGCAAGGCTGTCCCTCCCAACAGTTTCCAAAGCCTTATACTTATTTTTTCGGGGAACGACTACAGGGGAACCCTGCACTGCCTGCTTCTTCCCCTTCCCACCTCTAACTGTTACCCAGCTACCTCTGTTCTCCGGCGTAACTATGTCCCTGTAGCTTCTATCAATCACCCTCTCAGCCTCTCGAATAATCCTCAGTTCGTCCAACTCCAGTTCCAGTTCCCTAACTCATTCGGTGAGGAGCAGGATCTGACTGCATTTCCTGCAGACGAAGTCGGCAGGAGTATCGGTGGTCACCCCTACCTCAAACATCCTGCAGGAGGAACATTCCACCGCCTGCGCTGCCATGACTGTACATTTTGTCTCCAAAACAAGAACACTGAGTCAATAACACTGAGTCACTTACCTATGGACTTTAAAGTTAGGTTAGAGGAGGGGTGTGGGAGGGAGGCCCTACAAAAGTAGGACCTGGGGTCTAGAACACACCCACTCAAATACTAATCACTTACCTTCCCGCCCAGCTATGCGCTCCAACCTCACTTCCGGCCAGCTCACGCGGCTGCTCTCACTCAAATGACCGTTGGTGATTAAAGGGTGAGTATTTATACTCACTGTTCTCCTTCCCGGCTGCCCCTCTGTTTGCTGTCACTTCCTCTGCTGCTCCCGCTCTTTCTTAGCTGTAGTCTCCCAGGTTCGCTTTTACTCGGCCGCTGCTCTCACTCAAATGTGGACTTACTTTTACGTCTCCCAGCAAGGTTAGTTAATAAGAGCCCATGGCATTCAGGGTAGCATATTAGCCTCGACAGAGAAAATTGGCTAATTGTTAGAGAACAGAGTTGGGATAAGGGAGGACATTTTCAGAATGGCAGCCTGTAATTAGTGGAATGACACAGGGATGAGTGCTGGTGGCACAATTATGTACAATTCATTTTTAAAACTTGGATTATGGAAGTGAATATACCATTGCCAAGTTTGCAGACAACACAAAAATAGGTGGGAAGGCTGTAGTGAGGATGAATCTTGACAGATGAATATAATGTAGGAAAATATGAAGATGTACCTTTTAGCAGGAAGAATAAAGGAGCTGAATTCTACTTAAGTTGGTAGACTAAGTTCGGGCGGCACGGTGGCACAGTGGTTAGCACTGCTGCCTCACAGCGCCAGAGACCTGGGTTCAATTCCCCCCCTCAGGCGACTGACTGTGTGGAGTTTGCACGTTCTCCCCATGTCTGCGTGGGTTTCCTCCGGGTGCTCCGGTTTCCTCCCACAGTACAAAGATGTGCAGGTCAGGTGAATTGGCTATGCTAAATTGCCCGTAGTGTTAGGTAAGGGGTGGATATAGGGGTATGGGTGGGTTGCGCTTCGGCGGGGCGGTGTGGACTTGTTGGGCCGAAGGGCATGTTTCCACACTGTAAGTAATCTAATCTAATCTAATCTAAACTATAGAAGGCTGCAATGCAGAGGAACTTGCGGATCCAAGTGCATGAATCACAGAAAATTAGTATCAACATACAGTGGGTGATACGGAAGGCAAATGGAATGTTGGCCTTTATTTCAAAGAGAATAGAATAAAAGTAGGGAGCTCTTGCTAAAAGTGTACTAAGCACTAGCCAGACTACACCTCTAAGAAATAATGGCATATGAGGCAGTCCAGGGAAAGTTCACTAGATTGATACCGATAAAGAATGGATTTTCTTATAGGGGCACTGAGAGGCATAGTGCCCCTAATAATTAGGGGCTTATAATCATTTGCACTTTAGAAGAATGAGAGGAGACCTTATTGAAACATATAAGATTTCTTGGAGGCTTGACAGTGTTGTTGTGGTGATGTTTCCCCTCTTCGGAGAGTTTGAGATGAGAGTAAAGTGTTGTCCATTTAATGAGTAGGATTCAAAACATTAATTATGCTTTCTGTCCACAGGTGCTGCCAGACTTGCTGAGTTTTTCCAGCAATTTCTGTTTTTGTTTCTGAGCTGTCTTCCTTGGATCCAAAACGAATGATCTCTAATTCTCCCTTGACTAAATTTGCCACAGTGAGCCTAAACCGAACTTTAAAAATCACACAACACCAGGTTATAGTCCAACAGGTTTAATTCATCAAGCGGTTATGATGAAGATGAAGGAGCAGCGCTCCGAAAGCAAGTGTGCTTCCAGTTAAATTTGTTGGACTATAACCTGGTGTTGTGTGATTTTTAACTTTTGTACACCCCAGTCCAATACCGGCATCTCCAAATCATAAATCCAACTTGAATTTGACTTGAATCAGTCAGATGATGTCGGTTTTGAATTGATTTTTGGAATTCATAACCACTGGATCATGTTTGTGTACAAATGAGAAGGACTGTTAAACTTTGAAACTTGGGATTCTCAGAACTGACTAATGACCTAATTGTTCAATCATATAGTAATGAAGAAATTTGTATTATTTACATGTTAAATGGCTGCTTAATAAATCAATTGTTTGATACCAACAGCACAACCGATGTTTACCGTTTTGTTGGTAGTTCAGATGAACCCACGATAACACTGGGGGTAAGTATGTACATTTTTGATAGTTTGCGTTGTATAGTGTTTGCTGTATTCTTCAAAGAAGAGTGATAATTAAATGGAATGGAGATAATTAAATGAAAGGAGAATGATAATTAAAGGGTATGTAAATTATAAGGTGGCACAGCCTAAAGCATATCAAAAATTATCTTGAATCCAGTACAGCAAACTTTGTTTTAACCAGCACTCTTGATAAGCAAAATTGAAGTACTTCCAAATACCGCAATCGACTGTAATGTCAAAGTATTTGGGATGTAAATAAAATGTAACTGTGATATACATACCAACAATCTTACATTTCTACTACTTACTGTGTTTTTACATTGAATTTAGGAGGTATGTTGATGTTTTTACAGGAATGTTAATTTCTTGAACCTTCACTTGTCAGAGTTTGCTGCAGTTATGAGTACCTTTTGTGTGGAATATTTGATCAATCAACACACTCCTGGTCCCATAGGTGCCAGTTAGTAAAACATATGTTGTACATGGCCGTTTGCCTCAATAATAAGTAAACTGTTTTAGATACCGTGCGGGGTTGACCTACCAGGAGAAAGCCACAGTGGCCATGTTTCTGGCACTGAGCCTGGCTCTGTGTTCAGAAGGGAAGTGGGGAGAATAGGAGAGCAAGAGTAATAGGAGATTTAATCGTGAGAGGAACGGACAGGAGATTCTGAGGTCACAAGCATAACTCCAGGATGGTGTGTTGCCTCCCAGGTGCCAGGGTCAGGGATATCTCTGATAGAGTCTACAAGATTCTTAAGGGGAAGGGAGAGCAGTCAGAGGTCGTGGTACACATCGGTAGCAATGACATGGGCAGGAAAAGGGATGAGGACCTGAAAAGAGAATGTAGGGAGTTAGGTTGGAAGCTAGAAGACAGGACAAAAGAGTAGTCCTCTCAGGTTTGCTACAGGTGCCACATGTTAGTGACGCCAGGGATAGAGAGTATGTGCAGATGAACACCTGGCTTCAGGGCCAGTGTAGGAGGGAGGGCTTCAGGCATGTGGAGCATTGGGATACCTTCTGGGCAAGGTGGGATCTTTACAAGAAGGACGGGTTGCACCTGAACTGGAGGGGCACCAATATCCTGGGCGGGAGGTTTGCTGGAGCTCTTTGGAAGCATTTACACTAGATTGGGAGTGGAGTGGGAACCTGAGCTACGGATCAGCTGATGGAGTGAACATCCAGACATAGTGGGCAGAGAGCGGAGGGATAGACACTTGAAAGGGCAAAGGAGCAGTCAGCGTGATGGGTTGAAGTGTGTCTATTTTAATGAAAGAAGTATCAGGAATGAGGGTGATGAACTCAGAGCATGGATCAGTACTTGGAACTATGATGTTGTGGCCATTATTGAGACCTTGGTATTACATGGGCAGGAATGGCTGTTGGATATTCCAGGGGTTAGATGTTTCAACAGGAATAAGGGGGAAGGTAAAAGAGATGGAGGAGTGGCATTGCTAATCAGGGATAGTATCAGAGATAGCTGCAGAAAGAGAGATCGTCAGAGTCAGTATGGGTGGAAGTCAGAAACCAGAAAGGAGTAGTCACTTTATTGGGAGTTCTCTACAGGCCGCCCAATAGCAACAAAGACGCGGAGGAGCAGATTGGGAGACAGATTTTTGGAAATGTGTAGAAGTAACAGGGTTGTTGTCATGGGTGACTTTAATTTCCCAAAAATTGATTGTAATCTACTTAGTTCAAATAGTTTGGATGGAGCAGTTTTTGTCGGGTGTGTCTCGAAAGGATTCCTGATGCAATATGTCGATCAGTCGACGAGAGGGGAGGCCATATTGAATTTGGTACTAGGCAACGAACCAGGTCAGGTGTGAGTTCTCTCCATGGGAGAGCATTTTAATGATAGTGATCACAACTCCCTGACCTTTACTATACTCATGGAGAGGGATAGGAGTGGACGGTATGGGAAAGTATTTAATTGGGGGAGGGAGAATTACAAAGCTATTTGGTGGAAACTGGGTGCCTAAACTGGGAACAGATGTTCTCAGTGAAATGCACTATAAAAATGTGGAGGTTGTTTAGGGAGCACCCGCTGGTAGTGCTAGACAGGTTTGTCCCACTGAGGCAAGGAAGGTAGAGATGGTAGGGTGAAGGAACCTTGGGTGACAAGGGATGTGGAACATTGAGTCAAGAGGAAGAAGGAAGCTTACTTAATGTTGAGGAGGCAAGGCTCATTCAGGGCTCTAGAGGGTTACAAAGTAGCCAGGATGGAACTGAAGAATGGACGTGGGAGAGCTAGAAGAGGACATGAGAAAGCTTTAGCAGGTAGGATTAAGGAAAACCCTAAGGCATTCTATACTTATATGATGAACAAGGAGGTGGCCAGAGTAGGGCTGATCAGGGATAGTGGAGAGAACTTTAGCCTGAAGTCCGAGGAGGTAGGGGAAGTCCTTAATGAATACTTTGCTTCAGTATTCACTATTGAGAGGGACCTTGATGTTTCGGAGGACAGCTTGAAATAGACTGATATGCTTGAACAAGTTGATGTTAGGAAGGAGGATATTCTGAAAATTTTGAAAAGCGTAAGGATGGATAAATCCCCTGGGGCAGATGAGACATACCCTAGATTACTACAGGAAGTGAGGTAGAGATTGCTGCGTCTTTGGCGATGATCTTTACATCCTCACTGGCCAATGGAGTAGTGTCAGATCATTGGAGCATGGCAAATGTTATTCCCTTGTTCAAGAAAGGGAATAGAAATAGTCCTGGGAATTACAGAGTAGTCAGTGGTGGGCAATACATTAGAGAGGCTCCTGAGAGACAGGATACAGAGGAACCTCGATTATCCAAATACCAATTATCCAAAAATCAGATTATCTGAAGGAGATCTCGAGGTCCCGAAAAAACATTACATCAAAGATGTGTTTCCAACAGTGATCGCATCTTTTGTTAACAGTGATTAAACAGGCACTATCTCCAAATGACTGACTTCCCGCCCTCTCTCTCTCCCCCCCCACATTTTCCCTGGAGTTCTGCAGAGGGGTGTACCCTAAACTGCCCCCCTCTCTCAAACATTGTCCTGTACAGGGCAAACGTGGAACCTCTCAAAAAGGTGCAGTAAAAGGTTGTGTGTGTGGCTGTGTGTGTGTGTGTGTGTGTGTGTGCTATTTGGAGACTTACCACACAAAGGCAGAAGCAGCAGCAGTCTTGTTGTTAGTGTACAGTCCGGCTGCCCCGGAGAGGGGGCGGGGTTAGATAGGGGTTGCTCATGGGGTGGGGGACAATGTTGGGGGGCAGGGGACGGTGTTGGACGCGGTTGGGAGGCTGGGGAGGCGTTGGACAGAGTTGGGGGTGCAGGCAGAGGGCGGTGATGAATGAGGTTGGGGGCAGTGTTGGGGGGGGGGGGGGGTCAGGCGAGCGGCGGTGTTGGATGGGTTTGGGGTGCAGGCGAGGGGGTGGTTTTGGGGGGACGGTGTTGGGGACGGGGGCTCATGCGCAGTGTGCTGCTGCAGTCTCTTGAACGGGGAGCAGACTTTAATACTCCGAGCCCCAGAGAGAGTGGGTGGCATGGTAGCACAGTGGTTAGCACTGCTGCCTCACAGCGCCAGAGACCTAGGTTCAATTCCCGCCTCTGTGTAAACTCCACACAGACAGTTGCCTTTCTCCCCATGTCTGCGTGGGTTTCCACCGGGTGCTTCGGTTTCCTTCCACAGTCCAAAAATGTGCAGGTCAGGTAAATTGTCCATGCTAAATTGCCCATAGTGTTAGGTGAAGGGGTAAATGTAGGGGAATGGATATGAGTGGGTTGCTTTTAGGAGGGTCAGTATGGACTTGTTGGGCCGAAGGGCCTGTTTCCACACTGTAAGTAATCTAATCTGAAAGGCGATTAATCGAATAATCGATTATCCGAACGAAATAGTGCCCGCCCATCTCGTTTGGGTAATACAGGAGGTTCCCCTGTATATGATTACTTGGAAAACCACAGTTTGATTCGAGATAGTCAGCATGGCTTTGTGAGGGGCAGGTCATTCCTCACAAGCCTTACTGAATTCTTTGAGGATGTGATAAAACATATTGATGAAGGTAGAGCAATGGATGTAGTATACATGAATTTTAGCAATGCATTTGATAAGGTTCCCCATGATAGG
Source organism: Chiloscyllium punctatum (assembly GCF_047496795.1). Classification (NCBI taxonomy): domain Eukaryota; kingdom Metazoa; phylum Chordata; class Chondrichthyes; order Orectolobiformes; family Hemiscylliidae; genus Chiloscyllium; species Chiloscyllium punctatum. Next base: position 55,739,025 of record NC_092775.1, read on the forward strand.
CTCATTCAGAAAGTAAGGAGGCATGGATACAGAATTGGCTAGCCCATAGAAGGCAGAGGGTGGTGATAGATGGATAGTATTCAGCCTGGAGCTTTGTGATGAGTGGTGTTCTGCAAAGATCTGTTCTGGGGCCTCTGCTCCTTGTAACCTTTATAAATTACTTGGATGAGGAATTGGAAGGGTGGGTGATTAAGTTTGCCAATGACATGAAGGTTGGTGCAGTTGTGGATAGTGTGGTGGTTTTCGTTACAACGAAATATTTACAGGATGTAGAACTGGACTGATAAGTGGCAGATGGAGTTCAACCTTGAAAAGTGTGAAGTCATTACTTTGGCAGGTCGAATTTGAATGAAGAATGCAGGGTTAAAAAGGTAGGATTCTTGGCAGTATGGAGGAACAGTGGAATCTTGGGGCCCATGCCTATAGATCCCTCAACGTTGCCTCCAGGTTGTTGGAGTTGTTAAGAAGCCATATGGTGTGTTAGCTTTCATTAGCAGGGCAATTAAGTTTAAGAGCCGCAAGGTTATGCTGCAGCTCTATAGAATCCTGGTTAGATTACACTTGGAATATTGTGATCAGTTCTAATCACCTCATTATAGAAAAGATTAAATGCCTTTCAGATTAGATTACTTACAGTGTGGAAACAGGCCCTTCGGCCCAACAAGTCCATACTGACCCTCTCATTATAGAGAGGGTGCAGAAGAGATTTACCAGGATGCTGCCTGTCCTATGAAGAAAGGTTCAAGGAGAAATGGCTTTTTTCATTGGAGCGAAGAAGGCTGAGAGGTGATTTGATAGAAGTGTACAAGATGTTGAGAGGCACAGTGTGGGTAGCCAGAGGCTTTTCCCCATGGCAGAAATTACTGTCACGAGGGAGCATAATTTTAAGGTGATTGGAAGAAGGTTTGGAGGAGATGTCAGATGTAGGTTCTTTACACTGAGAGTGGTGGGTAGTGCCAGCAGTGGTAGTAATGTCAGATACATTAGGGACATTTAAGCGATTCTTGGATAGGCACATGGAAGTTAGTACAATGAAGGGTACGTAGGTTAGTCTAATCTTAGAGTAGGATAAAAGGCCAGCACAACATCAAGGGCATGTACTGTGCAGTACTGATCTGTATCTAAATATAGACACAATAAAACATCCCTCCTTTTGCCCACACTTTCTATTACACTAACTCCTCAGATTTACACTCAGACATACCTCCCACTGCAAGATGATTGGTTTCAGAATTCAAAGATCAGCTCACCAGCACCTTCCAAAGGGCAATTAGAGATGGGCGATAAATACTGACCCAGCCAGGAACAACCATATCCTATGGAAGAAGGAAAACCAGTCTTGTAGGTTGGTTACCCACTTCACTGTTCCTTCCATCTTTCTCAAAGTTAGTATTTCTGGTCAGAGATATTTCTTTATTAGTTTGAGTGATAGATTGAAAGTTTTCCTCAGATATACATTACTATTTGACATTTTACAGGATTTTTCTCCTTGTGGATTCAGCAGAGAATTATTGAACTGGCCAATTAAAGTTCAGCACCACAGCAATGTGGATGATTTTTAATTGCCTTCTAAAATAGCATAGCAAATCAGTAAATTTTATCGAATCATTACAAAATCTATAGAAAGGAATGAACTAAATGGACCATCTGCCATCAACTTAGGCATCAAAAACAACAGTGTGAACTCAACTCTGTCAACCTTAAGAAGCCCTACTTATCATTGTGTTAAAATTTGGAAGTTTGTTACACAACCAGTCCTGACATTGCCACACTCACAAAATCATACTTTACAGACAATAACAGATACAAAACCATCAGCATTCTGACGTGTCCTATTAGCAGGTCAGACCCACCAGGGGGCCAGCACAGTTGGAGGGAATTGCCCTACTAGTTCCCAATATTGCCCCTGGACCGTGAAATTTCAGCATCAGCTGAAACATCGGCAAACCTCCTGATTATCACCAACACTGTCCTTCAGCCAATTAATATCATTCATATTGAGCACCACTTGGTGGAAGCATTCAAGGTGGCAAGAGCACAGAATGTTCTCTGGATAGGGCAGTTCAACATCCATCCACAAGGGTAGCTCATTAGCACCACTACTGACCAAGCTTGATTTACTTAGGGGGAGAGGCTGAGTAAATTGGGTTTGTACTCTTTGGTGTTTAGAAGAATGAGAAGAGACTTTATCGAAATATAAGTTTTTTGGGCTTGACAAGGTAATGTGGAAAGTTGTTTCCCATTGTGGGTGAGTCTAGGACCAGAGGGCATAATTTCAGAGTATGGCATCGCCAATTTAAGACAAGATAAGGAGACGTATTTTCTCTAAAAGTACTGAAGTCTTTGTTACAGAAGGTTTTGAGTTGGTCATTAAATATATTCAAAGCTGACATAGAATTTTCATCAGTAAGGGAATCAAAGGGCATTGGGATAAGGCAGGAAAGCAAGGATGAGGATTATCAGACCGACCATAATCTAATTGAATGGCAAAGGAGATTCGATAGATTGAATGGCTTACTTCTAGGCCTGCATCTTAGTTTCTCATGGCTAGTCCAAAAGAACATATGTGCTAAATTGTGTGTGAAACAAATGGTGAAGGACCACCAAGAGCATAAAATCTACCTGATCTTGACTTCACCAATCAATTTGTCTCAAGTGCTTCAGTATTGGCACGAATGATTAGTGCACAGTCCTTGTGGAGACAAAGTTGCACCTTCACTTTCAACCCTCCAGCATATTATGTGGCACAACCTCGGTTACTAAATGGGTGAAACTTAGACCAGATTTAACAGTGTAAAACCGGATATCCCTGAGGCATTGTAGCTCATCAGCAGCTGGATGATAGTTTCTTAAATGTTTACAGCATAGAAACAGGCCCTTTGGCCCAATTTGTCCATGCTATCTTGTTTTCATAATTAATGTCGTCCCTTTATACCTGTCCCATCCATGTCCAAGCCTTTCTTAAATGACAAAATTGTACTCGCCTCCACCATTAAATCTGGCAGCCAATGCCGTACATTCACCACCTTCTGTGTGAAAAAAAACCCGTCTGGACCCTTCTGTATCTCTCTATTCTTACCTCAAAAATATACCTTCTCGTTTTAGACTTGCCTGCCGTCGGGAAAAGCTTTTGGCTATGTACCTTATCTGTGCCTCTTGTGACTTTATAGATCTTTATAAGGGCATCCCTCAGTCTCCCAGGGGAAAAATGTCCCAGCCTATCCAGCCTCTCCTAATAACTCAGACTACCAGGTATGACTGCAAAGAGTGGAGAGTTTTCCCTCCAATTCCCATTCACTCTAGTTTTGTTAGAGCTTCTTGATGCCATGCTCTATCAGATGCTGCCTTGATATCAAGAGCAGTTACTTCCACCTCATTTGTTCAGCTGCTTCATGCATAGAACAGAGCTCTAAGGAGATCAGGAGCCAAGTGACCCTGCACCCAATGAGTGAGTTGTTTCTTGCTTAATATCAATGTAAGCAATCTCTTCCTTCATAGCATGGTCGACTGATAATTTGCTGACTGGATTTGTCCAGTTTAAATTGTCAGGACATATCTGCAAAACTTTCTAAATTATTACATGCTGTACTGGAACAACTTGCTAGGTGCTAAGCCAGTGTCAGCATGATCCGTCTTGAAATGATCTGTTCTTCTGAAGTGTTTTGTTATTTCATATGTGCCTGATAATTTATTTATTAATGGTGGGCTAAGCAGATACCCCTATTAGATCCTATTTCCACCTGGCAATTTCTTTCTAGAACATCCTGATAACCTTCAATCAGTTAGGTATGTGGCCTGAGATCTCCCCTCATCGGGTTTAGGAAAGTTTTGAACCTGCCTGTGCTTCAGTCATCTTATTTTAGACCATAAGACCATTAAATATGGGAGCAGACTTAGGCCATTCAATCCTCACATTTACTCCACCATTTGCCAATTTCACAGATGTAAAGGTCATGACCTACATTTATATGTTAGTTGAGAGGAAAGGAGAGAGAAAAATAGTTTTCTATAACATTCACTTTTGTAGCATTAACTTCTTTTTCTCTAAGTGTATATTTAGCTTATCCCTTATGGTCTCCATCAGTTATCTAACTATTGATGTCAAGCTGACAGGTCTATAGTTTCCAAGGTTATTCTTTGCACATTTCCTAAACAGCAATATCATGTTTGCAATCCTCTAGTCTCCAAGGTCTACTCCAGAAGCCTGTCTAATTAGAAGTCTAATTCAGAGAAGCCTTGAAAATTTCTGTCAGTAACTCCATGATTTGTCCCCTTACCCCTCTCAGCAATCTAGGTTGCATCTTATCTAGGCCTGGCAACGTCTCTACTTGGACAGCCATCAGCCTTTTAACACCTCTTCTTTATCTATCATGATACTGATCAGTTTCTCAATGCCCACATTTTCAATTGGGCCGCTATCACCATTTTCTAATTTGGTAACAACAGAATCACTCATTTAGTATCTCTGCCGTTCCCTTTACTTCAGTGAGCAGCTATCCCTGCATGTTCCTATGGGCCTCACTCAATTCCTGCCTTATGTTTTCCTATTGATTCTGCAGTAACACAGTAGTTCCATTCTCGTTATAACTAAAATGTGTAATAGCAGCACGAATTAAACTAATGGGGCCGGAATCATGTTATAACCAATCCACCCTTGAAATGTTCATTCTTTACAAACAATGTCCCAAATTTGTCAATGGTGTTATAGCGAATTTGCATTCACCAAACGCATGTTATGGTGAAATGACTTGTAATATATTTGAAGAACATTTTAATATTTATTCTACTGCAGCCAGCCATCCTTTCCTCATGCTTCTTTTTTTGCCTTCCTTAACCCAGCCTTAGCCTCCCTTCTACATTTGAGGTACTCCTATTATTATCCTGCTATACATCATATGCCTCCTTTATCATTCATATCTTATGTTTATTTTTCATATGTGTATACCTATTATGCGTTCTGTTCATCTCTCTTTTGGAAGTCTCCCATTTCTTATCTATTGCTTTATCCACCAAAATGCTTTTCCAGTCATCCGCTCCAGTTCAAATTTTAGACTACTCATGTCTGTCCTTTTCCAGTCTGGCATCTTAATCCTTAACTGCTTTATATCCTTTTCCATCTTAATATTGAAACCTGTGCAGGCCATTCTGGTATCATGTGACAGTTGTGCTCCTTTGCAACCGTGTGCTATAGAAAATTGTGCTGTGAAAAATCATTATAAAAAATTGTGCTGTAGAATACCTCTAAAGAAAATCGCTATATCCGTTCAGTAGAAAGTTTGCATTATCTAAACAGCATCCACAATTCTTTGATCGTGTTATAGCCAAATTGCATTGATGAAATGCACATTATACCAGAACAACATATATTATGATTATTTTTTCCCAAATGCTTCCTTACTCTGACATTCTCCACTTGGCCTACCTCATTTCCCACTAACAAATCCTGTACAGCTTCCTCCCTGATAGAATTGGAAATGTAAAGTTCTCCTGCAACTAGGAGAAAGTGAAGTTTGCAGATGCTGGAGAGTCAGAGTCGAAAAGCATGACGTTGGGAGAACCACAACAGGTCAGGCAGCATCCGAGGACCAGGAGAGTTGACATTTTGGGTAATAGCCCTTCATCAGAATGGGGAGGGAGAGAGGGCTGAGAGATAAATAGTGAGGCTGAGGGAAAGGTAGGTGGGAGGGTGATGGGGGATGCAGGTAGGAACTGATTACAATAGGTCAGTGGAGAGGATGGAGCTGACAGATGGGAAGCAAGATGAACAGATAGGTCAGGTCAAGAGCGTGATGCTGAATTGGAGGGTTGTATCTGGGATAAGGCGGGGAATGAGGAGATTTGGAAAGTGTTGAAGTCAGTGTTGAGGCCATGTGGTTGTAGGAAGATGAGGTGTTCTTCCTCCAGTCGATGGGTGGCTTTAATTTGGTGGTGGTGGAGGATTCCCAGGATTTGCATGCCCTTGCGGGAATGGGAGGGAAAGTTGAAACGGTTGGCCACAGGGCAGTAGGTGGTTGGTGGTTGCTTGGTGCATGCAGACCAGAGATGTTGCCTGTACCGCTCCACTGTCTCCCCAAAGCGAGGGCAACGGATGCAGTAAATGAGGTGGGAGGCTATGCAGGGAAATCTAATCCAGATTTGAAATGATCCTTTAGGGCCTTGGACAGAGGTGAGGGGGGAGGTGTGGGTTTTGCACCTCTGTGGTGGCAAGGGAAGGTGCTAGGTGTGGAGGATTGGTTGGTGGGGAGCGTGGACCTAATGAGGGAGTCACGGACGGAATGGTCTCTGCGGAACACAGGTTTGGGGAGGGAAAAATATTTTTGATGGTGGGGTATAATTGTAGGTGCACGAAAATGGTGGAGGATATTGCACTGTACTGATACACTGGTCACTGCCATCCATCAAGGATATATTGGAAATGACCACCAGACTATTCCAACTCCAGGTGTCATGGTGGTCCGCAAACCACCAACTACACTATGACAACTACTGACGAATATAAAGGATTTCATACCCACAACAAACAGAACCAACATTATATACAAAATGCCATATAAAGACTGCCACAAGCATTACATGGGGCAAACCAGAAGAAACCTAGCCTTCAGGGTACATGAACACCAACTAGCTACCAAGAGACATGATCAACTATCACTTCTATCCAAACACACACACAAAAAAGGATACTGATTCAACCGGGACAACGTATCCATCCCAGGTCAAGCCAAACAAAAACATATTTTGTTCACGAATATGAAGAGTTAGATCCCATATACCAATCACTAAGAAACAAAATTGGAAATGATCCCATCCATCTCCACAATTCAGGACACGCAAATAACAAGTGGGACAGAATACCAACTCTTCACCGGAGGTGCTGTGATGCTGTAACCTCGTATGGTGATGAAACGTCTGCAAATTAACTTAGCAGTTCATTGAACAAGTCAACAACTTCCTCCACAACCTGAGCTACAAATTTTCTCAAGAACTTCAAGCACGCTTTTCTATGGCTGTTGAAGACAAACTATTTTTGTTGTCTTTCCTCACAATTCCTCTTTGCTTCTCTTATTTGCCTTTTACCTCTCCTCTAAACCTTCGATAATCTTCTTGGTCCCCAATTTTACTTTCTACCTGACACTTGTTTTAAGCATTTTTCTTCTTTATCTTAGTTTCCGTTTCCCTCATCCAGAGAGTTCTGGATATGTTTGTTCTGCCTTCTCCATTTGAGAGAATGTTTCTTGATTGTGCCCGATCCACCTCCTGTTTCATGGTAACCTATTGTTCATTTTAAATCAACTTCCCTCCAGGTTGAGTGTTTGTGCCTTTAAAATTGCACTAGTTGTGAGTCCCTGCTGCAGTTTTATGAAAGTCTTTATGGTGAGCAGCAAGGAGATACAATCAGCAGACTTGCGTGGGTCAAGAATGTCAATGAAATTGACTGGTAGTGTTCCTTTGTGTAATGATCTGGCTAATTCAAAGGCTTTTAGTAATTATACCCTTCCACAATGAGTTGTTGTGTGGGCAGCTACGAAAATCGCCAGAGGAATTGTAGGAGCATCTCAAATTTCACATCTACAAATCTATTGTGTTTCAGTTTGAATTAGAAAGGTGCTGATCAGCAAGTGTGCTTCAACTTTGTGTTTCTTTTCAGCAATATTTAATTTACACTTAGAGTCATAGAGATGTACAGCACGGAAAGAGACCTTTCAGTCCAACCTGTCCATGCCGAAATATATATCCCAATCCAATCTAGTCCCACCTGCCAGCAGGTCCATATCCCTCCAAACCCTTCCTATTCATATACCCATCCAGATGCCTTTTAAATGTTGCAATTGCTCTATCCTCCACCACTTCCTCTGGCAGCTCATTCCATACACGTATCACCCTCTGCGTGAAAAATATGCCCCTTAGGTATCTTTTATATCTTTCCCCTCTCACCCTAAACCTATGTCCTGTAGTTCTGGACTCCCCGACCGCAGGGAAAAGACTTTGGCTAATTACCCTATCCATGCCCTTCATAATTTTGTAAACCTCTATAAGGTCACCCCTCGGCTTCCGACACTGCAGGGAAAACAGCCCCAGCCTGTTCAGCCTCTCCCTATAGCTCAAATCCTCCAACCCTGTCAACATCCTTGTAAATCTTTTCTGAGCCCTTTCATGTTTCACAACATCTTTCTGATAGGAAGGAGACCCGAATTGCACACAGTATTCCTAATTTACCCAATGTAAGTGCCCCCTATTATCCTAAATGATTCAAATTAGAGGAATGCCGAAATACTTCTTTAATATGTGTATTATGTTTTATACAGATGAAATACGAGCCAGTACTTCAACAATACTGTGCAAATAAAAGGTATGTAATAGACTTTGCAGCATTTTTAATGTTGTGAAATATAAACATGTGGAATTAAAGATATGGCACAATCAGAAAGGATTAAAACTCTTGCGCAATCTAAAAGGTAGGTGAGAATGAACCACATGACGAAGTTCACAAATAGAATTAAGGAGAATCCAAAGGGTTTTTACAAATATATGAAGGACAAAAGGGTAGCTAGGGAGAGAATAGGGCCCCTCAAAGATAAGCAAGGCGGCCTTTGTGTGGAGCTACAGAAAATGGGGGAGATACTAAATGAATATTTTGCATCAATATTTACTGTGGAAAAAGATATGGAAGATATAGACTGTAGGGAAACAGATGGTGACATCTTGCAAAATGTCCAGATTACAGAGAAGGAAATGCTGGATCTCTTGAAACGGTTAAAGGTAGATAAATCCCCAGGACCTGATCAGGTGTACCTGAGAACTCTGTGGGAAGCTAGAGAAGTGATTGCTGGGCCTCTTGCTGAGATATTTGTATCATCGATAGTCACAGGTGAGGTGCCGGAAGACTGGAGGTTGGCAAACGTGGTGCCACTGTTTAAGAAGGGCGGTAAAGACAAGTCAGGGAACCATAGACCGGTGAGCCTGACCTCGGTGGTGGGCAAGTTGTTGGAGGGAATCCTGAGGGACAGGATGTACATGTATTTGGAAAGGCAAGGACTGATTAGGGATAGTCAACATGGCTTTGTGCGTGGGAAATCGTGTCTCACAAACTTGATTGAGTTTTTTGATGAAGTAACAAAGAAGTTTGATGAGGGCAGAGCAGTAGATGTGATCTATAAGACGTTCGACAAGGTTCCCCATGGGAGACTGGTTAGCAAGGTTAGATCTCATGGAATACAGGGAGAACTAGCCATTTGGATACAGAACTGGCTCAAAGGTAGAAGACAGAGGGTGGTGGTGAAGGGTTGTTTTTCAGACTGGAGGCCTGTGACCAGTGGAGTGCCACAAGGATCATTGCTGGGCCCTCTACTTATTGTCATTTACATAAATGATTTGGATGCGAGCATAAGAGGTATAGTTAGTAAGTTTGCAGATGACACCAAAATTGGAGGTGTAGTGGACAGCGAAGAAGGTTACCTCAGATTACAACAGGATCTGGACCAGATGGGCCAATGGGTTGAGAAGTGGCAGATGGAGTTTAATTCATATAAATGCGAGGTGCTGCATTTTGGGAAAGCAGATCTTAGCAGGACTTATTCACTTAATGGTAAGGTCCTAGGGAGTGTTGCTGAACAAAGAGACCTTGGAATGCAGGTTCATAGCTCCTTGAAAGTGGAGTCACAGGTAGATAGGATAGTGAAGAAGGCGTTTGGTATGCTTTCCTTTATTGGTCAGAGTATTGAGTACAGGAGTTGGGAGGTCATGTTGCGGCTGTACAGGACATTGGTTAGGCCACTGTTGGAATATTGCGTGCAATTCTGGTCTCCTTCCTATTGGAAAGATGTTGCAAAACTTGAAAGGGTTCAGAAAAGATTTACAAGGATGTTGCCAGGGTTGGAGGATTTGAGCTATGGGGAGAGGCTGAACAGGCTGGGGCTGTTTTCCCTGCAGTGTTGGAAGCTGAGGGGTGACCTCATAGAGGTTTACAAAATTATGAGGGGCATGGATGGTATAAATAGACAAAGTATTTTCCCTGGGGTCAGGGAGTCCAGAACTAGAGGGCATAGGTTTAGGGTGAGAGGGGAAAGATATAAAAGAGACCTAAGGGGCAACTTTTTCACACAGAGGGTGGTACGTGTATGGAATGAGCTGCCAGAGGAAGTGGTGGAGGCTGGTACAATTGCAACATTTAAGAGGCATTTGGATGGGTATATGAATATGAAGGGTTTGGAGGGATATGGGCTGGGTGCTGGCAGGTGGGACTAGATCAGGTTGGGATATCTGGTCAGCATGGACGGGTTGGACCGAAGGGTCTGTTTCCATGCTGTATATCTCTATGACTCTACGACTTTGGATCCGAAAACAGAGTTCTGATCCCGAACAACATAATGAAATCAGGTGGGTTTTATGAAATTGCTGGAGAAACTTGGCAGGTCTGGCAGCATCTGTGAAGAGAAAGAGATAGATCAGATGTGCGCCTGGCTAAAGGAGTGGTGTAGGTGGGAGGACTTTAGATTTTTGGATCTTTGCAATTGTTTCTGGGATAGGTGGGACCTGTACAAGCTGGATAGGTTGCAGCTGAACTGGAATGGATCCACTGTCCTTGCTGGGAGGCTTGCTTGTGCTGCTGGGGAGGCACTTAAACTAATTTGGCAGGGTGATGGGGTACAGAGGGAGAAATTGAGGTCTGTAGATGCTGGAGATCAGGGTCAAAAAGTGTGGTGCTGGAAAAGCACAGCTAGTCGGGCAGCATCCGAGGAGCAGGAGAATCGACGTTTTGAGCAGAAGCTCTTCATCAAGAATTGACCAGATTGGGCACAGAATAGATGCAAAGTCGGAAGCAAGGTTCAATCAGACATAGAACCTAGTCGAGTCCAGCAGGCGGAGAAGACATAAGTATAATAAGGCAGATAAATTGTATTAATTTTAATGCAAGGATCCTAACTAGTAAAGCAGATAAACTTAGAAATTTGATTAGCACATGGGAATGTGATATTGTTGCAACCTCTGAGACATGGTTGAAGGAAGGGCAGAACTGACAACTCAGCATTCCAGATTTCGAAGTTTCAGGTATGATTGGGGCAGGGGTGGGGGAAATATAAGAGAAGTGGGTATTGCCTTACTGGTAAAGGAGATCTTCAGTGCTTTTCTGAGAAAGGATGTCTAAGAAAGCTGTTCGAATGAAGCCGTCTGGGTAGATCTTAGAAATAAAAGAGAGGTAATCACTTTGCTGGGATTATAGTAAATATCTTCCAACAGACTGAGAAAGAGGAGCAGATATGTAGGCAAAGCACAGCAAGGTTTATTGTTATAAAGATTTCAATTTAGCTAACGTTAACTGGGATCGCCTTAGTGTGAAAGGATTAGATGGGATGGAATCCAGGAGACCTGAGTGTGCCTGTATGTTTTTAGTCCTATTAGAAATGGGGTAGTGCTGTGGACCTAATCCAAGGGAATGAAGCTAGTCAAGTGGAAGTGTCAGTGGGGAAATATTTTAAAGGTACTGACCATATCTCTAAGTTTCAAAGTCCAGACCAGAAACTCATCTGGGCTTGCATATAAATAGTGTGGCTGCAAAAGCAGGTCAAAGTGTAGGAATTCTACGGTGAGTAACCCACCTGTTTCCCTGATGCCTGTCCACCATCTACAAGGCACAGTTCAGGGGTGTGATAGAATAGTCTACATTTGCCCAAATGCAATAAACCTTCAGAAGCTTGAAATAACCCAGCGCAATGCAACTCACAAAATTGGCACCAGATCCATGCACTGATGTATGATGGCAACAGAGTGTACTATATATATTATGTATGGCAGCAAATAGCTAAAGCTTCACCAAGGACAAGGGCTGTAGATGCATGGGACATATTACCTGCCCTCTCCAAACCATGTATCATCTTGACTTGGACCTATAATGCCATTCTTTCATTATTGATGGGTCAAATTGTTGGGGGTGGGCACAGTGGCTCAGTGGTTAGCACTGCTGCGTCACAGTGCCAAGGACTGGGTTCAATTCCAGCCTCTGGCGACTGTATGGCGTTTGCATGTTCTCCCCATGTCTGAGTGGGTTTCTGTCGGGTGCTCCAGTTTCCTCCAACAGTCTAGAGATGTGCAAGTTAGATGGATTGGCCATGCTAAATTACCATAATTCTGGATTAGTGGAGCTGGAAGAGCACAGCAGTTTCTCCCCACCCCACCCTCCTCTAGCTTATCTCTCCACCCTTCAGGCTCTCTGCCTTTATTCCTGATGAAGAGCTTTTGCCCGAAACGTCGATTTTACTGCTCCTCGGATGCTACCTGAACTGCTGTGCTCTTCCAGCACAACTAATCCAGAATCTGATTTCTAGCATCTGCAGTCATTGTTTTTACCTAAATTACCATAATGTTCAGGGATGTGTAGGTTAGGTTTGTTAGCCATGGGAAAGACAGGGATAGGGTGAGGAGATGGATCTGGGTGTGATGCTGTTTGGAGAATTGGTGTGGACTTGTTTGGCTGAATGGCCTGTTTACTCACTGTGGGGATTCTTTATAAACAAAAATATTCCTGGAGATTCCTAACAACAGTGTGTGTACCTAGCACCAAAGTAGTGCAGCAGTTTAAGAAATTTCTTAACCACCACCTTTTCCAGTAACAAATGGTGCACATCCTATGAAAGAATAAATAAAGGATCCATTTAAAAGGGACTGAATCAACACATAAAAGACTGAATACTGGATTAATGGTGCTGGAAGAGCACAGCAGTTCAGGCAGCATCCAACGAGCAGCGAAATCGACGTTTCGGGCAAAAGCCCTTCATCAGGAATAAAGGCAGTGAGCCTGAAGCGTGGAGAGATAAGCTAGAGGAGGGTGGGGGTAGGGAGAAAGTATTTGGTTTTCAGCATCTGCAGTCATTGTTTTTACATAAAAGACTGAGTTTGTTATTCTGCATTGTTCCTTTTAGAGTCATTGAATCATAGAAATGTACAGCACAGAAACAGATCCTTCGGTCCAACTCGCCCATGCCAACTTCCCATTAAGTGTATAAGTCTTGCCCTGATTTGCCTTTCCAAAATGCAGCACCTCGCATATATCTAAGTTATATTCCATCTGCCACTCCTCAGTCTATTGACCCATCTGATCAAGCTCCCATTGTTCTCTGAGGCAACCTTCTTCGCTGTCAACAACACCTCCAATTTTGGTGTCATTTGCAAACTTACTAACTGTACTTCTACTATGTTCACATCCAAATAATTTACATAAATGTTGAAAAACAGTGGACCCAGCAGCAATTCCTGTGGCACACCCAATTGTCATAGGCCTCCAGTCTGAAAAGCAACCTCCATCAACACCTTCTCTCTTCTACCTTCAAGCCAGTTCTGTATCCAAATGGCTGGTTCTCGCTGTTGCATAAGTTTCCAGCATAGAAAAAGGCCCTTTGGCCCAACTTACCCATGCTGCTAGGATTTCCCACCTTTGTTCCCCAAAGAAAGTGAGATGGTGATATGAGGATTGGTGGTGGAATAGTGAAATGGACACAGTATTTCAGTTCATTAACCAAATGAGTTTCTGTTATGAATTTAAATTTGAATTGTTTTATCTAACTGGTTTTCCAGAGAAACAGAGAAGAAAAAAATGAAAAATGGCCTTACAGAGAAAGTAGAGCCCAAGGTAGGTTGATCTATGTTCAAGTCAGTCAGATCAGAGATTGATCATGAAAATAATGTTCATATATGTGTATTTTTTAAATTTCATGATATCCCAAAGTATTTTACTTCCAAGAAAGTACTACTTGAAGTGTAGTATCAGTGTTGTAATGAGCATCCAATTTCACAGAATCACAGTCTGAATTTTATTATGTGGCACGTACTACTCATGCCTTAACAAAAACATCCATCCTGAATTTAACAAGGCTGTCCCACAACCATAAAACTGTCTAGGTGACCTTAAAAAGTCAAAGTTAGACTTCAGCACTGCAGTGAATGAAATAGCATATTAGTACATAGCATCCTACAAGTTGCAGACAGAAACAACATGTACATTCACTGTGCTTGTTGAACTTAATAAAATAGACAATGGTATACGTGGCAAAAGGCATTTTCAGCAAATTTCCTGACAAGTGCAAGACAAAAAGCTTTGACAGATAATTTTTTTTTTCAGCAATTCATATCAGAAGCTATGAGTGATTACTATAATTCAGTGAAGAGTGCATGAGGGCATGCCTAGAGTAGCACCAGGCAGACGTAAAAGTGCCTCACAGAAGACACCGTTCAGCCAATTGAGTTTGAACTGCCAAAAATTACTAAACCTATACAGCAGAAACAGAAGTTGCTGAAAAAACTCAGTTCTGAGGAAGGGACACAAAACCAGAAGCTTTAACTCTGATTTCTCTTCACAGATGCTGCCAGACCTGCTGAGCTTTTCCAGCAATTACTGTTTTAGTTTTTGATTTACTGCATCTGCAATTCTTGCTGTTTTGATTTGATGGCTCTCAGCCCTTCTGGATGCTCAGTCTTGAGTTGCTAGACCTAATCAAAGTCTGTCCTGCCATTTAAAATGTTGAAAATGCCACACAGCACAATGGAGAGTATTCTTAATGTCAAGATGGGACTTCAACTGCACAAATACTGTATGGTGGTCACTCTTGCAGTTGCTGTCGTAGGCAGATGCATCTGCAGCAGGCAGATTGGTAAGGAAGAGGTTGAGTATATTTTTCCCGCTTGTTAATTCGTTCTCCACCTGCCAAAGAGCCAGTCTCTCAGCTCTGATATAGGAGCAGAATTAAGCCATTCTGTCCTCATGAGTCTGCTTCAGCATTCATTGATGGCTGATATTGTTCTAAACCACATTGTCCTACCTTCTCCCTGTAATCCTTGATCCCTTGACTAACCAATAACCTATTCAACTCTGTTTTAAAGCAGTTAATGATTTGGCCTCCAAAGTTTTCTATGGCAATGAGTTCCACAGATTCATCAGCTTCTGATTGAAAAACTACTCATCATCTTAGTTCTAAAACATTCCCAATAAAGTATAGTGTATTTAAACATTTTGTGTTAGAATGATTTAAATGCAAAATTGACATCAGCACTTGGCACCTCCCCGCAGATTTTGCCAGCTACATCGTATTGAGTGGGTGCTGTTTGTTACTTTGTGAGGTTGCGATTATTTTCCCAAAATGACTACGTAATGTTTTGCAATTGCGCCCTTACAATGCTATCTGTTAAGCAGTACCAGCCTCCTCAACTGCTCTTCATAGAACAAGCCAGTCATGTTTGGGATCATTCATGGAATCATAGAATCCCTACAGTGTGGAAAAAGGCCATTTGACGCAACAAGTACACAACGACCCTCTGAAAAGTAATTCACCCTGACCCATTCCCCAACCCTATTACTCTACATTTCCCCTGATTACACATCCCTGAACACTATGGGCAATTTAGCATGGCCAATTCACCTAACCTGCACATCTTTGGACTGTGGGAGGAAACCCACACAGACGCAGAGAAAATGTGCAAACTCCATACAGAAAATTGCCCAAGGCTGGAATCAAACCCGGGTCCTTTGCAATGTGAGGCGGCAGTGCTGACCACTGAGCCACTGTTCCTTGTTGTGAACCTCGTCTGAACCACCTCCGATGCCAGGATATCCTTCTTTAAGCATGGATTCCAAAACTGCTCACAATATTCCAAATGTGGTCTGAACCGAACCTATACAACCTCAGCAGTACATCCCTTTCTTGTGTGCTAATTCTCTCGAAATAAATGCTAACATTGCATTTGCCTTTTTATATGTCAACTGAACCACTCTGTTAACATTAAGAGAATCTTGAAATAGGAGTCTTAAGTTACTTCTCGCTTCAGAGTTTTGAAGCCTTTCCCATTTTGAAGATAGTCTACGCCTCTATTCTTCCAGCCTAAATGGAAAAACCTGATACTTTCCCACATTGTATTCAATCTGTCACTTCTTTGCCCACTCTCCTAGATTGTCCAAGATCTTCTGTCCCACCCCCTCAATATTATCTGTTCCCCCACCTATCTTTTGTGTTGTCTGCAAACTTGGCCACAATGCCCTCAGTTCCTTCCTCCACATCATCAATGTATAATGTGAATAGTTGTGGTCCCAATACTGACCCCTATGGAATTCCACTAGTCACCGCCAGCCATCCTGGAAAAACCCCTTTATCCTCGCCTTCTGCCTGTCAGACAATGCTCTATCCGTGCCAGTATCTTGTGCCAGTGTCATAGGCTCTTATTTAGCAGCCTCCTGTTTGGCACCTTGTCATTGGCTTTCTGGAAATCCAAATAGACCACTCCACTGGCTCTTCTTTGTCTAACTTGCTTGTTATTTCCTTAAAGAATTCTAACAAATTTGTCAGTCATGACTTTCCCTTGATGAAACTGCTGACTCAGCCCTACTTTACAATGCACATCCAAGTACTCTCCAGTATCATCCTTAATAATCTCTAAAGTCTTACCAAATTGAGGTGCGGTTAACTGGCCCATAATTTCACATCTTCTGTGCCCCTCCCTCCTTAAACAGGACTTTTTCCACTCTTCTGAGATCCTCCATGACTCCAGTGATTCCTGATGGATAAGCACCAATGCCTCCACAATCTCCTCAGTTAATTTATTTAGAACTCCAGGGTGTCACCTATTGGGTCTGGTTGACTTGAGAATTAGGAATTAGATTTTGTTGTCATGTGGACTCAAGTATAGGAATACTGAAACTGTACAGTTATCGTTCTGTAGCGCTATCTTTAAACACAAAATGTAAAACAAGAACCTTTTATAAAATGAGAAGAAATAAACAAAACAGTTTTTAAAAGTACAGATCTTAAAAGTCCTTATCCAAAAGATAAGAAAAATGTCCAAATTTTAAAGTCTTATCTCCCTGGGCCTAGGTCTGGCTTGGGGTTTTGGTCAGTCTACTCCTGGGACATCCTCCACTGACTGCTGCTACATTCAGACTTTTCAGCTTCCCCAGCACCTTTTGTTTAGTGATGGACACTACATTCACCTCTGTCTCCTGATTATCTTGGAGGATTAGTGTGTTGCTAATACCTCTCAACATGAATTCTGATGCAAAGTACCTCTTCAGTTCCTCCGTCATTGCTTTATTCCCATTTCTACTTCTCTAGCCTCCTTTTTCAGCGATCCAGTGTCCACTCTTGCCTCTCTCGTGGCTTTTATATATTAAAAAATCTCTTGCAATTACTAGCTAGGTTACTGTCATATTTCATCTTCTCCCCACATAGAATTAGATAGTCCCTACAATGTGGAAACAGGCCATTTTAGCCCAACAAATCCACACCGACCCTCCAAAAGGTAACCCACCTAGATATTTTTTTAACCAGTTTTTAAAGGCTTCCCAATCCTGTGGCTTCTCATGAGTTTTCATTTTGTGCTTTTTCCTTTGCTTTTATGCTGTTCCCTGATTTGTCAGCCATGGTTACCTTATCATTTGCCCCTTCTTCATTGGGATGAATTTCTACCATTGCTGCTACTTTAGGACCTGACGAGCTTGATCAGTAATACTGTTTATGAGCCGCTTTAGGTGATGGACATTGAAGACCCTGCCTAGAGTACATTCTGTCCCTTTGCCACTCTCAGCGCTTCTTCCTAGTCTTGTTCAACATGAAGGAGTCTGTCTCCCAGGTTGACTCCCTCTGAACTGTGCAACCACCCCTGCTAGGTATTTTCTAGGACAGGGATTAGGGATGGCAATGGTGGTGTCTGGGGCATTGTCTGTAAGGTATGATGGAGCTAATGCATTTGATGTGGTCTGCAGTGACTTTAGCAAGGAGTTTGATAAGATCTCTCGTAGCATATTGATCCAAAGCAAAGTGGCATTATGGATCCAAAATTGTCAGGAAGCAGATGATCATGATAAATGTTACTGGAATTTCCAGTGGAATACTGCAAAGTTCACTGCTGGGGCCTTTGGTGTTGTGGTGTGTATTCAAGATTTTGACTTTGAAAAGACTCCATAGAGGCTGGTATCATGTCACCAAGTTGCCCTTGATTTACACTTGACACTGATCCAGCTCCCTCAGAGCCAGTGGCCACAGTGAATAGGATGTTCAACACAACTGATCTTGGGCAGCACGGTGGTTCAGTGGTTAGTACTACTGCCTCCCAGCACCAGGCACCCGGGTTCAATTCCTGCTTCGGGCGACTGTCTATATGGAGTTTGCACATTCTCCCCACGTCTGCGTGGGTTTCCTTCCACAATCCAAAGATGTACAGGTCAGGTGAATTGGCCATGATAAATTGCCCATAGTTTTATGTGCAGAAGTCAGGGGTAAATATAGGGTAGGGGAATGGGTCTGGGTGGGTTGCCCTTTGGAGGGTGGGTGTGGATTTGTTGAGCCAAATGGCCTGTTTCCATACTGTAGGGAATCTAATCTTATCTGTCAACCAGGCTGTTAATCTAGTCCACTGAGAAACTCATATTCCATGAGGTCTACCTGGCTGAACTTAAATGTTTGGGTATGATCATGAAGTTTGTGGAAGCTGCAAAAGTTGGTAGGGTGATAAACAAAAGAGTAGCCAAAAACATTAGGAGATATCAGTGGACTGATCAGGTAGATAATGTAGTTAAGAAAGCATCTGGGTTTTTGCCTTTATTAATTGAGGCTTCAAATGCAAGAGCAAGGAAGTTGTGTTGGACCTCTATAAAATGCTTGTTTACTGTGTGCAATTCTAATCACTACATTATAGGAAGAATGTGATTTCAGTAGAAGAGTATGAAGAGGATTTAGCAGGCTGCTGCCTGGTCTGGAGAATCTCAGCTGTGTGGAAAGATTGGGTTTAGATTAGATTACTTACAGTGTGGAAACAGGCCCTTCGGCCCAACAAGTCCACACCGACCCTCCAAAGAGCAACCCACAACAGATCCATTCCCCTACACCTTAACACTACGGACAATTTAGCATGGCCAATTCACCTAACCTGCACATTTTTGGACTGTGGGAGGAAACCGAAGCACCCGGAGGAAACCACGCAGACACAGGGAGAATGTGCAAACTCCACTCAGACAATTGCCTGAGGCGGGAACTGAACGCGGGTCTCTGACGCTGTGAGGCAGCAGTGCTAACCACTGTGCCACCGTGCCGACCCTGGAGCAGCAAAGGTTCAGAGGGGACCTGGTAGAGGTGGATAAGAAGACACTTTTTTTTTCCATTAGTAGAGTGATCAATAATTAGGTACCATAGGGTATGAGATAGAAGACTGAAAAGTAGTATTCAGGTATTCACCTGTGCTGTCATAGTCTCCAGGACTATGGGTCAAAAGTTGGAAAATGGAATTAGTGTGGTCAGGTAGCTGGCAGACATGTGGCAGTTCGAATGGCCCCCAATCAGATTGATGTACAGGCATCAGTTGGATGTATGGGCATTTCTCATCAGGGCTGTCCAGTCAGATCACTTGGGGTTGGGGAGAAACGGTGCGGCTACTTGGGAAGGAGACTGAGGTCATCATTGGGATTGGGATCTGAATTCTGGGAGGCGGGGAATCACAGTAGTGAAGGAGTTTAACTATATATAAAGTGGAATACAGTAAACTAGAGATGGGAACAGGATCACATGGTTTGTTCATGGTAAAGATCATGCTGTTTCTAGGAGGAGGCATTGTGCACAACTGGCATTGTCACTTCATAAGCCAGGAGCTTTGAAAAGAAAGTTGGGCAGGTGCAGGCTTATGTAGACAGGTTAGGTAAGGATCTCAGGAGGTGCAAAATCAATGGGGTTGACTGGGAATGTTGTCAGGAGGTAAATGTGAATGTTCACCACCTCATCAACAAATAAGGCAGTGTCTGGTAATTATTGTTCGAAGAACATTCTCTATCAACATTCATTTTTCTGCAAATTGCAACTGCGATGGTAAAAGAAAATTGTCATTACCTCATCTGGAATGGGTGGAGATAAGCACCTTGATCTATTAGATGGGACTGCAAAACTGAGTGATGGAAGGCCATTCAAGGGATGGCAACACCATACATAGATCTAGTGACTGTAGAGGACATATACCTGTGCCATCTCAATCTCTGATGACTCTTGCATTGCCTCACTGTAACTCCCCAGCCACAAACATTGCTGACCATTTCATCCAAGAACCTTTGGCCATACAATGTCTGGGTCTGTGCACAAATGGTGCCTAGTTTTTGAAGTCTCTTCTATATATGGTGTTCACTTTGCCTGAATACAGTGTAGCAGCTTAACTAAGATTTTGCATCATTGCCTATCATGCACATGACTGATGTCTGACCTCAGAGTGATGATTACAGGAGAAGCAATACAGAGAAGCAAGCAAACAGATTGAAAAGCATTCTCAGCATGATTCAAAAAAGATGATACTTGCAGTGAAATGCCATTCATGCCAAGACAGTGTGCCTTCAAGAGGTTTTCTTCTTTCTCTCCTCCCACTACATCTAATTGCATTCCAAGAATGTGCAACCGGATGGAAGGAAGCTGCTCGACACTGAAGCCCGATGGCCTTAGAGGTTTGGACGAGAGCTATAAGGAAGACATAAGGAGACATAAGGACCCAGACATGTCAAAGGCAAATTTTGAAGAAGGGTCACTGGAGCTGAAACATTAATTATGATTTCTTTCCACAGATGCTACCAGACCTGTTGATTTTTCCAGGAATTTCAAGTGCACATTTCTCAGCTTGAACTCCCACGGTGGCAGGGTCAGATGTAGCATTGAATTACATGTGGCTCCACTTGGCAGCCACAATGCTTACATGGACCTAGTCAGATGATCACTTGCTTGAGTTTGCTGGTTCTCCATCACATAGCTGCAGTCCTGCAGCCTCTTAGCTATGAGAACCATAATCTTCTACTTACCTGCCTGGTCCCACTCCATCTGCTTGTGCACATAATGACTGATAGCCAACACTCTGAGGTCCTGTCTTGACCAGGTGCCTGGTCTCTGCCAGTCCACAAGCAAAGTAGAGTGCCAGTTTCCCTCTGCCAGTTCACCATGCAGGCCAGCTGTGGAATTTCAGTTTTTGTCCAGGTGCCTTTTAAAGTTGACACAGGTGCCAGGAATGTAATTTTGTCAAATTCGGTGAGTAATGAATTATTTTGGGTATAGTGAGATGATAGAATCAAACTAGCATTGTGCAAGTTGGACACCATGGGATATGGTAGATATTTAATGAGGTTAGTTTGGAATGAT